>NW_026991430.1:688094-1032141 GCF_036370855.1 Dromaius novaehollandiae | reverse complement strand
GCAACACTTTTCCGGAAGTTCAGAATGACCTTCCTCACACCACAAACTGCATCCCAGCTGTTAAACATCTGTAGAGCTCTGCTCTGCAAAGCCTTGCTCACTATGGGCCAGAACTCTCCCCCTGTGCAGGATATTGCCCCCAGGGGTATTTGTGTCTCCTGAACTGCCCCTCACATCCATAGGCGTTAAGGCCGCAGCTTGCCATCTGCCCGGGCTGCGTGGTGCCACTGCAAAAGTCCCCTTTTCTCTTCAGAGGGCCAGTACAAAGTAGCTAACTGGCTCTTTGTGCCTACAGGACACCCAGGTGCTGCTCAGGAGGATGCTTCTGCCCACAACAATCCAGAGCCTGAAGCTGGATGCAGCTCCCCAAGCTCTGAGACGCAGCAGCCCAGAGGCAGAAGCCCCAGCGGGAGCAGGACATATGCAACATGTGTCTCTGCCCCTCCACTGCCTCCTTTGAAAACTGATATTAATATAATGCAAAGGAGCATCTCAGAGCCATCCCTGTCCTTCCAGCACCCCTCGGAGGGCAGCAGAAGGCACCAGAAATGGAGCAGAAGTGCAGATAATGTTGCTGTTGAGCAGCAACAGGTGAGCTTGGAGAAGGAGGCACTGGGAGAACAGCCTGCCATCTTGCCTATGCAATTATCCGATGGCGCTCCACTCCAAACATCCTCCAGACGCTCCCTGCAGAGCTCCTGTCCTGCTTTGCATGTCTCCTCCATAAGCCCCCTGGGATCTGCTGCCATTCCCTCTTCCTGCTTCTGTGCTTGTAGTGCTTGTAGTCTGAACAACTGGACAGGCTGAGGTGAAAGACTCAGGAGCTTCTGACTTGTTTGTATGAGCCAAGATGACATAAAACCTGCAAGGAAACATTCTGGATTCTTGTTTTAAACAGCTAAACCTGCCCCTCATTTGGGCAAAACAGGGGGAAAAAAAGGAAAGAAAAAGGGGAGGAAAAGAGGAAAGAAAAGAGGAACAATGAAGGAAGGAAAAAGAAACAAGGAAAGAAAAAGGAAAGAAGAGGGGAAGAAAAAGGGAAGGAAAAGCAAACAGGGAAAGAAAATGGAAGAAAAAACAGGGAAGGAAAAGGGGAAGGGAAAAACAGGGAAGGAGAAGGGGAAGGAAGAGAGGAAAAATCAAGGAAGGGGAAGGAAAAGGGGAAAGGAAAAAGTAAAAATAGGGAAAACGAGCAAAATATAGAAAGAAAAAGGAAAGGAAGAAAGGAAAGTAAAAAAGGAAAGAAGCAGGAGACTAAAAAGGAAAGAAAAAAGGCAAGGGAGGCAAGACAGAAGGAAAGAAAAAAGGAAAAAAAGAAAAAATGGGAAAAGGGAAAAAAAGGAATGAAAAGAGAGAAGAAAGGAAAAAAGCAAACAGGGAAGGAAAATAAATGAAAGAAAAAGGCAAGGAAAAAAGTAAAAAAGGAAAGGAATTAAAAAGGTAGGAAAGAAGAACACAGACCTAAAGAAGGAAAAAAAGGAAAATGAAAACAAAAAAGAAAGAAAAAAATAAAAAATGGAGAAAAGGAAAGGAAAGAGAAAACTGAAAGAAATGGAAGAAGAAGATGAAGAAAAAGAAAGAAAGAAAGAAAAGCAAAAAAAGGAAGCAAAAAAAGAGGAAAACAAGGCAAGAGACCACAAAAAGTAAGGGAAAAAATGAAAGCATATAAGGAAAAAAAGGAAAGAAAAAGAGGAAGGAAGGAAGGAAGGGAGGAAGAAAAGGAAAAAATGGAAAAATTGAAAAAGAAATGAAAAGAGGAAAGAAGGGAGAAATAAGAGAGTAAAAAGCAGATAAAGGGAAGCAAAAAGGCAAACAAAAAGAAATAAAAGAATTAAAAGCTAGGAAAGACGAACACAAAATAAAGAAGGAAAAAAGGAAAGGAAAGAAAACTAAAGAAAAAAATGAAAGGAAACGAAATAAAAATGGAAAAAATAAAGAAAATTGAAAAGAAAAATGAAAGAAAAAAGGAAAGGAAAGGAAAAAAGGGAAGGAAAAAGAGGCAAGAAAGGAAAAGGGGAAGCAAAAAGGAAAGCAAAAAAGGAGGGAAACAAGAAACACCCTTAAAAATAAGAGAAAAAAATAAAAGCATATAAAGAAAGAAAAAATGACAATGAAGGAAAGAAAAAAGGAAAGCACAGAAACAAGGAAAGACAAAAGGAGGAAAGAACAGGGGAAGAATAAGAAAAGAATAAAAGGATGGGAAAAAAGCAAGGAAAGAAAAGTAAGGAGAGCAGAAAGAAAAGAGAAAAATGAGAGAAAGGAAGGCAAATGGGAAGAATACAGGGAAAGAATAGGGAAAGAATAAAGGGATGAAAAAAGCAAATAAAAAGGGGAAAAGGAAAGAAAAACAAAGAAGAGAGAGAGAAAAACAAGGAGAGATAGGAAAACAAGGAAAGGAAAAAGGGGAAGAAAATGGGGAAGAGAAAAAGAGAAAGAGAAAATAGGGAAAACCAGGAAGGAAAAAAACAAGGGAAGAAAAAGGAAAAGAGAAAAGGAAAGAACAAAGGAGAAAGAAAAAGAGAAGAATGAAAACAAAAAAGGAAATAAAAATGAATGAAAAAAGACAACATGAAAAAGAAGGAAAGAAGAAAAAAGGGGAAGGAAAAAGGGGGAAGGAGAAAGTGGGAAGGAAAGGAAAGAAAAGAAAGAAGGAAAAGGAAAGAACTAAAAACAGGAAGGCAAAAGGAAAAAACAATAGGGAAAGAAAGAGGGAAAGAAAAAGAAAAAAGATAAAAAAGAAAAAGAAAAAAGCAACAAAGGAAATACAAATAGAAAAAAGAAAAATGAAAGAAAAAATAAGAAAAAAGGAAAGAAAAAAGGAAAGGAAGAAGAAAAAAGGAAAGGAAAAGACAAATAAGGAAAAAGAGGAAAGTAAAATGGGGAAGAAAACAAGGGAAAGGAAAAAACAGGAAGGGAAAGAGGGAAGAAAAAGGAAAAAGAAACAAGGAAAGAAAACAGAAAAAGGAGAAAGAGAAAAAGGAAAATAAAATACTTTTCTGCAGGACTATTTGACTGCTCCTTGTCTCTCCTTGAAAAACACATGGGCACTACAGGTATTACAGCTCCTTTTATACAATTCTGCAGGCACGGCAGGTCTCTTTGGATGGCCTGGCATAGCTGCATAGCAGGAGGGGAAGTGCCTGAGGAGCGGGACCACTGCTCTTGCTGTTGCCAGAGACTGCAAGCAAGATTTGGGGAAGAAATGCCTCTCTGCCTGGGAATCCAGGGCCACCCCCAGAGAACAGCAGGTACCAGTCAGGTGGGAGAGAAGTTACCAAGAGGTAAGGCTGCTGCAGAAGCAGCTTTCGAGACAGGGAGCACCCAGGCATGGCAGGTGGGATATTTTCCGACTGCAGTTGTTCCCAGGACACCTAGGATTCAAGTGGTTCAGGTTCAAGAAACACCACGACTAAACAAGACCTGAATGTCAACAGGCCTCATAAGAGATTTACCCCTCATCCACAGAGAACTTCTGTCTTCTGCCATCTCTTTCCTTGAAGACTTGCCCTGTCAGTCTGCTTTCTTTTCATGGCGTGAAAAGCCTCTCTGGGCAACCTGTGCCAGTGCTCAGTCACCCCCACAATAAAGAAGTTTTTCCTTGATGGATGGAATTGCCTGTGTTTCAGTTTGTACCCATTGCCCCTCATCCTATCATCGGACACCACTGAAAAGACTCTGGCCCCATCCGCTTTACACTCTCCCTTCAGATATTTATACGCACTGATAAGATCCTTCCAAGCCTTCTCTTCCCCAGGCTGAACAGTCCCAGCTCTCTCAGCCTTTCCTCATACGAGAGATGCTCCCATCCCTTCATCATCTTAGTAGCCCTTCACTGGGCTCATTACAGGAGCTCCACATCTCTCTTGTACTGGGGAGTCCAGGACTGGACCCAGCACTCCAGCTGTGGCCTCCCCCGGGCTGAGGGCAAGGATCACCTCCACGATGTCAGTGCTCCTCCTAATGCAGCCCACAATACCATTGGCCTTTTTTGCCACAAGGGCACCTTGCAGGCTACCAGGACTCCCAGGTCCTTCTCTGCAGAGCTGCTTTCCAGCAGGTTGGCCCCCAGCCTGTGGTGCTACATGGGGCTATTCCTGCCCAGGGGCAGGACTCTGCACTTCCCTTTATTGAACTTCATGAAGTTCCTCTCTGCCCATTTCTCCAGCCTGTCAAGGTCCCTCTGAACGGCAGCACAGCCCTCTGGTGCGTCAGACACTCCTCTCAGTTTTGTATCATCAGCAAACTTGCTGAGGTGCACTCTGTCCCTTCATCCAGGTCATTGATGAACAAGTGGAACAGGATTGGAGCCAGCTTTCAGCCCTGGGGTTCACCACTAGCTACAGGCCTCCACCTAGACTTTGTGCCACTGATCATAAGCCTCAGAGCTCTGCCATTCAGCCACTTGTCAATCCAGCTCACCATCTGCTCATGCAGCCCCTACTTGCTCAGCTTGCCTGTGAGGATGTCATGAGAGACAGCGTGGAAAGCCTTCCTGAAGTCAAGGGAGACAACAGCCACTGCTCCCCTCCTCCACCCAGCCAGTCATGCTATCAGGGAAAACTATCAGGTTGGTTAAGCATGATTTCCGCTTTGTGAAGCCATGCTGACTGCCCCTGATCACCTTCTTCCCCCTAATGTGCTTAGAAATGGTATCAAGCAGCAGCTGCTCCATCACCGTGCCAGGCATTGAGAGGAGGCTGACCAGGCCTGGAGTTTGCTTCAGTAATCCCTAAGCCGATCCTCCTGCATCAAGGGAAAGCCATTCTGCAGACTTTCCTCCTGGTCTCTGGGGCCTGGGACTGCTGAGGGCCACTCTTACCAGCAAAGACTGAGGCAAAGAAGGCGTGTAGTACCTCAGCCTTTTCTGTGCCCTTTGGCACCAGAGCCCCTGTCCCTTTTGGCAGCACAACCACATTTCCCCTAGTCTTCCTTTGGTTACAGATGTCTTCAGAGAAGCCCTTCTTCTTCTCCTTCACATCCTTTGCCAGATTCAACCCCAGATGACCTTCCCAGCACTAGCCCTGAATGCTCCAACAATGTCCCTATCTTCCTCCCAGGTGACTTGTGCCTCCTTCCACCCTCTGAACACATCCTTCCTGGGCTGCAGTTTGGCCAGGAGCTCCTTGTTCATCCAGGCAGGTCTCCTGCTCCCTTTGCTCAACTTCCTGCTCACTGGGATGGATACTCCTGGAGCTTGGCAATATCAACCAATTGTCTTGCATCCGCCTCCCCTTCTCGGGCCCTATGCCATGGCACATTTCCTCATGGAGCAACACAGCCTCGTGCACCAGCCAGGTGCGAGCTCTTGTTCTGCCACACACATCTCAGCCACTTGATTTAGGAGAGCAACTTGCAGCCAAAGCACTTTGGCATCCACTCAAGAGCCAAGCATCAGTGCAGGCTGAGAAAGACCATCCTGGCAGGTTTCACAAACATTTGGCCTGGCACTCAGATGCAGACTGCACATGTAGGAACTTACATTTCAGTACCTGTGTGCAAGCATTTTCATGAGCCTACCTAATCCTTCTGCATAGTCTTTTGAGTCTTTCTGCAGACTCCTGGGATGGACCTGAGTCAAGCTGGGATTCAGCTGCCTGGAAGTGGGTGTCTACAGGCATTAGGGTATCCCAGGGCACCGCAAGGAATTTTCGAAGGCATCACAAGTGGATGCTGGTGCTAGTGTTTAGGCAACTGAAATCCATTCTCAGACTGGGATTGTAGCTGAGATTCCCACTTCACATGTTGATGCCACCTTTAGACACCTGGAGTGGAGGGAGGTCACTAATGTGGGGCTGACCACTAGGCTGACTGCCTGCAGAGGAAGCGTGGAACTTGGGATTTGGGGCATCGTCTGAGCCCTGGTTCTCAAGCGTGCACAGGGCCTGCTGCTTGCCCCCTCCAGAGCTCGAGTCCTCCTGTGCTAGCGACAACAGGCGATGTTGCAGCTGTGTGGGGAGGCCTGTGCACTGGGGGCTTTTCACCAATACAGAGCCAGCTGCTGAAGCTGGGAGCTCCTCCAGCATGAAGCCTATCTCGGCCCTTGTCCTAGGCACCATTTGCCTCCCTGCAGCCACCACCAGGACACACAAAGGCAGCTCATCTCTGAGCACGTCCCTTCGACCCTCTCCATGGCAGGAGCCAGCGCTGGGCATGTGGGGCTGAGACGCGGAGAGCAAAGGGGGCATCATGGGAGCCAGCAGCAGTGTCACTGTGTCATAAGAGGTGCTGGGCGGCCGAGAAGACTGCCCTTTGTGCCCGCAGCCCCCAGCCCGCACCCGCAGCTCTGCCCCATGACCCGGCCGGCGCATCACAATGTGCGGCAGTGACACCCGGGTGGCCACGGTCACCAGCACCCCCCCTTGCCCCAGTGCGGCGCCGTGCCGGCGCAGGGCAGCAGGGAGACGCAGGCTCCCAGCCCAGCGGCACTGCCAGCACAGGGACACTGCTCCCAGCCTTGCTCAGGCCCGGCCCGTGCCTGGCGCTGCTCGGCGTGGGGCACGGCCACACCATAGCCGTCTGCCCAGCTGCAGCACCATGGGCCAGGCCAACTGCTGCGGCGCCTGGGGCACTCGCAGCCCCGCTCCTGGCACGCAGGCACAGCCCGGGGCCCCTGGCTACGTGGCTCCTGGTGCCAGCCTTGGGCTCATGGGCAGGGGAGCTTCCCGGCCCCCGGCGCCGCTTGGCGCCTTTGTGTCACGCAGGAGCCCCCAGCTCCTGCTCAGTGACCGGGCGCAGGTGACCCGGCACCACAGGACGAGGGACAGACACATCCTGCTCTTCCCCAACGCCATCGCCATCACCAGATTCAAGTAAGATTAGCAACCGCAGCTATCCTTCCTCCTGCTACCACCTCTACCACCAGCCCCAGGGCACTGCTCCTCCCCGGAGCTGCTTCCGCGGGAGCAGAAAGTGCCTCCTGGGGGCTGCCTGCACAGCACCTGGCCATCAGTGGACAGGGGCTGGCTCATTTTAACCTTGGCAGGACCGCACAAGCAAAGCAGCACGTGCTTTCCCAGCAGCCTAAATGCCAACGGAGGTGCCCACAGCTGGGCAGGAGAAGGGATTTTGGCCAAACTCTTTGCATTTGTTCCTTACTGAACAGCATCTCTCTGCAACAAACAGCAATACTGCCAAATATTGCTGATCTGGATCCTCTAGGAGCCAAATCCCCACGGAGGCTGCCCAGAAGGAGGCCTTCTGCCTATTCTCACTGCGTATGCGATGTGTGGATGCCCTTTGCTCCCGACAAGGACTTGTGTCCAAATGACCTGCAGTCCTCTGCATGGGTGTCCCTGCACTGCGGGTAGGAACACCCTTTCCCTGTAATTCAGGGAGGTGTAAGAGGAAAGGGGCAGGCTCCTGGTTTTGCTGTCCTGATTCGCAGCCCCTGATGAAGCGCCTGCTGGCACTGCTGACCAGCGGCGACTTTTTGGAAGTGCCTTCTGTGTGCGCTGGGCCTGAAACTCCTTTCTTCTGCCTGAGCCTTGGGGTGGCTGCCTCAAGGCTCTGCCCCTGGGAAATGGCTCTGCCCTGGAGGGCTGCTGGGGCTGCCCCCATGACACAATCTCCAAGTCAGACTCTGCTCTTGCCCCCGGCAGATGCGGCTCCACCTTCCTCCTGAAGCACCGAGTGCGTCTCAGCGAGCTCTGGGTGCTGTGTCGGAAGCATGAGGTGGCGTGCGAGTGGGAAGATGAGGAGGAGGTTTTTGGCCTGAAATGTGCCAATAGCCTCGTCCTCGTGTGGCCCGGTGACTTCTGCGTGGTCACTTTCCGGTGAGTCTTGGGGACACGTCCAGGACTGTTCTGGGGGGTAAAGAGCACTGTGCTGGCCTTCAGGTCTCTGTGGGCTTGCTGGGGCTCAGCTCAGGCTGTGGGGAGAGAAAGCAGAGGCCCCGCTTGGGTTTCAGATGCACCCACCAGCAGCTCCAGGTGTGCACAAGGCACCTGCCCCTGCCACGTCCCTGCAGCTCTGCTCACCTGGGGGACACCGAGCAGGGGACACCGAGTGGGGGCTTTGGTGTCTGGCCGTGTGGAGCAGGGCCAAGCGGGCAAGATGTGCCTGGGGGCCTCTGCCTCTGCAGAGGAGGGAGGAGGAGCAGCGGGCTCTGAGGCTGTTTCTCCTCTTTGCCGCAGGTCGCAGGAGGCGAAGGAGCTGTGGCTCAGTGCCATCCTCAGGTGAGCCCTGCTGGGGAATTCAGCCTGCCAGCAGCTGGCGTCAAGGCTGCAGGCAGTGGAGAGCTCCCAGGGGAGCTGCCCCCAGCAATGCAGCGGTGGAGGTGGGGGAACGGGACACCCTCTGCGCAGGGCAGCTCCTGGGCAGAGCGGCAGGAGGTGCTTCACCTTGTGAGGGCACGTGAACAGCAAGGCCGTGGAGCTGTCACCTCAGCTCCTTGCTTGCATGGATTGGGACCCCAAGCTGCCACTTCCCATTTCCATACGGAGGAGGCCCGGAGGCAGCAGACCCGGGGGTGTTGCAGAGCGGTGCTGCCAGCGAGCGCTGTGGGAAGGTCTGCTGTGTGAGGGTGGTGTGGAGGCGCTGGGCTGGTGTCAGGGGAGCGAGCAGCGAGGGCTGGCTATGACTGAGCTCTGCCTTTGTGCCTGCCCTGTGCCCAGGCAAAGCCAAGGAGCCCAGGAGACCCGCGTCACCCGCCTGGCCTCCCTTCGGCTCCTTGTGAAGGTCATTGGCTCCTACAACCTCGTAAGTGTCCCTGGGGTTTCTGCTCTGCGTAGAGCACCACGGGGCTTTTGGCAGCAGCCCCTGCTACCAGCTGCTCACGTTGGCTCTTTGCTCTCTTGCCTAGCCGGTGCCGCTGAGTGCCCGGACCGTGGAGACGTTGATTCCGGCGGAGATCAGGGGCTCGCTCCGCCCCGGCCCTTGCCAGGTGCTGGCGGGAGGTGTCTGAGTTTCAGGAGGGAAGGTGGCGGGGACGGAAGCCCTCAAGACACCAGCTGCCTCACGGGGAGGTCTGGGAGGAGTTGCTTAGTGTGGGGGCAGCGCAGGAGGGCTGCGCCTTCTTGACATCCACCGGCACCCCAAAACTGCCTGGGGGCTGTGGTCTGCAGGGTCAAGTGGGGTGGCCGGCTGCAGCAGCAGCCTGTGCCCCCAGCACCTGTGTTGGGCAGAGAGGCAACGCCATTCCCACACCCAAGCGCCTCCTCCACAGGCGTCTGATGACCTCAGGATTGTCCCTGGAGCTGCTCACACGTTTCTGCGCTGCTGCAGCGACACGCTGGCGGCCCTTGCTGCTGCGGGGTGGCCCTGTAATCTGAACATGTTTCTTGCAGGCTGGCACCAAGCAATGCCCTGTCTTGGTCCCATCAGCTCCTGAGGAGGGACTTTGCCACTCGCCTGGTGAGTTGGAAAGAGAAGCTGAGCAGCTGCCTTCTCACATAGCGCTTGACAGCAGCTCCAAAGCAGGAGCCCCTCCTGCCCCTCTTGCCAGACCTTGGATGGGGCACGCTCAGACTGCGTAGCCAAAACTGCCGCCACTGCAAGCTGTCCAAGCGACGCATCTGCCTTACGATGGTCCCAGAAACCTCTGCCATGCCCAAAACCTCTGCACATGACAAACACCCCGCAGCTCTTTCTGTGCCCTGTGTGCTCCTGCTTTCTCAGAGGAAACAGTCACTAGAAGGTGAAAAAAGCAGGAAAGCTGGTGTGCTCAGAGGGGTGGTCACACTTTTACAGCTGTGGTGGTTCTTCCCTCAGGAAGCCCTTAGCTATCTCCCAGTTTCCCCCGCAGAGTCAGAGTCACTGTTTCAACACACGGCTCTGCTCTGCATTCGGCATCACACGGCACTGCACACAGACAATTTTCCTCTGGCTTTTTTCACCTGCCCTTTGCTTTCCTCTTGCTTGCAGCGGATGGGACTAAGAAAAGGAAGAGGTTGATCCTGTGGCCGTTTGCTCAAAGACGAACCTCGGCCAATGGGGACTGCCCAGGGCAGCCAGACTCTGGCCTCAAGAGCCCCCTCTTTGGGCAGCCTCTGGCAAGTCTTTGTGGGGAAGAGGAGACCCTGCCCCAGCCAGTCCAGGTAAGCCAGCCTGGCTATGCAGTTACCCTGCTCCCGGCTGTGTCACGGCAGCATCGCCAGCACTTGGGCTGTGGCTCTCTGGAGACAAGGGATTTGGGGGGCTGCCCTCCATGCTCACTTCTCACTGGCAAGGCCTGAAGGTCAGGTCTGATTGTGCAAGTCAAAGGGGTCAAGTCTGCGGGTTTGTGCGGCCCACGCAGCTGCTGCGGGAAGTAACTTTGGAGTGGAGACAACCCCAGAGCAGGAAGAGGAGAAGCAGGTCTGCTCCCTAAGGGGCATGTTGGTGGCCTTGCAGAAGTCATTGAAAGGAAGCTCTCAGCAGCATAAACAGATGGCGATTTCTGGGTTTCCCTGAAGAAGGTGCTCAAGAGGGTGGCTTGGGGTTACTTGGCCAAGTTTCTGCCAGTGTAACCTACCGGCAGTGAGAACTAGATGCAAACCCAAGCAAAGCAGAGTGCGCCTCCCAGGCAAAAACTTGCTTCTGTCTCCAGCAAATGCTCCCCTAAGGCTAAAGGGCCTTTCTTCACCCAAGGAACTCTTCTGCCACCCCTATCTGCTTTCTCCTGCAGGATCTCCTGGCCATACTGTACAGAGAAGGGCCTGCCACTGAGGGGATATTTTGCAAAGCTGCCAGTGAGACAGAGCGCAGGGACTTGAAGGAGGCCCTCGACAAAGGGGACACCGTTGGCTTGGACAGCAAACCTGTGCACCTCTTGGCGGTAGTCTTGAAGGTGAATTCTTCTGCCTTGCAGCTCTGAGAGGACACTGCGAACCTGCAGGGGCCCACTCAAGTGCCTGGATGGTCCCAGGGGGGACTCAAAGCTGATACCCTAGTGAAGCCAAACGGCATGTTTTTGGACTTGGGAAAGTTTGGCATTTGTGTTTTCCATCTGGTTTTCAGTCCCCCTTGTTCTGCCACTGATTTCCTGCCTGCCCACGGGAACCTCCCTTCCTCCTCCTCCTCCTCCTCCGCCTCCTCCTCCCCAGCACCCTCCTCAGGGAGGAAGACTGAGATTTCTGGGTGGACTCCAGGCTGATAGGCACCAGGGCCTCTTACTGCACTCAAATAGGCATGTTCAAGCAGGGCAGGGACCCGTGCAGCCCACTGCTCTGCCAGTGGCCGTGAGCACCTTTGAGAGCAGGTAGCTCAAAGCAAGCTGCCTCCTTGGGTGCCCAAGTGCTGGGGGTGCTTCCTGTGGGCTCAGGCGTGGTGTCCAAAGCCTCATCTCCATATCCTGGCCTTGCAGGACTTCCTCTGCAATATCCCCTCCCAACTCCTGTCAGCGGCCCTGTACGAGAAGTGGATGCTGGCTCTGGAGAAGCCAAGCAGGGAAGAAAAGATTGAAGAACTGAAAGAGTGAGTGTTGTAGCCAGTCATAGTGTTCTGGAGGGGCTGAGAGAGGCCGGGGCCTTCTCCAAAAATGGGGAGTCGCATGGAAAAACCTGCCATTTCTATCAGCTTGCTAGTACTGATACTTCACAACACAGGCACAGGCTTTCATGGGCCTTTGCAAGGCTTCCTGTGATGTTTCCTGACAACCTTACCTTCATTCACACTGTCCATCTACTGAAAAGCAGGCACTGTGCTCAAACGTTCGCCTTGCAGTCAAGATCTGGTCATTCCAGATCTTGCACTTAACCACATACCCAGCTACCGCTGGGGGTTTCTTGACAGGACTTGTGTAAAGTAGTGAAAGTAAGCACAGGCGTTGCTCTCTTTGGAGAAGGCACCGTTTGTGGGAGTTTACTTGAGACTTGCTCACGGCAAGAAGCAGTGGCCACTGCCCCCTCAAGTCATGGCTTGTTGTGCTTGTGTTCACACAGGGTGGCTGACCAGCTGCCCCGGCCAAATCGTCTCTTGCTCAAGCCCGTGCTGGCTGTGCTCCATCACATTAGCCAGAACGCAGAGACCAGCAGGATGAACTCCCACAACCTTGCCATCTGCTTTGGGCCCAGCATGCTGAGCCCAGGCACGGACAGCACACTCCCACTGCAAGTCCAGAAAGAGATGAATGACAAGGTATGTTGAACTCACCAGCTAGCTCCCCCCACTGGGGCACAGCTGAGCCACCCCCACAGATCCCATGGCTATTGCAACAGCTAAATGCAGCAGCAGCACCTGGGAGCATGGGGGATGCCCCTCAGCTGGGCTATCTGCAATATGTGACAGGCAGATCTCCTAATGGAGCTGCAGCCACAGAGCTACAGCTTTCACTGGAGAAATGTCAGTCAGGAGCAGCAAGACTCTTGAGCACATTTTCTGCCTCTTGCACTGACACCCATGGTTTTCCGTGTGCAGGTGCTGGTGCTGGTGGAGTTCCTCATTGACAACTGCACAGCAATATTTGGGCGGGACATGGCCTTGGCTTGCAGCCCCTCTGCTGAGGAGTGTCCCGAGCACACCGGCAGCTCCGCAGGTAGGAGGCTGCACTGGGGATTGGCACTGCCCAGGGCTGCTGGTTGCAGGTCTTGAGCTGGCTGTGGGAAGATGTCTGTGGCAATGCAGAGAGGTGTGCAGGGTTCAATACCTTCCGGCAGTGCCTTCCCCCTGCAACACTTTTCCGGAAGTTCAGAATGACCTTCCTCACACCACAAACTGCATCCCAGCTGTTAAACATCTGTAGAGCTCTGCTCTGCAAAGCCTTGCTCACTATGGGCCAGAACTCTCCCCCTGTGCAGGATATTGCCCCCAGGGGTATTTGTGTCTCCTGAACTGCCCCTCACATCCATAGGCGTTAAGGCCGCAGCTTGCCATCTGCCCGGGCTGCGTGGTGCCACTGCAAAAGTCCCCTTTTCTCTTCAGAGGGCCAGTACAAAGTAGCTAACTGGCTCTTTGTGCCTACAGGACACCCAGGTGCTGCTCAGGAGGATGCTTCTGCCCACAACAATCCAGAGCCTGAAGCTGGATGCAGCTCCCCAAGCTCTGAGACGCAGCAGCCCAGAGGCAGAAGCCCCAGCGGGAGCAGGACATATGCAACATGTGTCTCTGCCCCTCCACTGCCTCCTTTGAAAACTGACATTAATATAATGCAAAGGAGCATCTCAGAGCCATCCCTGTCCTTCCAGCACCCCTCGGAGGGCAGCAGAAGGCACCAGAAATGGAGCAGAAGTGCAGATAATGTTGCTGTTGAGCAGCAACAGGTGAGCTTGGAGAAGGAGGCACTGGGAGAACAGCCTGCCATCTTGCCTATGCAATTATCCGATGGCGCTCCACTCCAAACATCCTCCAGACACTCCCTGCAGAGCTCCTGTCCTGCTTTGCATGTCTCCTCCATAAGCCCCCTGGGATCTGCTGCCATTCCCTCTTCCTGCTTCTGTGCTTGTAGTGCTTGTAGTCTGAACAACTGGACAGGCTGAGGTGAAAGACTCAGGAGCTTCTGACTTGTTTGTATGAGCCAAGATGACATAAAACCTGCAAGGAAACATTCTGGATTCTTGTTTTAAACAGCTAAACCTGCCCCTCATTTGGGCAAAACAGGGGGAAAAAAAAGGAAAGAAAAAGGGGAGGAAAAGAGGAAAGAAAAGAGGAACAATGAAGGAAGGAAAAAGAAACAAGGAAAGAAAAAGGAAAGAAGAGGGGAAGAAAAAGGGAAGGAAAAGCAAACAGGGAAAGAAAATGGAAGAAAAAACAGGGAAGGAAAAGGGGAAGGGAAAAACAGGGAAGGAGAAGGGGAAGGAAGAGAGGAAAAATCAAGGAAGGGGAAGGAAAAGGGGAAAGGAAAAAGTAAAAATAGGGAAAACGAGCAAAATATAGAAAGAAAAAGGAAAGGAAGAAAGGAAAGTAAAAAAGGAAAGAAGCAGGAGACTAAAAAGGAAAGAAAAAAGGCAAGGGAGGCAAGACAGAAGGAAAGAAAAAAGGAAAAAAAGAAAAAATGGGAAAAGGGAAAAAAAGGAATGAAAAGAGAGAAGAAAGGAAAAAAGCAAACAGGGAAGGAAAATAAATGAAAGAAAAAGGCAAGGAAAAAAGTAAAAAAGGAAAGGAATTAAAAAGGTAGGAAAGAAGAACACAGACCTAAAGAAGGAAAAAAAGGAAAATGAAAACAAAAAAGAAAGAAAAAAATAAAAAATGGAGAAAAGGAAAGGAAAGAGAAAACTGAAAGAAATGGAAGAAGAAGATGAAGAAAAAGAAAGAAAGAAAGAAAAGCAAAAAAAGGAAGCAAAAAAAGAGGAAAACAAGGCAAGAGACCACAAAAAGTAAGGGAAAAAATGAAAGCATATAAGGAAAAAAAGGAAAGAAAAAGAGGAAGGAAGGAAGGAAGGGAGGAAGAAAAGGAAAAAATGGAAAAATTGAAAAAGAAATGAAAAGAGGAAAGAAGGGAGAAATAAGAGAGTAAAAAGCAGATAAAGGGAAGCAAAAAGGCAAACAAAAAGAAATAAAAGAATTAAAAGCTAGGAAAGACGAACACAAAATAAAGAAGGAAAAAAGGAAAGGAAAGAAAACTAAAGAAAAAAATGAAAGGAAACGAAATAAAAATGGAAAAAATAAAGAAAATTGAAAAGAAAAATGAAAGAAAAAAGGAAAGGAAAGGAAAAAAGGGAAGGAAAAAGAGGCAAGAAAGGAAAAGGGGAAGCAAAAAGGAAAGCAAAAAAGGAGGGAAACAAGAAACACCCTTAAAAATAAGAGAAAAAAATAAAAGCATATAAAGAAAGAAAAAATGACAATGAAGGAAAGAAAAAAGGAAAGCACAGAAACAAGGAAAGACAAAAGGAGGAAAGAACAGGGGAAGAATAAGAAAAGAATAAAAGGATGGGAAAAAAGCAAGGAAAGAAAAGTAAGGAGAGCAGAAAGAAAAGAGAAAAATGAGAGAAAGGAAGGCAAATGGGAAGAATACAGGGAAAGAATAGGGAAAGAATAAAGGGATGAAAAAAGCAAATAAAAAGGGGAAAAGGAAAGAAAAACAAAGAAGAGAGAGAGAAAAACAAGGAGAGATAGGAAAACAAGGAAAGGAAAAAGGGGAAGAAAATGGAGAAGAGAAAAAGAGAAAGAGAAAATAGGGAAAACCAGGAAGGAAAAAAACAAGGGAAGAAAAAGGAAAAGAGAAAAGGAAAGAACAAAGGAGAAAGAAAAAGAGAAGAATGAAAACAAAAAAGGAAATAAAAATGAATGAAAAAAGACAACATGAAAAAGAAGGAAAGAAGAAAAAAGGGGAAGGAAAAAGGGGGAAGGAGAAAGTGGGAAGGAAAGGAAAGAAAAGAAAGAAGGAAAAGGAAAGAACTAAAAACAGGAAGGCAAAAGGAAAAAACAATAGGGAAAGAAAGAGGGAAAGAAAAAGAAAAAAGATAAAAAAGAAAAAGAAAAAAGCAACAAAGGAAATACAAATAGAAAAAAGAAAAATGAAAGAAAAAATAAGAAAAAAGGAAAGAAAAAAGGAAAGGAAGAAGAAAAAAGGAAAGGAAAAGACAAATAAGGAAAAAGAGGAAAGTAAAATGGGGAAGAAAACAAGGGAAAGGAAAAAACAGGAAGGGAAAGAGGGAAGAAAAAGGAAAAAGAAACAAGGAAAGAAAACAGAAAAAGGAGAAAGAGAAAAAGGAAAATAAAATACTTTTCTGCAGGACTATTTGACTGCTCCTTGTCTCTCCTTGAAAAACACATGGGCACTACAGGTATTACAGCTCCTTTTATACAATTCTGCAGGCACGGCAGGTCTCTTTGGATGGCCTGGCATAGCTGCATAGCAGGAGGGGAAGTGCCTGAGGAGCGGGACCACTGCTCTTGCTATTGCCAGAGACTGCAAGCAAGATTTGGGGAAGAAATGCCTCTCTGCCTGGGAATCCAGGGCCACCCCCAGAGAACAGCAGGTACCAGTCAGGTGGGAGAGAAGTTACCAAGAGGTAAGGCTGCTGCAGAAGCAGCTTTCGAGACAGGGAGCACCCAGGCATGGCAGGTGGGATATTTTCCGACTGCAGTTGTTCCCAGGACACCTAGGATTCAAGTGGTTCAGGTTCAAGAAACACCACGACTAAACAAGACCTGAATGTCAACAGGCCTCATAAGAGATTTACCCCTCATCCACAGAGAACTTCTGTCTTCTGCCATCTCTTTCCTTGAAGACTTGCCCTGTCAGTCTGCTTTCTTTTCATGGCGTGAAAAGCCTCTCTGGGCAACCTGTGCCAGTGCTCAGTCACCCCCACAATAAAGAAGTTTTTCCTTGATGGATGGAATTGCCTGTGTTTCAGTTTGTACCCATTGCCCCTCATCCTATCATCGGACACCACTGAAAAGACTCTGGCCCCATCCGCTTTACACTCTCCCTTCAGATATTTATACGCACTGATAAGATCCTTCCAAGCCTTCTCTTCCCCAGGCTGAACAGTCCCAGCTCTCTCAGCCTTTCCTCATACGAGAGATGCTCCCATCCCTTCATCATCTTAGTAGCCCTTCACTGGGCTCATTACAGGAGCTCCACATCTCTCTTGTACTGGGGAGTCCAGGACTGGACCCAGCACTCCAGCTGTGGCCTCCCCTGGGCTGAGGGCAAGGATCACCTCCACGATGTCAGTGCTCCTCCTAATGCAGCCCACAATACCATTGGCCTTTTTTGCCACAAGGGCACCTTGCAGGCTACCAGGACTCCCAGGTCCTTCTCTGCAGAGCTGCTTTCCAGCAGGTTGGCCCCCAGCCTGTGGTGCTACATGGGGCTATTCCTGCCCAGGGGCAGGACTCTGCACTTCCCTTTATTGAACTTCATGAAGTTCCTCTCTGCCCATTTCTCCAGCCTGTCAAGGTCCCTCTGAACGGCAGCACAGCCCTCTGGTGCGTCAGACACTCCTCTCAGTTTTGTATCATCAGCAAACTTGCTGAGGTGCACTCTGTCCCTTCATCCAGGTCATTGATGAACAAGTGGAACAGGATTGGAGCCAGCTTTCAGCCCTGGGGTTCACCACTAGCTACAGGCCTCCACCTAGACTTTGTGCCACTGATCATAAGCCTCAGAGCTCTGCCATTCAGCCACTTGTCAATCCAGCTCACCATCTGCTCATGCAGCCCCTACTTGCTCAGCTTGCCTGTGAGGATGTCATGAGAGACAGCGTGGAAAGCCTTCCTGAAGTCAAGGGAGACAACAGCCACTGCTCCCCTCCTCCACCCAGCCAGTCATGCTATCGGGGAAAACTATCAGGTTGGTTAAGCATGATTTCCGCTTTGTGAAGCCATGCTGACTGCCCCTGATCACCTTCTTCCCCCTAATGTGCTTAGAAATGGTATCAAGCAGCAGCTGCTCCATCACCGTGCCAGGCATTGAGAGGAGGCTGACCAGGCCTGGAGTTTGCTTCAGTAATCCCTAAGCCGATCCTCCTGCATCAAGGGAAAGCCATTCTGCAGACTTTCCTCCTGGTCTCTGGGGCCTGGGACTGCTGAGGGCCACTCTTACCAGCAAAGACTGAGGCAAAGAAGGCGTGTAGTACCTCAGCCTTTTCTGTGCCCTTTGGCACCAGAGCCCCTGTCCCTTTTGGCAGCACAACCACATTTCCCCTAGTCTTCCTTTGGTTACAGATGTCTTCAGAGAAGCCCTTCTTCTTCTCCTTCACATCCCTTGCCAGATTCAACCCCAGATGACCTTCCCAGCACTAGCCCTGAATGCTCCAACAATGTCCCTATCTTCCTCCCAGGTGACTTGTGCCTCCTTCCACCCTCTGAACACATCCTTCCTGGGCTGCAGTTTGGCCAGGAGCTCCTTGTTCATCCAGGCAGGTCTCCTGCTCCCTTTGCTCAACTTCCTGCTCACTGGGATGGATACTCCTGGAGCTTGGCAATATCAACCAATTGTCTTGCATCCGCCTCCCCTTCTCGGGCCCTATGCCATGGCACATTTCCTCATGGAGCAACACAGCCTCGTGCACCAGCCAGGTGCGAGCTCTTGTTCTGCCACACACATCTCAGCCACTTGATTTAGGAGAGCAACTTGCAGCCAAAGCACTTTGGCATCCACTCAAGAGCCAAGCATCAGTGCAGGCTGAGAAAGACCATCCTGGCAGGTTTCACAAACATTTGGCCTGGCACTCAGATGCAGACTGCACATGTAGGAACTTACATTTCAGTACCTGTGTGCAAGCATTTTCATGAGCCTACCTAATCCTTCTGCATAGTCTTTTGAGTCTTTCTGCAGACTCCTGGGATGGACCTGAGTCAAGCTGGGATTCAGCTGCCTGGAAGTGGGTGTCTACAGGCATTAGGGTATCCCAGGGCACCGCAAGGAATTTTCGAAGGCATCACAAGTGGATGCTGGTGCCAGTGTTTAGGCAACTGAAATCCATTCTCAGACTGGGATTGTAGCTGAGATTCCCACTTCACATGTTGATGCCACCTTTAGACACCTGGAGTGGAGGGAGGTCACTAATGTGGGGCTGACCACTAGGCTGACTGCCTGCAGAGGAAGCGTGAAACTTGGGATTTGGGGCATCGTCTGAGCCCTGGTTCTCAAGCGTGCACAGGGCCTGCTGCTTGCCCCCTCCAGAGCTCGAGTCCTCCTGTGCTAGCGACAACAGGCGATGTTGCAGCTGTGTGGGGAGGCCTGTGCACTGGGGGCTTTTCACCAATACAGAGCCAGCTGCTGAAGCTGGGAGCTCCTCCAGCATGAAGCCTATCTCGGCCCTTGTCCTAGGCACCATTTGCCTCCCTGCAGCCCTCTGGTGTATCAGCCACTTCTCCCAGTTTTGTATCATCTGCAAACTTGCTGAGGGTGCACTCTGTCCCATCGTCCAGGACATTAGTGAAGATGTTAAACACTATTGGCCCCATCATTGACTCTGGGGGTACACCACTAGTTGCTTGCCTCCAGCTGGACTTTGTGCTGCTGATCGCAGCTCTCTGAGCCCGGCAGTTCCACAAGTTTTCAGTGCAGCTCACTTATCTAGTCCATACTTCACATGTTGTGATGGGAGACAGTGTCAAAAGCCATGCTGAAGTCAAGATAAACAATAACCACTGCTCTTCCCTTGCCCACTGAGCTAATCATTTCATCGTAGAAGGCTATTGAATTGGTCAAGCATGATTGCTCATTCGTAAATTCATGTTGTTTTCTCCCAATCACCTTCTTGTCCTTCATATGTTTGGTAGTGGTTTCAATGATTATTTGCTCTATCACCTTCCCAAGGATTGAGGTGAGGCTGAGTGGCCTGTAATTCCCTGGGGCAGTCTGCCTTCTTCCCCTTCTTGAAGATAGGGATGACATTAGCTTTCTTCCAGCCATCAGGAGCCTCTACTGATAGCTAAGACCGTTCAAAGAGAACTGAAAGTGCCCTTGCAGTGACATTGACCAGCTCCCTCAGCACTCATGGGTGCATTCTGTCAGGTCCCATGGACTTGTGTACATCCTGTTTGTTTAAATGCTCCCTAACCTGATCCTTCTCTACCAAGGGTCTTCCTTGCTCCAGGCTCTCCCACAGATGCCATGGTCTGGGACTCCTGAAGGCAAGTCCACCAATAAAGAATAAGGTGAATAAGGCATTGTACCTCAGCCTTCTATTTGTCCTTTTTACCAGGTCCCTTGCTCTGTTCAGCAGTGGGCCACATTTTTCCCTAGTGCTGTTGGTACACCTATAGCAGCCCTTGTTGCCCTTCACATCCCTTGCTGGATTCAATGCCAAATGGGCTTTGGCTTTCTTAATCCTATCTGTGTGCACTCAGACAATGTCTCTATATTCCTTCTGGGTCACCTGTGCCTCCTTCCACTTCTTGTACGCTTCCTTTTTATGTTTGAGATTTTTCAGGATCTCTTTCTTTATCCGCACAGGCCTCCTGTCACCTTTGCCTGATTTCCTGCTTGTTGGGATGGACCATTTGTGAACATGGAGGACAAGATCCTGATAATCATCTAGCTATCTAGGTCCTTTCTACAAAGCAAATCCCTGAACAGGCTGAAGTCTGTTCTGAAGTCCAGAGTTGTGATCCTGTGACTTCCCTTGTTTCCTCCTGCTGAACTCCACCACACTCCATGGTCACTGTAGCCAAGTCTGCCCCCAGCCTTCACATCCCTGATTGGGGTGGAATCTCTGTGTTGGAAAGTATCAGGTCCAGCAAAAGTTGACTACCTTGAATGTTTGCTGAAACTGAAGTTTACTTACGTTCCCATGCCTCACTGGGTCATGCTCTGGCCTGCTATCAACTCATGTTCCATTGAAATAGAGAAATTCGGCAAGGAATATATCTTCCCAGTGAACTGTCTCCCACCCCTGCTTTCTGGAAAAGTACTCCTCAACTGGAGATCTACTCTTCCATCTCCCTCCTCCCATTTTACTTTCTGTGTCCAGTCCTTCCAGTCACCACTTGTACCATAAAAAGTACTGCCTGCAAGAAAGGTAGTAGCCATTTATGCTAAAAATTCTTTCTCTCCCCTGTGGTGCCTTTTGACTACATAATGGAAAATACAAAGTGAGCAAGGAGAAAACATAGCAGATCAAGGACTGTGACAAAATATGTTAACACCTGGGGCACTGCTGGAAATATATTCCAGAGCCTGTGTTATCAATTAAAGGCTAGTGCTGATCTGTGTGCTTGGCCCCATGCACAGCAGCATGCAGAACAGCACCTTCAGCATTCACCCTTTTGCAGTCTTGTGGCATCCTTTTCTTGTTACTGCTGTTTTTTGCTGGAGTGGAATTAAATTTTACCTTGCCTAACAGCACTGTCTGTCTATGGTTTCAGAACAGACCCTCCTAATGTATTGCCAGATGATGCATTTATATGAGTATGGGTAACACAGTCACACAGGGGTAGGAAAAGAAACTGATTGACCGATGTCCTAATAGAAGCAAATTAACTGTATGATCCTAATAAACAGCTGCTGTACCTTCCTTTCCCCCTATCCATTAAGTCACTGCTGCAACTACATGGAAACATGGCTTTAGTATGTCATTAGCTGTTGCTAGGGGAAAGATGTAGGCAGAGATCTTTTGCTAAATGGTCTGGTCTAGGCTTTCACCACTAGCAATAGATAGGCAATCTTCCTGAAGTCATGAACCACAGGAATTACCATCTCCCACCCAGTGCCATCCTGTATCGAGTTGAAGTCAGAGCTCTAATGTTACCAAATCACTTCTCTTTCAGCATTCGCATGTTGAGACTTCAGGGTATTAGGATGCTCTCATTTGGAATGCTGGTGAATCATCTCTCTCTCTCTTTTTTTTTCCCCAAAGCCTTTAAATGTCTCTCAACAGGGACCTCTGTTTTCCTCTGCTTTAGTGCCCAATGTAGTAAGGAGGTGAGAGTCTCTCAGGACCCTATTTCAGGAAAGCTGCAGGTCCCAGAGACTGTATGTTGAATAGTGCAGTAGCCTTGTTTTCATTCTCCCAGACAAAATTCTCCTGCAGCTCATTGTAATAGGGATGGACTTCCCTGGCTGTACCAGAAACTTGATTTCTATCCCTGTTTTTCAAATTTGTTGCCTTCATTTATTCTTTTAACTCAATGCAGCATTGATCCTGTAGGAGGGAACTCTACAGAGATCAGCTTCCTTGTGATCTTTGCATACTAACATTGTATTGTTCAGCCTCCCAGTGAAATTCTTGGTCCTTGCTTGGGTTCACCAGAGGAGTAGTCTCTGATAGGGTCCAGGTGGTAACTGTCAGATAGCTGCTGTTGGTTTGGTTCTCCTGAACTGAGGATGTGATGGTGGTATGATATCACTTACATTGATACGGCAAATACTTCATGAAAGTAGTCCTCTTTGGAAGTAGAAAGGCCAAGAGTAAATTTGTATCTGTCAGCTAGTGGCTTGCAGTGATGAACCTGCCAAGATGCTGCTTTGGTTTATATTTTTTTGGAGGGCCCAGGAACCAGTGACTGATCTCTACCTTCTTGATCATTTGGGATTTCCTTGAAGGAAGAGAAGAGAACTATAGAATTTTCAAGAATTATTGCTTGCATGTAGCAGGAAGACTTCAGAGTTGCTGAATTCTTCCTCTGAAGGCTGAACTTTGTGACCCTACTTTGTGCCCCACTGGGCACTCTGGATCACAATCCAGTATAAAGCTTTCTGCTTATTTCAGGAGAGAAACCACTGTGCACACAAAGTGTGTTCCATGTAACTGTGAGTGTGGATACACAGCACATTCATACCTAAGAGAAATTATGCTGCTCACTAAACTGCTAATGTAGATGCACCTTGACTGTTCAAGTTAAACATGTTATCCTCAGTTGCTTAAAGTTATGTAAGGTCTCAGAAGTTCGTCATTACTGGAGATCATATGCTAGAAAATAAAATCCAAAAGACAGGCTGAGGAAGAAGGCCTAATGCAGAATTTTTGGTAATTGAGAAATGAGAATTTTTTTCTCAGGGAAACATTCAGAGCCATATTTATTTTCAGTTTGTTTTTGTTTAAGTTGATGTAATTAAATGCTTGCCCTGTGTGAATCTGATTACCAGTAACTTCCTTTATTTAACATATGCTGAAAAAATCAAAATAGTGGATCCTAACATCTTTGAAATACTAATCATTGCTATTTCTTGCAGATATAAGAGACTTTTTGAGGACTTCACTCTATTTTTGCTTTTAGTGCTGATATCAGGCTAACGCTGTAGGAAAACATTCCTTCATGGACTACTACTGAACAGAACATTAGGATGTGCCCATCGATGTCCAGTAGCAGATTCCCAGTGAAAAATATAAGAACAGGACAATTGTATAGTGATAGTTTCCCAGTACATTCTCTCAGTATCTTGCATCTCTTCACTTTTTCATATTGAGAGCTGCAAGCAATTTGCTGTGACTAAGGCTCAAACTGAACTTGCTACAGGCTCAACACAAATGTTAGCCAGTTCCTGCTGAATGCCAGAAGGAGAGGTTTAAAGAGTGCTGTCAACAAAATACATATGCAATAAAAACAGTGTCATTCAGGTAATTGCAAGGATAAGCATAGTTTATTTCACAGTGAAATCTAAGGAAAAGAAACTAGCATTCAACAGTCTGCTGTTAAATAGGAACAGTAGATGGCACTGTTATTTTGTTTTTCCTCAGTATGTTACTTTTTCAGGAACATTGTCTCATTTGGAGCAATGTTCACAAAACAGGTTTTGAGATACTCAGATGAGGGAAGCTTTGTGCTATAGATCCTCATCCTAATAAAAAGCCCAGCATACCTTTTAAGTTTATGGAACAGTACCTGTGCTTCCCGTAGGTGTTACTAATTGCCCTTTTAGTCCCTACTGCTAAACATATTTTATGGCCCTGCAGACTTCAGTAGACCCTGCTTTTACATTAAAAAGCACTAAAATTTCACCACTAAGGCTTGTGGCTTAGAGAACTGCATTGGGCCTTCTGTGGAAATGCTGAAAAATGTTACTGTCTTTCTATCTGAGTACTGTCATAAGCCTACACCACTTCAATTATGTCTGCCCTATGCACACTGCACTGTCCCCTTTTCCAAGCATGCCATGCATGAGGAACAATGTACATCTTGGTCGGGAGTTACACTGTGTCCTATAGCTATGCTGGTGAACAAGTGGGCAACAGCTAAAGCTATTCTGAGGTTCCCAGCCATGCTATGTATAAAGTGCCTGAGCACTGCATCTAGCTAGTGGTAACCTGGGATGTGACACGTTTTTACTAAGCAGGATTTCTTTCTGGCGTACTTGGTCACTGCTGCCTTCTAATCACATTTACCACTCTCATCTTAGGCTATTTTGAGATTCATGGGGACAAGGGAATTGTAACAGGCTACTAATGTCTAGGAGAGTCTGCCCCTGATGCAGCCTAAAACGTGCCCCCGCACTGGCTGTTTCCTTCACGGAGTCTGGTTCTGGAGCCCCAGCCAGCAACATGGAAGTGTAGGACCGCAATGTGATGATAGACAGCACCACCCTAAAATAAAAATTAATTTCTCAAAGAAGGGAACATCCAGCCTCCTTCCCAAGAAGGCTGATTGCATTCCCAGGCATGCAGTTTATCCTCTGTTAGTTTCTTAATTTTAAATGTGTAGTACTCAACTGTATGGCTAAAGCTGGTCTGGGCCGTCTCTCATGTAAAAGCAGTATACTGTGAAAAGATATTGTTGGACATGCATTCACAAGCATCCACATTCCCTGTCGGTCTCTCTCTAGACACACATGATGGTGGTGCAGGGAGAAACTGCCCTAAAAATAAAAGGAGTACTTTAAAGCCTTCCTGAAAATTAAGGTTTTGGTAGAGAATGGGGCACATGGGGCATTCTGGGGCACAATGGAAGAGTTTAGTGTGTGGAGGGACATGTGCCTCTCAGGCTTATTAAGATAGCTTTGAAAGATTATGGAAAATCTAGTATGAAACCAATCTTGTTGCATTCATATATATTTTGTTAGTAGGATTAGAACTCAAGTGCAGCCTGAACTTTCTCTATGCCCCTATTTCTCCATTTGGGGAATTTATTGGTATGCAGCCAAGCTGAGTCTGAGTATTTACCAAAATGCAGGCAGTATGCAATCAAGGAAAGAGGAGAATCCTAAAATTTGAGTGCAAAGTCAATGTACGATGGATGGATTCCAGTGAGTAGCCATATTAGAGATTAAGGGGGAAAAAAGGGGGGAAAAAAGTATCTGGAACTTGTATAGTATAAACCCAATTTTAGATTTTTCTGTGATAATTAACGTTGGTTTTGAAAACCTCAGAACAGACCGTTTGATTGCCCAAGATCAGTCTCTGAAAATACTGCTGTTAATGACTCCCTGTTTGAAGAGTCCTCTGTCATGATCAGTGAAGATCTTTGTTAGTTACAAGCACCGAAGAAATAAGGAAAATGCCTGGTTATAGGTATCAAAAATGTGCATCTTTAGGAGTACTAATTAACACTTCTGTCAAAAAAAATAGAGAAATAGAAAAACTCAGTAGAACGTACGTGAATGTTTTTCATTGAATAATGAGATAATGAAAGAACAATTGAGTTTTCATCTCACCACATTTTCCTTGGAAGCTGTAAAGTCTTTTGCAGTGATGTGTATAAAAATTATAGTAAAATGAAAAAAAAAAGAAAGAATAGTAGCAAGATTGACTGCAGTTTCATTACATTAGTGTCAGCTGTAAGCAATCTTAGTGATAACTTGTATATTGTAATTAGTAGATTTGGACTGTAAGACAATGTTTAATGTACTACTTACTAATGGCAGATGGAAAGCTGAAACAATTTTATTTTTTCAAATATATAATATTCCTTCTGAAATTGTAGTAATCAAAATGTTTGAAAATGGTTGAAGTTAAATTATTCCTAAGATATCATTTTTTGTAACTATTGTTAAAGGAAAACTCCATATAGAAGGAAAATATTAGAAATGGGAACTTGAATTGCAATGTCAGAAAATAAGAACTATTGACTTGCAGTATTGATTCTTTTAAAAATGTGTATGTGCCTGAAAATCTCTGCACTTGGTGTTCTCTGCTAACAAAAAGTTTGAGAGAAAAGTGTTAATTACAGAAAAATCTGTTTTTTCTGAAGAGGTTTGCTAGAAGTAAGAAATCTTATTTTAGTCTATATTAATACGAGGGTTTGACTATAGCTGGTAAAGGAGGCAAGAGTCATGAAACCCTTGAAGGAGGTTAAGTTTTATGGGAAATGTGCACGAGAGCTAGCTGGCACTCCAATTTCCCCTTTTCTCTCTGACTGCACTCTTTAACAAGCCAAAGTTGCATCAAAAACCTGAGGAGGAAGACTCCTAGGGTATTGTCTAGGGTATTGTCTAAACAAATTCTCTCCTCCACCTTTTCAAGGCAGATCAATCAATAAGTGGCATTCCAAACCATCATCCCTAGCCAGTAAGGCTGTTAGGGATTTGCCGTTTTCCAGAGTACTCAATGTACGTGCAAGGCAAAAAAATGGTAGTACCTTGTGTTAGTGTCTCATCTTCAGCCATGTATTTGTAAATAGTACAGAAGTACCAGTTTAAAGTAATGATGAGCCTTCTTGGACAGTTCAATCTGTTCTCTCACATAAAGATTCAGAAACTTTTTTTGCAGATCAATGCTATCATCGAAGGATTGTGGATTCTTCATCTCTGGAGATGTTGAAAATTTGAGTGGACAAGGCTCTGAGCACCTTGATCTAACCTTGATATTAACCCTGCTTGGAGCAGGAGGTTTGACTAGATGACCCCCGCGGGTCCCTTCTATCCTAAATTTTTCTATGATTTTGGTGCCTCAATTTCAACTATTAAAATACCCCTTTTATAAAGGACAAGGTAAGTCAGTTTTATTCTGATACAAACTTTTCAGTATAAGGCATATGTAACAGAAATTATTTTTTTCATAAACCAATATAAGAATTTTGCTTCATAAAATAGTTTTGACTTTTTTATGAGGAGAATCCTTTCTGCATACTTTGATCATTTCATTCAACTTCATAATGAATAGTCGTGTTTTTGATAAGTAAGATTATTTTTAAAGAAAACAGGCTTTTAAAACTATATCAATCCCTATGAGTCTGCCTTTGCTGGTCGGTGAAATATTCTATTAGCTTTCCCCACATTTCTTGCGGGTTTTGATATTAGAGGATGTTTCTTCTTGTACAGCAGAGTAAAGTTGAAAGTTGAATTTTTGCTTTTGTAACAATAAATTTGGCAAAGCTAAAATTTCAATCCATGATGCAGTCTCTGAAGTAGCCATGTGAGGGCTAGATTGTCTGAGAAGGGGTGGGAACCAGGAATTTGGATAGGAAGCCATGCAGCTTGAAGCCCTTCCAGGATCAAATACCAGAGCAGGAAGAGCTAGCATGGTGATAGACATAAACCAGCTTCTTCGGCCACACCAAGGAGACTTTAAACAGGTGTGTATGCTCAGCTTTGAGAACATATGGTTTCTGATAATCCTGTTGAAAAATGCCACAGCACTTATGAGCGTCAGGGTGCACATCCTGGCCATAGGCTCATTTAAGCAGTTGATCAGAGAAAAGGTGCTAGTGGAGTGACAGCCCAGCATGTATCAGTTGATCAGAGTGCCAGTAGAATTGGCAATTGTTCTGTAAAGTTCTCAAGAGCCCTAGACTCAGGTCAAGATAAAAATGGTCTTTCAGACTCTAGTCCGATTGCTGAGGATATTTGGTATCGTTGATATGACCTTTGCAAATATCTACAAACCATGCAGTTGTGCCTTGGCCTGTGAGATGAACATGATGGTAGTTTGCAACACACAAAGTTGTGTCACCAGTGTGTGACAAATATTTGAGCCTTTCTATCTTCTGGATGTTATTTCAAGATCCCTCTGTAGGCTGACAACCTATCAACCTAAGCTTATCAAGCTGAGCAGTGTAAGTTAGCACCTGCATCTCAGATCAATGATAGAGAAGAGCTTTTGGGTTGCAGTTTTTGTGATTCATGAGCAACAACATTTATGGTGTGAGTTTCTTTATCACTGGGCCCTGACAGAGCTCTGATTAGCAGTGTTTGTGACTATTAGCATGGTTCAAAGTCGTTGTGATTCATGGCACATCAAGTTCATGATAAAGGTGACTCCTTCATTTGGATAGAAAGACAAAGAATTGGTTCAATTTATATGTGATTGGGAGTAACATCTTGGAGAAACATATGTGGGGATTCTTCAGTGCTCTGCAGAGAAACGTGCAGTTTAAAGAGCGGGAGACGAAGGAAATAGATACTTTGCAAGATTCCAAAACTCTTCAGATGTCTTTTGCTGATTAACATGTCATTAACAGATAAACTGACCATGCTAAAATGCTCCCTTCTGTGCTGTGGCACATTTTATCTCAGATTATCAAATGTATTTTAGTCATTACGAGCACCATCTCAGTCTCCTAAGGTCTTCTATATAGAGAGAACTGCAAGTAACTTCTCAGTAGTCAGATGACCGCTGCAATACCTGCTACCTGTTCAGCATTCAGAGGGCTCTTTGGAAACCAAGTTGTAGTTGACTGGGATACTTTCTGGGTGCTCCTTAAGTATGGTTGCTTGTTTGATACCACCTTGGCTTTGGCAGTCTGCCTGAAGCAACGTGTTTCGTAGACTCCCTTGTAGGAGACGTGTAAATATAGATGTGAAAATAGTAATCAGTGAAATTATTTTGACAATACAAAGTCATTTTAAACTTACAACACCTCTACTGAAACTGAGAGAAATGATTTTTGACACATGATATATGAAGAATATAGGAAAAGAGTTACATTTTGGGTTGCTTATATTATGAAGACTAAGTAAGTCTAGTTAAGTTCAGACTAGTTAGGGAAGTTTAGGATGTTTCTGCTTTCTGTCATCCAGGGACAAGTTTCAGATGTCAAGAAGTATAATAACATCTTCAGATAGTAAAACACCATCATTTTTATACAGATTCTGGAATTCAAGGTTCTTTAATTTCTTTTTTTGCTTCATTTTCTTATTTGGTTCTTATACTGAATATATATGAGAGAGAATGTATTATCGTGGTTTCTCTTTTGAGTCTAATTGCATGCTATTTTTAGTATAAATTATATTTTATTGAAAAAAGATATTTTGGTTGATAGGCAAAAAAAAAAAAAAAAAAAAAAAAAAAAAAAAAGCCTTGGAGTTAAAAAGAGTACAACTACCTCTTTTGCATAGATGCTATTTCAAATGGAGAAACTTGGTGAGGTGTTTTTATTTAAGACTGTTAAAATAACACAAAGTCTATGTCTGTGCAAAGAATGTGGTATTGCTAGTAGCACTCAGAGAGATGGCATTTTCTGATATCTAAGCCTTCTCACCAGACCTCTTCACTGAACCTTTACAAGTGAACCTTTCCTTAAAAATTAAGGAAAATGCTGACAGATAACTGCCACAGAAGTTGTTGGCTGCTTTTGACTCACATTTCTTAAGTGGTGCAAGTCTTTACAAACCCTTAAATGTTTCAGGATTTTCAGCAAGCATTTGTTCGCAACTTGTTAACAGTGTGAATGTAGAGTGGAGCAGGCAGTTTTAAGCAGAGAATGTATCAGCTGGAAAATGAGTTATCTGTCAATGCTTAAGCAACATCTTTACCAAAGTCAAATGTTGCCACTCATAAAACCAATAACAAAGCCTTTTAGGACAGCTGTTTAAGATTAGTCTTAAAAACTACATTTTAAAAGGCTATTTTGAGAACTGAGAAACATATATATATATATAAAAGGAGGTATTAAAGCAGAAGGGATAGCTCAGAAAGTAGGCTAATAAAAGCTGTTCAGATTATTCTGTGCCATCAAGATAAAGTCAATCTGACTGTCAAGTTCAGGGAAAGTTACAAATTAGAGCATATTTTGCAGCAGTTCACCTGTGGTACTGCTAACAGGAGAAGCCAAACAATGGGATAATGACATTATAATTACTAATATTTCAGTCTGAACAAACCCACATATTCTCATCTTTCCTTGAAATTAGAAGAGAGGGTAGTTATGAATTTTCTCAGTGGGGAGAAAGCATCCAAGAGCTTTCTGTTTTCATCTTTAACAGTGCTCAGCTTGTTACAGAGGCAAACTAGCAGAAACAGATAACTGTGAAAAAGAACAGAGAACCAGAGATTAACACAATGCAAAGAACTAGCAGCTATCCAGTTCTTCACTGTTTCTATTATTCATTATCACCCCTATTGCTCTGGTTGCTTCATCGTGGGTAAGTTGAAGTCACAATGCATTGCCAAGCAATTGAATTTTTTTCTGTTATAATTTTAAGGAGGTACTGGAGTGCTGTTGCAGTTTAAGGTTACAGCTTATCAAATTAAATGAAGTGTAGTGAGCTATTCACTCTTGCAGAGGAGACATGAATTAATGTTAGCCATCAGAGAAAGTTTTTCCACATCTGGCACTAGATAAGAAAGTACCATTACCAAGGGAATTCAGAAAAAAAAGAAGATACTAACCCATCTGTGGCAAGGTGAAGGAGGAGGTGGCAGAAGCCAGTGTGATGTGGAGCAGACAGAGAAGAGCAAGCTGATACAAAACAATAAGACTAGGAGGAATGGCCTGGAAAAAAAAGGCCTGAAGCCTCAGTAGATGAGGAGTAGTTGTTTCACAGGTGATTTTCACATCTATACAGATGTATATTTCCAGAGCTGCTGAGTACCAAAGAGAAGGAAAGTCTGGAAGCAGAAAGAATATGGGTAGCTAGCAGTGTGGCCTTATCCAGCATCTCCAGCACACTGTGCTGTTCCAGGGTTTTTCCTTTGTCAGTGTAAAAAAAATCTCTCTGCATTTGCACAAATTTTCCTTTTGCTTCATCTACTTACTCTTCCATGGGCAAGTTACTTGGCATCATGACATCTCCCCCCATTTCCTCCAATAACTGTAGCAGACAGAGAGTATATATCCTGTCATGACATGCTGGGGCATGCCTGTTTGAAAAATATTAGTGTTTATAAGTTTCCCATTGGCCTAGATCTGAAGAATAGTGCTGGAATTTCCTTCCCTCCTCCCTTCCCTCCCAAACAGGGACAGAAATGATTGATGGAGTCATCGTGCCTATCTGCACTTTTCTCGTGCCACAGTGTGATGGAGCATTCCTTTGGTAGGCTTTCTGCAAGGCAGAGATGCCTGTGGGATTTCTAAGTGCCAATGTTTCAAACACTCTGTGAATAACTGGAGTATGCTGTGCCCTTCATTGGCTAAGTGAGGATGCAGGAGAAAGATTTTACCCTGGCTAGACTACAGTTTCTGCTACAGCTTTACTCTCAACCTACTGCAACTGCAGGAAACATAGTACATGAGAGGATCTCAGAATTTGAAATGCTATTTGCAGACTTAATAGTGATAGTGGTGATAACTCTGCCTGTAATTAAAAAAATCTATTGAATGATTGTTAGTGAAGTGCCATTCTAGGAAAAAAATACTATAGTCCTGTAAATGCATGCTGGTTTTCAAAGACAGTACTGTGATTTCTGAGTTCAATTTGCTTTCTGTGTTCTATCTGGCTTTTGGACAGTCAGAATCTATTTAAGGATTGGTATTGAGGTGAGTAGGTATAAAATAAGAAATTCACTATTTTAGAGAAATATAGATACCTCTTTCATAATTGCTCTAGTTTGTTCTGAAGGCAAACTAAGGATATACTCTAACAAAAAACCACACCAATGACAGCTGAAACTGCATAACCTTTGCCAGTAATAGTATATGCCTCCATAGGAGAGTGAGAGGAAAGGAATTCTAGCTCTGGTCTTTTAAATGTGGTCGTATGGGAGTCTTTGGAACACCTTCTTGCTAATGTGGTCTGGGTAACAACAGCTGATACGATAGGAATATGAGTGTGAACAGAATACCCAAAACTGTTCTGAAAGGGTGTTTGTCCAAAACCAGATAGATAGTGCTAGAAAGAAAGTAAAAATGACTAAGTTTGCTTTAGATGACCTTCATCCCAGTTAAATAGTAACCTGGGGATTACAAGAGAATGTTAAGAATAGAAGGAGTCAGCTTGAAAAGTACAAAATAAGCATGAAAACTTGTGATTGCGGGGAGAGACCTTGGAGCAAGCGTGACAGAACAGCAGTCAGATCAGGTGCCATTAGTAGACTGGATCCAGCTACTGTGTGAGTGCAACATGTAGAGACCCACATCTCAGGTGTACAAACTAGTGGGGTGTTTTCTCATCACTGTGTGGCTTGGTGGGTTGCAGGGAGCAGTAGAGACACCCATGAAGCTAGAGCACCCAAGTCTCCAACAGGAAATGTGGGTAAATAGGAGAATTTGCAGGCCTGAAAGGGCATGCTTCTAACCCATACTGCCTATGAGAGGGGATGTGTGTGCATGTAACTGTATGAGTGTGTATTTGGGAGGGAATTAGAACCTTGGGTGTTAGTTAAGAGGTTAGTTACAAAAATTTGTAGGTGCTCATTAACATTTTGTAATTGTTGAGCATTTTAGTTTATCCATTGTATTGCTGATATTGATTCTGAATGTCGGTTAATTATGTGTCATTAAGAAATCAATAAACCACTTTGATCCTGACTGGATTTAACCCAGGTGAGCTGAGCAGTTTTCCCCTGTAACAACAGTGTTCAATTGCTTTACTTAGGTATTATAGTGGGAAGGGTGTTGACATCCTGTTGGTCTGTTTTAAAACCCATAAAATTGCAGGCCCTAGTAGCAGCCCTCTACCATTTCCTAAATGAAGAACCAAGAACAGCAAATTTTCAGAGAACTGTTGATCTCCAGCACCTAATTGTTTGACAAATCCCTATGCCTCTCAGGCTTGAAAGCCAAGTTAAAGCATGGGGTGGAGGTCTTTGATCTGCACAAGTAGGTGAAGAAGGAGCTCTCCACTTCTCTTATGTAATTACTTTGGAAAGTTACTTTAGGTGCCTGTGAATGTTTGTGCTGCTAATGGACCTCTGATACTGGAAATTAACTCAAGATTGTAGGCAGTCAAAAGTAAACGTGAGCTGTGTGCTCATTTTATTGGTGACAAGATTTTACATTACAATTTTATAATTGAAAGATTGAGCTACCACAGTTCAAAAACAACTTTGTCAATGAACATGTAAGGATGGGTGTTTCAGATGGGAAAATATGGTTAGACAAGGGGCATGGCTAAGCAACCTGTATTTGTGAATCTTGTTCTGCCAGAATAAAAACTCCACCTTTCTTTTGAGCCAGGGAACCATATCATACAGGCACTGAAAAATTGACAGAACCACCACTCACAAGATGGCCCTACTCATCACTGTTTTTTATGAGGTAAAGCATACCTACCATACCTAGTTATGCATATACATCAAGCTAGTATGGATACAGAGAGAGTACTAGTGCTTGGAGAGCAGGAGATCTTCTTCCTTTGGTGAACCGAGAAGCAACAATAAGCCAGCAAGAAACCAATATCAACATTTGAAATCAAGGGAAAAAAATCAAGTGTAAGTCACATTCCTTAAACAGCTGAGCATATATATCAGGTCTGCTGAGGAGCAGGAAAGGGTTGAGGTAAGAGAAAAGCTTTTTGGATCATTATACTAAAGAGCAGTCATTAGAGACTTGTTGGATGTATGAGAGGAAAGTAACCGGCTGCAGAAAAGCTACTATCAAGGCAGCAGACTGGAAAGTCAGTTATTCGGCACATGGTGTGGGGGTGTGGGAGGGAGTGTGTCTGCATGTTGTTAAAAGAGTAGCTCCAGAGGAGTGGTGAATGAGAGGTAAGGACGAAAACACACCTGCAGAGTTCACTGTGTAAAAGGATGTGGTGTTTATGGGGGGAGGAATGGGTCTTCTATTAAAAGCAGAAAAGCACAAAGAGTTCCTGTTTCAATGGTAAAAAGAGGAGGGGGGAGAGGAATTATGTGTGGGGGATAGATCAGCAAAAAAGACAGCAAACTGGTACATAGGTAGCATCAGAGAAGAAATGGGGAAGGTGGAGAAACCGAGCAAACCTAACATAGTGTTTGGTACAAAGTACAATACTGGAACATGATGGTCCACAGAGGGAGGAAAAGCTGTGGAGCACTTGACAACTGCAAGCCAAAAATGAAACATGCTTAAGGGGGGCTTTTGTGAAAACTGGCAAAACAAACATTTCTTCAAAGGTGACTGTGGAACTGGTTCTTGCAAACATAAGAAAGCTTAATAGAAGAGGGCTGTGTGCTGCAGAAAGAAGCTGCTTCCCATTCAGATGAGCATTATTGTAAAGTCTGTAAGCAAAGAGACAGGGAGAGGTGAGGGGATTTCTTCCAGCAGTGACTGGCTGTTTTCCTGGAGGCTCAGCAAGCCTGGGCAGTGGGAGGCGAGGTGAGGGCCTGCCAGTGCTCCGCACTGAGGAAGCTAGAAGCTGCTCGCAGAAGGTGAGCTTGCTTGCAGCTGCTGAGATAAACTGTTCATGTCTGCTTCTGTCTTTGTTTTTTTTTCTTCTAGCAGCACAGATTTTAGCAGCAAGAAAAAAAGAGAAGTTACTCTAAAGAAACAAGAGTAAAACATCATTCTTACTGGAACCATTCACAGCTGCTTGAGTGACCAAAAGTCTGCTAAAGGAGGTTTTCTCAATTCCTTTTTTTCAGGAAAGATGGGTAGAGGTATGCATTTGACAGCATCCCGAAGCAGAGTATTGCCCACCTGTACTCACCTCTTTATGTCAATAATCTGTACATTTATATGTCTTAGAAAGGAAAAGCTGTCCTGACCTGAATATTCTTGTCCCTTTGTTTGCCAAAGTTGAAGTGAGTGCTGGAAATGCCTCCCTGCAACAGCAACTCACTATGTAAACACCTCTCCCATATCAGCTACATAGCAAGAAGGGCAATGGAGGGTAGCCCCTGAGAACAGGAACCTCCCAGTACAGTGCTCATGTTCTAAACAAGACAAAGGCTTAGATTAGCACAGTAATACCTGAGGTAAATTACAGCCTATTAGAGATTAAACATGAGATTTTTTTGTAGTGGAGTTGCTCCAGCTACCTCTATTATCTCATCTGGGGATACTGGTGGAATGAGCTATGGCTTTAAATAAAAACATTACTTTCATCTTTAGACTTCCTTCATCCCTGAGGCCAATTAGCAGTTGCCACCTAATACAGTTTCTATCAACCTCCAGACTCCCTCCTTAGTGTGTTACAGAAAAATATTACTTTTGTTATCCAGCTCCTACCAGATTAATCTAGTCACCTGGAGCTGGGCAGATGTAGTCAGCTTTCCTTTGTCTGGGCAGTGCTTCCAAGTAGACCACAGTCAATAGCCGGCCAGTTTATGGGTAAGCAGCAGCAGTCAATTGTCTAGGTATCTCCATGTGTTGCATCTGGGTAATATGACTTCTGAGAAAGGTTTTGACCCTTCCCCTACGCCATTTACAGGGAGTCCCACGGGAACCTCTTGCTTGGTGGTCTGTGGCTGATTTACCATTGCTGGAGGTCATATGGGAAACGCCTGTTCAATAACAATTTAGTACTGAGCGGTATAATTGAGGTAAAAGCCTACCTATAAGTTTATGCCTTGGAAGTTCAGCTGTATAACTAAGTCTCCTGAGTGGCTGAAATAGATCCTGTCATCCTGCCTCCATGCAAAGCTTAGGAAACAGTGCTGAATTCCAGTAATCTTCCTCACCTTTTAAAGCTGTTTTAACATGAGAGGGAGGGGCATGGTCTGTAGATGTTTCCACTGTTGTATTTCTACACAGTAGTTGCTGAGATGATGCAAAGGGACCTTGGTATTGGTGCCTTTCCACCTTCCTTGTGGTATCTTGTGTTCTCAGTACAAAAGGGGCACTGTAGGTAGGCCCCATCATGCAACTTTCTGCTTAGTTTCACCAGGAGAGCAAATTTTCTTGTGTGTACCAATGTTGCCTGTTAGTGCAATGAGCTATAGACACATGGAAAAGTCACTCCTATTAAGAATCTGTGTTGTGCACTAAATGGCTGATGTAGATGCCCTTGAAGTGCTTCAGATGGCACTAAACACCTTGTCTGTCTGAACCATTGTATCATGCCCCATTCAATTTCTTCTGCTTCCCAAGACTAGAAGACTAGAGTCTGTAGAAAAGCAGTCTTATTTCTGTACTATTGCTGAAGATATATTTGTTGAAAGGAACAAATCATGTTTCTTTAAAAGACACTACACTCTGCCATTGTATCCTTACATAATGTTGTGGCAGGCAGAAAGAATGTCCTTGCGTTTTCAGAGTCACCAAACACAGGAATTCTCTCCTGTTGTTTCTGAGCAGGGTGGAGGAAGGAGAGGAGATGAAGACGGACCAAGGGAATACCTAGCATTTCCAAAATTGCAGCTGGTGGCTGCGAAAAGAGCTCGTAAAAGACTATATTTAACTAGGCAGAGAAAATCTCTTGAAATTTGGGTTTGAGGTTTCTATCTTAAATTGGGGCTTTAAAGAAGTGCAAAACTTTTTGTGCTGTCCACTGACTATGGACCTGCTGATAAAAGAAGGCTGGGCATGATGGCTGAAAAGGGAGAACTAGAAGTGTAGGGAGAAAAAAGGAAGAACTAGCAGGTACCTAATTCTGAGGGATGCTGAAATGCACTTTGGACACCTAATTTGGCCATGGGGGCACAACTATATCATAAAATCAACTGCAACAGAACTGTGTGATGAACAAATATGAGTTGATATGACAAGTTGTTTCTGAAGCATCACAGACTGTTCTTTGCTTTCTCCAGCACTTTTTTAATCCCTGCAGAAAGCGAGCACAGACTTTCCATGTTGCTGCAGTTAAAAAAAAAAAAAAAAAACTAAATGTACGCAAATGCTTTCCTGTCTTTCACAAGCATTTTGTGCATAATCTGCCCCAGCAGAAAAAGCTAGCTATGCACTACTTCTGTGCTGCTCTGTTAAGGTGGCTCATGTGGTAGTTAAAAGCAGAAATGTGATAGTATATCCATTGTTTACTGGAGTAAGAACCTGCAGCTAAGCACTATATAGTGCAGCTGCTGAGCTGCAGAATAGGTGGATGATAGCTTGAAAGTGCAGAGCCTCTGAGAAGCTTGTTTTACAAAGTCCCTTACACAGTGCATCAGTGTCTGTCTGTGATTTGGAATGCACTGAACAGGACGGTAACTTGCTTCTGGTAATGTTAGATTAGATGAACTGTCCTCAATGCTCCCTGCGTGCATCATGCCAGGAGTAAATGCTATTATTACTTTCCTTTTCCAGTATTCAGCTATAAGTGTTTGGGGCAAAAAAGGAAGATTTTTTTAGATCATAAATACAGAGTTTTGCAAGACCCTTTCTTCAAAGAACTGCAGCTTATGTATGTATTAAATAGAAAGTTGTAAAGCTTAAGAACATTCTGCTTGAAATTATCTGAGCTGGTAACTTTAGTATTGAAATGTCAGTGCTATGATATCAATATTTCTGACAAACTGAAATGTTTTATAAATGAGTATTTTCTTTTCTGGAAGAAGTGCTTATGTCCATCTCTTTTACATATATAATGAATTGTGTGGATTTGTACATTTTGTCAGGAGTTAGGCTTTTGTATACATTGAAAGAAAATGAGTACAAGGTCTCAATTCCCTGGCAATACTTAAGCTCACAATACCTGGGAAGCAAACTACAACAAAAGTTATATAGAAGTGCCACCAGATAAGTCATGCATTGATTACAGGAATTTTTTTTTTTTTTTGGTTGCTTTTCCATACTTGTAAAGTTTTTTCTTGTTCCCATTCTAACTTCCAAGTACAGCACTACTTTCATTCCTACTGATACCCAGACCAGCCCTTTCCGAGTCCTAGGGTGTGGCTGACTTTCAGGAACTGAAGTTATAGTTTAAATCGTTCTCTTTAATTTGCCAGTCAGAAAAATCTCTTGTTTTTTTTCTGACTAGCTAGAGGCATGAGGTTTCCTAGGAACTGTCATAATAGTGGGCAACGTGAAGGATTCTTAATTTCAAATCAAGGATTCTTGATTAAAAAAACAACAACTTTCAGCTGGCAACAGATGCATTTGGAATGAAAACAGAAGAGGTATAAGGAAACCCTCAACCTTGAGTAGTATTGTGTGGGCTGAGGTTGTAGCTCAAGATGGAGGTGGATAATGCAGTTAGAAATACCTGTTTGTGTTACTGCATGTGTCTCTATCAGAGACCTGCTGCTGTTGTGTCCAGCCAGCAGGCTGGGCAGCAGGCCCATTACCAGACCTGGGCAAATCTACCTAAGTCAGAGATATTTTGACCAGCAATATTCCTCAAATCTTTCCTTACCAGATCTCTTAACTTCAGCCTCCACGTAGTATCAGTTATCGTAGACAGCAGCTACAGAATAACCTTCACAGACAGCAGATCAGGCAGAGGATGCAGTATACAGACAACCATTCTTTTTCCAAAGGCTAGAGAGAAGGAGCCATTGAAAATATGCAGATAGAGCAATAGAACAAGGGAGATTTTGACTGGAAAGAGAAAAACTGCAAATCATAAAACCCTGCTAAAAAAAAATCTTTCTCTATGAAATTAATTGTAACCATTACATCTTCCATTTAAGAAGTTGTAACTGTTCTAGTTCTGTGCTGATTATTCGTTGATAGTCAGCTGTGTTGCCACATTTTGATATGCATCTATTTTTCCACCTAATTGCTAATCTATCCAGAATAATACAACATGGCTTCTATCATGTCTCAGTGTAGAAATTTGAACTTTAAATGTGCTTTCAGTCAGTCAGGAAACTTGTTACAGTATAGTTGTCATAAGTAGTCATGTTTACTGACTATACTTATGAAAAATATATGCCGTGTGGAGCAAACACTTTAAAAATCAATACTTCTCCTTTTCTAGTCTTTCATCAAACCACCAACACACATTAACTCTTACAGAGCATTTCATGTTATTCTAAGGTCATGCAGTACATAACTGGAAAAAGTGCCTGAAAGTAATGACAAAAATGACTGTTAAGTAACTGGACTGTTTAAAAAACTGCTTAGATTAACTTATATTTTTATTGAAATCCTGATGGTTTTTGAGGTGCAAATGTGCTCTTATATTCAATTCATAACTTATCAGAGAAGCAATAAAATAGCATATAATATTTTTAAAAACTAGGGTTTTTTTTAATCAAAAAAGAATTTCAGAGAATCTAATAAGCCCTGGCAACTGCAATGAATTAATCTTATTCTTTACACTCTTAATGGGAACAAAACAACTGATTTTCTCAGCCATATTGGGGATTTATCTTCACATGCATATTACAAGTTTATAAGCTAAAGAACAAATGTACAGCATAGTACCTACGCTGCAGTGATCTACGTTAATTTCTTTGAACTCCTGAAATCTAAAAGTCGGTTGTCTGAGCCTAGTGAGTTGCCTTGATGTCTTCATGGAGTCAAGGGAGAAAAATAGGTACCTCCAGAAAGGGCTTCATCTCACCTACATTTATACACCTACCTTAGGATGAAATTGGGAAAGATTTTATAAAAGCAACTGGTATCCTAAAAAAACCTTTACTGATGATCTGAGAGAGGTGTTTTGCACAAAAGCACTTTTAATGTTCATTGTGGGAGGCCTGCAGAAGGCTAGTTTGGAGTAGTTAATGTACTGTCCCGGAGTCCACTTCATAGTAGCTTCTCTGTATATACGAGTTCCAAGTTAAGAATTTAATTCAGCACCAAATTCTGGTCAAACTGACACATATGCTTAAAGTGAAGGACATTTAAAGTAAGCAAAATGTCATTACCCCAGCAGAATAGGTGCAAAGTAAAAAGACATGCTATACAATTTTAAAAGGCACCAAAAACTTGAAAAATGGCAGTCTCACAGTAATTATTTGTAAAGTCACATTTACTTGTGTTAAAACTGAAAGGAAAAAAAAAAAAAAAAGGTTTCCATATTCATTCCACCCTCACCAGGCATTGAAAATAATTAGGTGTTGATTCGGTTGTGGGAAATGTTTCCAGTTCTATTTCAGAGAATATTATTAAAACTTCATGGGAGTTAATGGCAAGCACAGGTAGCAAGTTTTAATAATCCTGGAGACCCAACATAATCAAATGATAATAGTTGCTTCCAAAGGGATGTTTTTGTCTTGTCTATAGGGTTCAATTTTCTGTCATAGGCAGGAGTAGAGGCATTTTGAGCAACAGAAGGGAAAAATCAGCCTCCCAGGCATGACAGTTGTGTCTGCTCCTATCCTCAAGTGTTACTCCTTCTCCTGTTTCTGGTGACACATGTCAGATGAATTGATGACAAGTACTAGGTCGGCAATAACAAGGAAACCGACAAATTTTTTGAAGATCTCCATTTGCTGTAAAGGAGATACATGTGCTCAGTGTGACCCTGGCATGTAGTTGAGTGAAAATTTCATGCAAGGGATGAGTTCATATGAACACAGTAAACTTGCCCAGTAACCTGGAAACACTAACTGGTAGAAACAGCTTTCCAAGCACAAGATCTTGTGTCATATATAAATACAAAAGAAGTTAGACACTCTTAACTTCCTAAGTTACCCTCAGGGTTTGGACCACCTTTTGAGAAATCTATCAGTGCAAATATATGAGACTAAGAACAAGAAATTCCTTTATCAGACTGCATCTGAGAGACTTCTTATCTCTTAGTAAAACTGAATTTGCTTGATGCTTCCTGACGCCTATGTCCGTGTTTACATGAGGGCTTACTATCTCCTTGTAAAGAGGAGGTTACTTCTCTCAGTTTCAAAGTCTGGATGGTCACTGGTCAAAGATGAATTATGGGGTACCTCCCGAGAGTGTCCATATACAGGAATATTATTCTATAAGCCAGATGAAAAAAGGTCCTGGTTTTTCTTGAGATGGAATGTTTTTAGTATATTTTCACACTGTGAATTTACATAGATCAAAGTATTGGAAAAGATTCTGCCCCGTCCATACTTGTAAGAATGCACACCAGACCTGATCCTCTGTGCGTGGATACCCTGTATTCCTCAGTTTCTTCCAATTTCAAAGCCTTTGGAATTTGCTTTAATTCTGAGGGAGAAGGATAGGAAAGTAGAGAGTGACCATATCTAAAGACAACACATGGAGAACTCCAGTTAGTGGCACAAACTTTTCATTGAGTGCTCTGGGTAGTCTGGCCCTTGAGCTATGTGGCTTATGAGAGAATAGGAGAAAGGCTGATTTCATGATTTAAAGAAACTCAGACACAGCTCTAGGGGAACTTTGTCTCAGTTGTTAAAGTGATCTTAACAAGGGGGTGATGTCAGAGGGAATATTGCCTAGAGCCATGCCTGCATGCATAACATGTGGGAAGCTGCCCTGTGTATAACATAAATGATTGCCCATGCAGCTGAAGATAATTAGCTATAATTTTGCACAAGGGACAAATTATCTCAAGAGCTCTTTCTATGCTAAGACTGGAGTAGGTTTATGCAGAAAAGAGTCTAGACTGGTCTGAGGAACTGCAAGTTGAGTTAAGATAAATTGTAGAAACCACATTTGAGAGCCAAGCTGTGAGTTGGCATGCAGAAATGGGTAGATTGAGTCACATGTGAGACAATTTCCTTGCTGGACTGTTGTAATGTCACTTGCAATACTGTGTTCCTGAACTTGAACTTCTGAATAAAGTCGCTTGATTTTTCTAATATCAAAATGAGTTTTAAACTTCTATTATTTTGCATTTTTGTTAGGAAATTGCTCTTTCAGAATTCCCATTTCCAGAGATGGGAGGTAAGCCGCTCCACTTGCATGTTATGTTAACTTCTTTCTAAAAATAAATTCACTGAGAGAGGGGACTAGGTGCTTTGAAATGGACAGGAAGAGAGGATATGAATGTGGTAAAGTAGTATCAAGTAGTACCTTACATAGATTAATCCTGAGTTAGCAGTGTTCAGTATCCACCTGTTGGATGTCACAATCTGCTGAGGTTGGTTAGGACCTGAATTCATGCTTCCTTAGCCCTCTCTCAGCTGAGGCAAGGAAAAATCCATGCCAAAAACCAGTCTGATAATAGTGTTCCTTCCTTTTATGCGTTGCACCTTCAGGTGTATCAGTGAAGTCTGGATAAACTAGGGATGTAAAGAAAAGCTGTAAAACTGGTGTGATAATCTCATTTTAAGAGCAGACTGAAAAACTGTTAATTATGGAGGTTGGTGCCACACTGCTTTTTAGTACAGAGGTCTTCACTGGTTTTACAATTAAAGACCATCCTTCCCTTTGAAGGGATGATTTTTTTTTTTCAGCTTTATTCAGGTGACTAAAAATATAATGAAAAGTTTCTCCTTAGAATGACTGTGATACTGAATATTGTTAAGTCTTCTGCCATAAAGCTATCCTCTCATTTGCTACCATCCTGACCAGAGGTGAAGGGAACTGAGGGCATTTCCTTGAGGGGGTTGGTATTTTCTGTGCATGGGAGTACATGCATGTGCTTCTCCATATGGAGTGTGGCTGACGTGGTTTGACCTGCCTGGTCCCTGCAGCAGGTGTGCTTGCTGAGGCAAGGAGGTATTATGCAAGGGATAGTGGATGTCCTTGCAGGTGCTTTGCTGGAGATAGAAGTCCCTGCCACTGGCTTGAGAAGTGTCTGATGGGGCAATTCACCTCCTGCTGAGCAGAGCAACCCTACAGGTCTGATAACCTCCTGTTCTGCAGGCTTTGCTAGGAAGCAGAGAGCTGAGCTTCCCAGAATGGTGCTGCAGAAGGGAGCAGTGACAGCTGTGACAAGGGGCACACTGTATGCAAGGAAGCATGTCAGGGTGGGACAGGAGAAAGCGTGAGGGCGGGTGTGTGGGTGCCTATGCCTGGAGTGCCTGACAGATTGCCAGAGGCAAGGAGGTGTATGCCTTTTTTGGTGAGCTGAAACTCTCATTAAGAGAAGTGTCTACCTGCAGATGTGCAGGATGCCTCTGCATGGATGCCTGCCTGAATGCATAGTTCCACTGGACTTGGAGTATGTTTCTCTTGTGAGAATATGTGTTATATGAACGTAGACCGCAGACATTTAGGTAGACAGATAGATGTACAAGCATAAATGCAGAAGATATAGAAAAAAAAAAGTGGTCTATGATTTTGATCCCTGGTCAAGTTTCTGTCTTGTTCTTATGCATCTGAGCCAATATCTAGGAGTAGATCTGAAGAGTGGAATTTCTTCATTAGCAGCTTCTGTTTTTCACTATGTGCCTTGAAACATACTTAAAGATATTCCTTTCCTCCTCAGATCTTAATTTAGAGTTGAGAAGATTTGTTTTCAACAGGTTTTGGAGGTTCAGTGCTGCATGCTGGAGGACTTCTTTTCTGAGTAACAAAATTGACTTTTGTATCTTCAGTCCAAATGCAGAATACTTAAAAAATCATGCACTTCAACTAATTATGGAGTGCTGAACAATTTGATAGCTGAACTATAATTGTTTACTCTAGAGAAGGTAAAATCTATCAGTGTCAGTGATGACATTCAAAAGGCAGGAGGCAACATTCTGTGGCAATGTCTTTTTCTGAAGCTTTTTAGGATGCTAAACAGCTTAGGGTGCTGTGGGGAAAGCAATACGGTTTAGAAAAAGATTCCCTTGATTCAGGAACTTATGCTGCTTTGTTCAGCAGTCTTCCATTCTCTGTCTTTTTTTTTTTTTTTTTTTTTTTTTTAATAAACCACAGATATAGAGTAACTCTTACCTGCATTAATGCTTAATGCTTTTGTAACTTTCTAGTTGGTAAACACTTCATTATCAGCTCAGTAACATTGTGAGTCAGCAGGATGCATATCTACTGCTTAGTGGAAAGAGGAAAAGAGCTTTGAATAGAATCCTATTTAAATAGAAGCTACTTTTCTAATAATTTAACTGCATACAAGTTAAAGAGTCTTTCATCCAGTGCTTTTACTGGAAACATCTGTTTTCCTTTCAATGCCATCAGGGACATGTTAGAAACGTGCTAGATTGTGCTAAACTTCATAACAGCATTTACCGTGGGCAGAAGGATGAGTTAAGGTCTATATGCTTGTGGGACAGCAATGAATATGTTTTGGAAGTGCTAACTGCTCTATGCTTTTACTTTCTTTTGCCCTGGTCTTATCTATTATTTTAACTTGCTAGTTAGATATAATATTCTTAAACCCTGAAGTTATCTCCCAAAGAGCTAGGATACTTATTCACATTGACCTATAAAACATTAATTTGGTTACAGATGTATATTAGCTGTTGTCTCATTAGGTGTCATTTTTCTGCTTGTGTATAGTATTGGCATTGCACAGTGCATGAAGTCGCCACATTTTTCCACCAGACTCTTGAAAGTCTATTACTGGGAAGCACCGCCTGACTCATTTTCCCATTAGACAGAGAATTCCTTTCGGGTATTTGACAAAGAGACAGTACACTGAGCCCCATTTCCACTGGGACGTGTAATGACTTGTAACTGTTTGTGGTGGTGATGGGTGGGGGAGTATTTGAAAATCAGTCCTTAAGCACAGAATACAAAGAACTCCATGTATGACCTAAGCCTGCATGCTCACAACATCTGCCATTGACGACAAGTAATGCATCTTATTTACAATTCTGATCTCAGTGATCATTGCCTACTCTTTACCAAAGCATCTTAGCCTTTGTAGAATTTCTGTTGTAATGTGCACAAAATAAGGAAATAATATTGCTGAGATCCTAAATCTGAAGCCCAGTTTCTCTTGGTTAGGTGTCTGGAGTGGTATCTCTGAACCTGTTGCAGAAAATTACAAAATGACTTCGAAAAACCCATTTCCACCATCCCTTTAAAACCTCTCCAAGAGACTCCAGGTAGCATTCAAAACATGTAAATTGTTTGTTTTTATGCAAAACACATTAAGGTAAAAAGAAGTTATTTAAAAATTTTGACTGTGCAAAAACAGTCTTCTAGTGTCATAAAGAGGATACTGCAATAGTGTCCTGCTGTGAGGCCTGGGCAACTGCAGCAAAGATTGTCAGGCAGATGGTAAGAAGTAGAAAGGACAGGACAGCCAGTGCTTTCTAATCTGGCAGTTCCTACCCCCAGTCTACTTAGCTGTGATATTTATTTTGCCAATGAGAAGTCATCCAGGCAAGTGCTCTACTTACATTATCTGCTGTCCCACCTCTTCTTTCTGAGGGAAATTCCACAATGAAATGACTCCAAATCACCACAAATCATGCCTTTAGTGGTGGCCATGTAAGCTCACAGCCAGTCTTCTACAGATACAGAAGGATATATGAGTACCAGCCAGAGAGATCCTCCACTCTGCTGAGAAGCTGGCAATTTAATTCAATCAGATAGAAAAGTTTAGTAAATGTCTATCATGGTGGCCTTTAGGCTCAGCCTATCATATCTGATGCTATGACACTCTACTTGTCTGGCAGCATGCTGGAATATAACTCTCACAAATTGAATGCGTTATTCTTTGTAGGCTTTGTTTAGCAAAAGTCACCTGGAAGTGGTCTGTGGTGTATTTCTACCTAGGGGATTGAAGATAGGAGAAACTGAGAAAGAGTTGAGAAGACCGAAGAGGAAGTACAGACCTCAGGGTGACGTGACAGGCTCAAACAGAAGTCACTGTATAGTTTTGCAGCCCTCTAAATACATTATTGCCACTGCTGATGGTAAAATACAGGTTTTGTATTAACCATGGAAGGCTTTGGTCTAGGACTTACAAACCTTACTCTGTCCGGACTTGTTTTGGCCTACATGGTGTTGTGTTTTAACGTCTTTAGCTATAACAACAAGTGTCTAACAATCAGGCGACTATTATGCAACTTGTTAGTTTTAGCTAGCATTATGCAGTTGTGTAGTAGTATAATAATTTTGATGTACTTCTGCAAATAATAGGTAGCAATAACAAGCAGTTTTTCTGTGTAGAGTGATCTGTCTATGACACTAGAATGATGATGTAGTGTATTGGAGTACAATGGGTTGATAGCAGAGGCCTTGAAAATACAAGAACAGGATGATACCAGAGGCTCTAGAACTATGAATAAATCACCAGTGGTCACTAAAGTAAAGCAACCTTGGGAACTCAGTAAAACTATTTTAAAGTAACAGAACAAAACCCAAATATCCAGCATACATAAAACACAGCATATATAGTATATTTGGATGAAATCTTGAATTGTGGACCCTTAAAAAAAGAGCAAAGTGCAGTGCATGTTAGCATAAAAAGTAACACTCAAGCAGACTTTGAAGTGAGGAGAAGAGAAACACCATCATCAATATCAATGATGTCCTCCACCTGCTGATCCCCCACCCACCCTCCAACCTATTCCTGAGGAAATCTGGTACAGCAGAAGGGTTCGTTTTACACCAGAGAAAGATACAAGGTAGTAGGAGTGTCTGTGTGTCTGTGGCAATGTTATCTGTTTTATTATTGAGAGTTTTCAGTGGAATTTTCTTTTGTGTTCTTCCCTGTTTTTTCTGTAATGGTTAGATCTGGACTAATAATAATTATTTGGTTATAATGTTAAGATTTTAATTACACTAATAATAAATTATTGGTTCCACATATAAAATGTGTTTCTGTAGCTCACATAAACTTCATGTGTTGTACTGTAACAGGGAACAGTGTAGAATCACCTGTAACTATGTCCACAAAGGTGGTAGAAAATGGACTTGTAGGTGGATGCAATGACAGAACTCACACACCATAATGAACATCAATTATTTCTCATATGTGGAATGCTGTGATTGAGGAAAAGTCACAGAAAATAAAAGTGAATGTTGATGTAAAAAAGAAAACAGATTCCTATTGCATGTAGAGTTTTCTAATTGGCAATCTATCTTATTTGTATCTAAGAACAGATTCCATCCTCACTTGCATCCCCCCCAATATTATACTGTACATGAAGCTGCAGATCAACACAGTGGTACTTGTGCAATGAACACTTGCACTGAACATTTCTCATTTTATTAACTTTGATAAGCTTTTCAGCCACGTAAATGTAGCCATGTATATAGAGTTCCATAGTGCACTTCATTAAAAAATAATAATGTAATAGCAATGATTAAAAAATCCATCTCTTCAGTTGCGAATATGACTATGCTGTCCTTTGCATCATTGCTTCTTGTGGCAGATCTTGTCCATAATCATCCATCTGAAAATCTCCCCGACTGGTCTTTCTTTTAGTGAAGACTCTAAATATAATTTTAGTAGCTATTTCACCATGGCAGTTGCAGTTTTGTTCTATATTTTGGCTGTAGCAACAGAATGAACTACTAAAGCTGACAAAGACAGGGGGAATTACTAGTTTCTTCTGTTGTGCAAGAAGTTTAGTGATCATTCAGTTAGGATGTCTTGCCTACCTGTTCCCAGGTAGAAGCCAGACTAGGTTGGCCTAGGCTAAGAAATTTGGATTGAATATTCTGCAAGGGAGACAGATAACAGGCTTCCATTTGGCCTTCTTGCATCCTAACTTGAGCTGCAACTTTTGAGCTGAAGAAGCTCAAATATAACCAACAGATAACATAACCAACAGATTTTGGTAGGTGGGGGGGTTGCAGGGGTGCCCTGTGTTGGAAAAAGGCCAAGAGCTGCCCTGTGCCATTCACACCTGGTACCAGTTGGCTCTGAAACAGACGGAAACAACCCACTGCATGCCCAAAAGGGCCACAAAGATGACAGGACTGGAGCATCTGTCACAGGAGGAGAGGCTAAGAGAGCTGGGACTTTTTAGCCTAGAGAAGAGAAAGGGAGATCTTATCAATGTGTGTAAGTATCTGATGGGGCAGTAAGGAAGATGGAGCCAGACTTTTCTCCATGCTGCCCAGTGACAGGACAAGAGGAAGTGGACACAAACTGAAACACAGGAAATTTTTTCTGAACATAAGAAAGCACTTTTTTATTGTGAAGGTGGTTGAACACTGGAACAGGTTTTTCAGAGAGGTTGTGGTATCTTCATCTTTGGAGATACTCAAAACTTGACTGGACCTGGTTCTGGACAACCTGCTCTAGGTGACTCTGAACTGGAAGGCTGTTCTAGATGATCTCCAGAGGTGTCTTCCAACCTCCACTATGCTGTGATTCTGTGAAAACTTCAACCAATCAGAGGAGCATATGGTACCTCTGCTCAAATGTATTTAAGGGCAGTAGCCATTAAGGGCAGGAAACACAGGACCAGACAATGAGGATGCACAAAAGGAAAGATCCAAGGATAGAAGGAGGAGACACGTGAGGATGCACATGAGGAGACACAAAAGGAGACACAGAAGATGTGAGGACACTCAAAAGGAAAGACATGAGGAGGCACAAGAGAAGACACAGGAGGAGATATAAGAAGACATACAGAAGGAGATGGAGGAGGCACTCCAAGCCAGAGGAGTGACACCTCTGAGGAGACTGAGGCCTGTGGATAAGCCATGCCAGAACAGAGACACACTTGAAAGGACTTCAACCTATGGAGGACCCATGCTGAAGCAGGGACACCCCTGAAGGGATTGCAGCCCTTGGAGGAACCCATGTCAGAGCAAAGGATCAGTAAGAAGCAACGAGAAGTAGAGGAAAAGAGTAAGAAGCAAGGAGTGATAGAGAGAAACCAATAGGCACTGACCCCAAATTCCTGCATTGCCCATCACCTCACCGAAGGGACTGGAGGGCCTGATTGTAACCTGCAGTGACAACAAGGAGACTAGGAAGGGAGAGAAGAGGTGTTGGACTGAAGTTGATCCTGGGGAAGGGGGAGCAAAGTCACTTGATTGTTTGTCTTCTCATTTTTTCTCAATACCCAAATCAGTAATTAAAAGTTTATGTCAATTGGCAATAAATTAAATTAAGTGAAATTCTCTGAGTCAAGACTGTTTTGCCCATGACAAGTGATGGTGAACACTTATGAAGTTCTTTCATGGGATACCTTAGAGATTATAAGTGATTTACAGGAACATAGAATAATTTAGGATAATAAGTTCCAAGATTTATTCTGGGACACCTATCTCTCTCACAAGCAAAGTAAAATATCGGGAAGATGTCTATTTGTCAAGCTAGTGGAGGAAAGCATATCATTTTGTTTTTTCTGTGGAATCTTGAACCAAAGAGGAAAGGGAACTCTTCTGTATGAATGGCTTCCGTCACTGTAGGAGATGTTCTAATATTGTAGGGTGGGGCTAGGTAGAATTGTCAGGAGGGCATTAAAGAAATAGAGAAAAATGAAAAAAAAATGGAATGAACATTCATTTAGCATAAAAATCAAGATGCCAATAACAAAATCAAGATACCATGAGATAGAAGAAATTCTTTAATTGTTTATGTTAGAAGTTGTTAGGCATGTTAGTAGCGTGAGGAATAAAAAGAGAGTTTGAACTGCTAGTTTATGAGCACAGATTTGATCTAGTTGGTATTACTGAGGTTAGAGGAGGGAGATGGAACGATTTCAGCAGCTGGAATGTAAAAGGATAAAGGGGACAGGAAGATGTCACAATGTCTGTGTGGCCAATGGAGTTGAATAAGCATTTTTAAATGTATAGTCAAACACAGTAAGTGTTATAGCAAGAAATGGAGCTCCAACTATTATTATCTATTCCATTCTATTCTATCATCTATTCTGTTATAGTATTATCTATACCTATTATCTATCTCCAGCTAGTATTATCTGTTACTAGGCGAGGTGGACAAATTGCCAGTATTAATGCTAAGAAGGTAGAAATGCTCAATGATATATCTTTTCTATGGTTGAAAAGAGGCTGGCTTGATTTATTTATACCATGATGATGAAAGAAATCCTATTCCAAGAATATTTCAGAAATATGTGAAAGGACCTAAAATTAAACATTTTAAAATTATCTAGCAAAGGTAATTTGCCTCCAGGAGTTTTGAAGGAGCAGATTGAATGGTTTTTCAAATAAATCTGTAAATTGTCAGGAAATTCACGAGACTTAGAAGCAAACTAGAATGCTAATATTTAAAAAGGTTGAACAAGAGGACGGAGGACTTTGTCATGTTGATACTGATCAAGGACAGAATGAGGTCCAAGACTTTACAAGTAGTTAATAAAATTAATGCCAATCAGCATGTGTCAAGCAGATGAAAGACTTTATCAAACTGATAGTTTGAAACAATAAGTTTGGATATGATAGAAATCATAGTGTTGATATATTTTTGTAAATGATTTAATTTTACACAGGCTTAATTAACGGAATATTAGAAGCTTGATCCCAATAGATTGACTTAGTCCTCCTGAAATAAATGCATGCAGTCTTAGTACAGCAGTAACACAATTTAAGCAACTCAGACAACACCTGGAGCTTCAGGGGCCTTCTGACATGGAAGTAGCTCAGCCAGCAGCTGAACAGGAGATATGAAAGAGATGTGTAACTTTAGACAAAAAAAACCTATGTCTCTGTATCAGTAAACTAAGCAGTACCAGCCTTGGGCTCTGGATTGTAATTGCCCATACTATTAAACTGCCACCAGGGAATAGAGACTACGATATAGCTACACACATTCCCCAACAGTGGAAGTGCATCATGTGACTGTCATTTCTAGAAACTATCCTGATGAATATACCTCTTAGCAGCTGCAACACCAGATTTACCTCAGGTAGAAGCACGTGTTGTCAAGATCTCAAAAGGGGGATTAAATAGTTACTCAAATTCATAATGCTGAGCAGTCTGAGGGCCTGAGAGGTTTGTTTAGCTCTGCTGTTCCTGCCTGTCTGCCAGCCACTGCTACTGTGACACAGCAAGGACAGCACACCAGCATAAAGTTATTAAGCAGAGTCTTCCATCTCTACAGCAGCTCCAAGCAGTGAAACAACTGGGGGTGGTGTCCCTTAGAGTTTTCTCAAAGTCCTTATTGTGCCAGCACGTATCTTTTGCCATGTTGTAGTCTAGCACTATTTTGTTTTTACCCTTCTCTCTGAACTGCTTACCACTTCCAGTTAAGCTAGGTAATCATGGTCAGGCATGAGAGACAGTATGAGCCCTTGTGTTGAAATCATACTCAGTAGCACACTCCTGTTATGAGTTTAGAAGTATACTCAAGTGCTTCTCTGGCCAAGTTGTTTCTCTCACATGAGGATCTTTCCTCATGCAGGTCATTGTTTCTGCCTTAAGCTGGTGACTACTGGGTGCTCTGTGTCGGCCATGTGTTTGTCATGCACAGCTGATAAGAGATAATAAGGCAAGGACACAGCTGGGAAAAACAAGACATTTTAATAAAGAGTTAATAGCCAGCACTTGCTTTCGTATCAATATATTACATTTGGGTCTTGATTTTGGCACTCAAGTCCAATTTCCCTCATTTATCAAAGACTTATGATGCAATAGAGAATTTTTTGAGTGAATGAAAAGGGTGTACAACAGAAGTTTGAAGACAATCAACCTGACCATACACAGTGCTTTTTGGTAGGAATCAATGACCTGACTCTGGAGCAAGACCTGGATGTCTGAATATATATACAGGAAGTTTCTCAACTAGATAATGGCCCAAGCCTACATAATTGATTGATGGATATAAAATGGTCTACTGAAGGCAATTCCTGTTCTGCAACCACATTAACTGTCAAAGATAGACTTTGCTATTATATGTGGATAAAGAAATCAGAATTATTATCTTCCTCTGGTAAATTATTTCTTCTGGTAAATTGTGTACCCTCATTCTGGCATAATCAGTTCTAATCAGTTCATAATCAGTTGTCGGGATAAACATTCAAGGGACAGTGTCCTCTACAAACTTGAAAACTTCTTTTTCGGCATCAGTCGGAGTCAGATGAGGTGCAGCTGACAAGGAGTCCAGGAGTGCCTTTGTTTCATTTGGATAGACTGGAATCTGCTTTGATCAGCTTGTTTTCCTAAAGATCACAGTCTGGCATCCAGACTGGTCTGTGATACAGATGGGAAGATGTTTGGTACTTATTACACCAGCAATGAAGACAATCTGCCATGGAAAGATCCTAAGCATTTGTTATTTTGTTGCTGCTGCTTTTGTCTCCTGTTGGCATTATTGCATGTAGACAATTATAGTGTCAGCAGTTTTGGTGTTATTCCTATCATCTACTGACTGTTGCACGACTGTGACTTGTTGTCGAAAAAGAAGTTGTAGAGTATCCTTCATGATGAGGTTGACAGTGGGATGAGCGTCACCTTTCATTGTCTACCTGTGCTCTTCACTTATCAAGCTGATAGGTCAGTGGCATCATGCAATGATATGAGCTAATTCTGGTACCAGAAGCTACATAGCCATGCTGCATGGAGCACTAATTTACTCTCAAGCAAAACTGTTCAGGATATATATTCCCTGGAGTATTTTCATGGTCACTGTATTCCAAACATCATCATCGTTTAGATGGCACTTATGGTCCTAGATGCATTGTATTGCATTTGGCAGTATTAAAATTCACTTACCAAGCAGTCTTGATTGTACTGTACTGCTGAATTGCACACATTATTTTTACTTCTCCAGCAATTTTTGTATCATCTGCAAATTTTACTAGCAATTATTTTATATTTTATTCCAGATCCAGAATTATCACTAGAATATTAAAACAGAAGTGATTCAAGAAGAGATACCTATGAGATGCCCATTAGAAAGCAAAAATCCATTCAATGCTAGAATAAGCATAAATTCATATTCATGTGTATTTTGAGATCTGTTGTACCAGTTTTTAGTCTTTAAAATATTAGCCACATTCACTTTGTACAATGCCAACTTTTATTATTAACATATCATGTGGGACTAAATTAGTTGCATTACAGACAAATATTTTGGTAAGTTTTAAACCTGGAATACTGTTTGGTAGAAGACAGCCTTTTGGGCTAAGCAGGTATTTTAACTTTAACCAATTCATGAAGCCACTGTCTTCTGCAGAGAGTAGTACAACCTCAATGAAATAAGAGATAAAGGTTCTCTAATCTTGGTCAAGCCTAGCTCTCTTCTTTCAGACCTTCTTCGATGCTCCCACGGTCTTCTGGTTGTGCCATTATCCCCATCACGAGTAAAGTGGGAAATCCTTAGTACAGCGTCACTCGCACCTAGTAGCCTGACTCACCTCCTGGCACAGAAGTAAGTGACATAGAACAGTGCAGCCTTTTTTAAGGTTATGGGCAAAGGAACTTGAATATTTCATCCTACCTCTAAGGAGGCATACATACATTGTATGAGCCAAAGTGCTGGGGACTTGGAGTAGGGTAGAAACTGGGACCCTGTTGGCTATGCTGTGGTATTCTTCTCAGGGGATGGAAGGGTCCAGAAGGGCTGCTGCACCCTGATGTGTTTTTATCGAGGTAAATATATTAATGTCTCTAACTAGCTTTACTTTAAAAATCATCAGCTAGAGAAATGAAAGAAAATTAATATTCATTATTCAGCAAAAGTAAAAATAAGTTCAAGGTTGTAATCACTTTCCTCAAATTTCTTCTAATCTAAACATAGAAACATGCTTGTTAATACTTTGTTTTCAATGATCATATTTCTTCTATTTTGGAACTGCTATATAGATCAAATAGTTGAACTAGTGCAATATGTCTTAGAACAGAAAAAAGCTATTTTAAAATTGCTTCTATATCAAGTTATTTTAATATTGATAAACTTCTCATAAAAGGCATGCATGCCATGTAAAGTGTTTTCCCAGTATGGTTTAGTTACTTTATAAGGCAAACTTGTAATCACGTAAAAAGGCCGATTTGAAAACTGTTTTCCAAGAAAATGTGTTTTTTAGTCTTAATTACAATCATAATCAACCATCCTTGATTTGAGGATTGATGGTGCAATAAACCAAATTTCTACACAATTATTAATTTTGCTGCTTAATAAAGCCTGATTTCTGTCCATTGTTCTGTGACCTTTATCTGTTCTTTTCAATATTTTCCCCCTCCTTTTCTTCTATTTTAGCTTCATTTTCTTTTGCTGATACGATCCATGCCATATCAGTGTTCTGCAGTGTCTGTGGGTAGATTGTTGGGATTTTGCTGCCTATAGATTTTTCTCTTCTTTTATTTACACAAACACATTTTTAATTCTTCTAGTTTCTGACTATACCTTCTTCAGAGTTGACAGTTGCCACATGTGTCACTATTATCCATTCAATTACCTTCCAAAGTCTGATCTTTGATTTCAGCCTGACCACTAATTTTCCAGGCTAATACTTTTGTTAGCTCTGTTATTGCTGTACTTCTTTTGCTTCTTCTAGGTTGGAGTCTTCTGACACTTTCAATGCTTTTTTTGATTTCTTTTCTTCTCTAATCTTCTCCAGAATGACTTTCAACAAGATCTGGCACAAATATGATACAAAAAAAATTATTTTGTATTTACATTTTCTTTCTGTGAGAAAGTATGTTGATTTTGACTAGTCATCAGATTACTGTGCGGTTTTCTGTATGCTTGTACATAGCAATCAGGGAAGTGATAGCAAATGAACACAAAATATGGTACGCATGGAAGGCATTAGATTTCTTTGCATTTTCCCAGTCATTTGATTCTTTTTCCCACTTACAGCAATGTAAAATTTCCTCTGCTACTGCACACTGCTAATACCTACTCTATTTCCCTGAGATCGGTTTTACTTGCTGTACATGTGGGGTTATGTTAGAAATCTGTTGTTTCACAAACCTTTCTGATGTTTTAATAGCATGTTTAGCACAAGTCACTCTCTCTCTTATGGCCATGGTGTTTAGCATGAATTTCTATGAATGTCACATATGCAAAGCTGTTCTTTCTTCTCCTGTCAGTCTGACCTCCAAACACTCCAGTTTTTCTAGAGAGGTTACAAGAATCTCCAGCCTTGCGTGTTTTTCTAACAGATACCATACTTCCTTGGCATCTGTCTTGAACTGTGCTGGCTCATTCAGTGGCAAGCATAAAATACCATTTTGATATGGAGAGACACTCCATACAATTTAATCAAAAGCAGATTCAAGCATCAAAATATACAGTGGATTGAAAAATGCAAGGCGTAAAAGAAAAAAAACTGTATAAAGACCCCCAAAAGCATCTTATACCCAGTTTTTATCCTTTTTTTGTGCAAGCTATCCCAAATGTAAAATTCTAATAAGGTAGCGAATAGAATTATATCCCACTCGTATTACTCCCTTTTATCATTTGTTAGCAGAGCAGTGTTGCCACATGATTGGCTTTTTTCTGTGTACTAGATTAAAGATACGTCTTTCATATCTGAAAACTATATTACCTACATACATTCTGTATGAAACTGAGTATTTATGAAATAATATTAGCTTAAGTGTCTGGTTTTGTGTAATTAGTGTCATCAAACATTCCAAATGAGCATGTTACTCCAGTGTAACTCTACTAATGAATCTGTATTATGAGTTTAAACTTTCACTATGAAAAAACAAACTTATTAAAGCAAGTGCAGCTTTTTCTTGGGGAAGAAAGAAGTGGAGTCTGATTTATTTCCTTAGCTGAACAGAAAGTAGTTTGGAAATTAATTGTATTGCATTATCAAGTTATTTCAGCTTTGAATCTTTGTTTTACATGAGAAATAAAGAAGGCAAAAAGACAGATAAAGATTTAGCAACAAACAGTTGTCAAAAACTGTCCCATCATTTTGAAAATAACTACTTTGTTTTGAAGTTTATGATCAATACTTTGTCATATATCTTGCAGTGGAAAAAATATTATCCCACAACAAACCTCTCTTCCATTGACATTATCTCTTAATTATATCAGAACAAGAAGGAAGGTGGATTAGCAGACACATTTGAAGTGACTGAGTTCTAGATAAATGAAAGCTATTAGTTTGTTTCAGAAATAATTGTGTGTCAAGGACAGAAGAATTTGTAGCAGTCTGTCATCAATCCTTTGTCTCAGAATCAATAAAAATATGGAGCTAGAACCTGTATAATGAACTGTTAGAGGCAGTCGTGAACTGAAGAGCCACAGTAACAGGAAGCAGGAATTGAATCTGAGATCTCTGGATCTAAAGCTTGAACTAAACATATCTGCATGGGCATGTGATTAAGATCTTGGTTTGAATGTTCCACCTTGGCATGCCAGGAAATGCTCCAGATATGTGCACATGGTAGTAATTTTGGTAGTACTTAGATCCCCTTTTAACCTCCTGACATGTACAAAATAAGTTGGAGGCATGCCAAGCACTGCTGTCACCACAGCAAGGCCTAAGCAAGGCTGGTGCAGTAAAGTTTACTATCTCAAATATCTTTCTCAGTTTATAAATTATTTTGTTTTAATATGAAGACTTTATATTGATGTTTAATGATCAGACTTCTTTTCTGACTATGTCCAGGAGATCCCAAACTATGAGAAGTGTCTGCTGGCCTCTGGGAGATATTTCATTATCCTTGGAACAGCTTCCAGAAGAGTCCTGCACCTGCTGGCCAGCATCTGGAAGCTGAAAGTTAGTTTAGAGATTATGAACAATGAACTACCGTGAGCTATTAGCTGCCTTCTCTTGAAGACCTGTAAAGAGAAGGTTTTTAGGTGGAGCAGAAGCCTGATTAACATTGTCATTTATGCACTAGCATATTGGCTAGCAATGGATCTACCATTTCTGAGTGCAGAAGAAGAGTGGCTATTCTCTAGACACTGCCAAACCCAACTGGAGGTTAATAAAGCATCACAGTTGCTTTATGATTGTTGTAGAAGTCTCCAGAGCTGTAACTGACTTACTATACCTTGTCTGTTCCTGTTTGTTATAATAGCAGAGTTCCAGACATTGAATTATCCAGTTGTACCAGAGCAGTTGATAGCAGCCATTTGCCAAGTAATTCTCTACTGAGCAGTTTTCCAGAACAGGCAAACAGGAGGTGATATTTTTCCCTGAGTTGCACTTGAGTATTTCCCAGCTGGCATGCTGAATTTCCTGCATGATTTGATCTGCTGCTCTCTTCTTTGCTCTCCTCTGCATGAACATTGGGTGTCTTGATATGCTGGGTAATTGGCTGTGGTGTTGTAAAGGAACAAACAAGAGTAAATAGGAAGTATCCACAGAGAATATTTTACCACTGAAGTGCTGCTGCTGTCCCAGCGTCTGGATCTGATGCAATGCAAGCTATTTTTCCCAAACTCTTCCCAGATATATTGGGCAATATTAACAGCTTTTAGTACCCAATCAGACACAAAAAAAAAAAACCCTCCTCATGCTAGAGAGAGGTGTCTGTCTCTCTGCTAGTATCTGTTTCTCCCATTAGACATAAATATTTGAATAAGTACTGAAAGTTCTCTTTTGTGGAATCTGGTCTTCCCTGGAGTAGGAAGAAGCAAAAAGAAAGGTGGATTTCTTGTGAAAGAAGAGAGTCTGATATGAATAATTTCTTGCAGATAATCCAGTAGCCCAATCCAGCAGCAAATGAAATCACTTCCAGCAATCAAATTACACCAACCAGGTAGGAACCACTAAAAAGAGAGAAGTTAAAGTGTACCATGCTATATAGCAAACGAACATTTCTCACTGTGGAAAGTACTGGGCTGGATTTAAATTCATTCTTGAGAATTTAATACATCCGTGGGTGGAAACTTGAATGACTCTGGAAGGACCATTACCAAAAAATCAGTGTAAGTCATTGCTAATTGCAGGGTATTTCACACAGTGTAGCTATTAGGTCTCTCACATTTCCATCTGTTGTTTGTTTAATGTGGCCTGTTGTGTTTGTGCTAAGAGATTAGCAGGTTAACTAGAATGTTAATGTGAGTTGTAGCAGAGCCCAGAGAAAAAGGTGGAAGCTGAGTGTGTGAATGTTAGAAGGAAAATTTACAAAATGTATACAAAATTTACAAATGCTGAAGGAAGCATCCATTGCCTGTGGCTTGCAAAGCGCGCTGAGTAGGCAAGGAATACACAGGCATCCCTCATCCACAGAAAGGGGGCTGGGCAGCTAGCCATTTCATTTTCCATTGCCATCTACCTGCCAAACTCTCCTTCCCTGCCTTTTCAGAGAAAACATGCTGTGTGGAAACATCCTGCTGACATACAATAGCAATAGCCCAACACATCCTTCCCTGATTTTCTGTTTTGTCCTTTTGTAACTGTGTTTTTTTTTTAATCTGAGGACAAAGAGAAGCCCCAGAACAGACTAACCCCAAATATTATTTGTAGTTGGCAGCTGCAGTGGGCTCATGGAGAAGTGGAGAAAGGACATGGACTATTGATAGAACCACAGAAAAGAGTAATTGCTACTTAGCAATAGTGATTCATGTATATGCTGCCTTCTTTTTGAGTAAATCCTGTGAGATAAGTTTTTTATTTTTATTTTTATTTCTAACCTACCCATCCAAATTGCATTTTTTCACAGCTATGTGGTTCATTCCGGGGGCAGTGATATCTCAGCTGTGATTTATCAAGGCATATAAGTTCTTCAAAGCTGTAAACAGAATGTGAACTAATTGATGTAAATTTCCAGAAGAAAGTAAAGGAACTACAGGGAATGCATTTTGTGACAAGGTGGAATCACAATGCTGCTTTGATTTAGGTCTGTGACTTCACCAGAGTTGTCTTTGATTTTGGGGAATGTGGCCATATAAAATTCTAGTTTACCATTCCTTAGCTGTGATCATCTACTTTCTTTGATGAAAATTTTCAAACAGAAGAATGTAATTCCCCCTTTTTTAGTGCACTTTTAATCAAAACAGTAGCTTCTTCCTTTTCCTCGGTTATTTCTCTGCCTTCATCTGGAAAGAAGTATCAGATAGTATTGGCCAATAACTTATTTTGAAAGTGTTTTTCAGGGATGCAGTATGGGAAACTTTTCAGAGTACAAGCTAAGCATTGCATTTCTAGATACAGATTTTGTTTCTTTAGAAGAAAGGTAAAGAGTGAAGACATATATAAAGTCTGTAAGAGATGACAGAACAAGGTCAGGAGCGTAAAGAATTATGAGAACAATAAGAATCAATTGTTTGTGACTTTTACAGAATTACAGGATTATGAAAAGGTCTTGAGATCTATTTTATTGTCCTCAACTATGTTTGTTACTTTGTAAAGAAGTTTGTCCAATATATTTTAAAGACAGCAAAGGATGAAGACACCACCATATTCTCTCTTACATTAGAATATTTTTCTTAATGTTTGTCTTAACTCTGTCTGTCAGGTATCAGTCTCATTACAATTGTAGTTCCTTCTTTTATATTACATCCTCAGTGGTTCTGAGGAACAGTGTATTTGCTAGCTTGTTTTTGTTAGCTGTCTGTGAACTTGATGATTATCTACTCTCTCTTCTCTTCTTCTTTGTAACCAACCCTATTAAGTCCTCCTTTTGTCACAAGTCATGTTTTGTAGCTCCCAGACCTTTGCTTTTCATAGCAGAGGATTTCAGCTGAGGCCTTGCAGAGGCTGAGGAGAATGGAAGGTATATGGCCCACAGCCTGCAGGCTCTAGTGGTGTTTACACAGACACACACACAGAATTACTGAGGTTGGAAAGGACCTCTGGAAATCATCTAGTCCAACCCCCCTGCTCAATCAGGGTCACCTAGAGCACGTTGCCTCTTGTCCTATTGCTGGGCACCACTAAGAGTCTGGCTCCATCCTCCTTTCACCCTCCCTTCAGATACTTATACACACTGATAAATTCCCTGGCCTCCCAGGGCTGAGTAGAGGGATAGGATCACCTCCCTTGACTTGCTGGCAATGCTTTACTCCAAGGATACCTTGCAGGCTGACCAGGACTCCCAGGTCCTTATCCGTAGAGCTGCTTTCCAGCAGGTCAGCCCCCAGCCTGTCCTCGTGCATGGGGTTATTCCTCCATACGTGCAGGACCCTGCACTTCCCTGTACTGAACTTCAGGAGGTTCCTCTTCACCCATTTCTCCAGCCTGTTGAATGGCAGCACAGCCCTCTGGTGTATCAGCCACTCTTCCCAGTTCTGTATCATCAGCAAACTTGCTGGGGGTGCACTCTGCCCCTTCATCCAGGTCACTGATGAATAAGTTGAACAAGACTGGATGCAGCCTTGACCTCTGGGGGACATCACTAGCTAGAGGCCTCCAACTAGACTTCGTGCCACTGATCACAACCCTCGGAGCTCTGCCATTCAGACATTTCTCAATACACTTCACTGTCCACTCATCTAGCCAGCACTTCTTGAACTTGCCTGTGAGGATGTTATAGGAAACAGTGTCAAAAGCCTTACATGACCCTGCGTGGAGTCTGCGTTTTCCAAAGCAAACAGATGCTGTTTGATTCATGCTCAGCAAGTCCTACACTCTAATCCAGGAGAGATTTTCTTTCTAATTGTGCAGATAATCTTGATTATGCAAAATTATATTTATGTTATGCTTGTGATATTTGTGATAGAGATTCCTGTATATCTCATGTTCATTTGGGTTTCATTGGGTTGGGGATGGACTCGCACTTCTAGACTGCAACTTCTATCTTAGTCAGTACCCAAAGATGTGATTTATGAAGAAGTTTCTTATTCCTATAGCAGTAAGAGAAAATGTATCCTTACGCTTTTGGTTTGGTACCTATCATCATCCAATAAATACCCTTTTCCTTCTCCAGTCCTTTCCACGCCAAATACATGCTTCCCTGCAGGTCTAAAGCAGAACTTAAGTGGAATCATCCTCCTTAGGGGAATCTTTCTTATGGCTTCATGCAAATCTTCCATGCATGATGACTGCTGCTGCAACCACGCTGGGAATTACCCACTGCAGTGATGTCTGCAGGCTCTTCATTAGGCTTCATTCTTATATTCAGTGCTGTCAGGTTCACAGAAGTGGTAAAAATGGAAACCTGTTGTGCTCATGAGGGTAGCATTATCTCTGTAATCAGTTCTGCTTGCATGCAAAACTGAACGTTCCTGATTTAGATCTGCTATTTAATGAAGATGTGTTTCCAAGAAATGCAACAGTTAGTGATTCAATGGATAGTGAGGCAATTTTTTCCCATAAGAACTAATGTAAAAAGGGAGGATACATGTGGAGATTTGAGAAATACATGCATTTTAGGTACGTAGGAGCAGACTACAACCTGAGATTTTTGCCATTTATATCCTGAGAACACTGCCCCCAAAAATGAAATCTCAGCAGTGCAAATGCAGAAAAAAGGCAGAAGGGATACTGCTGCGTAGCCACACACAGGTGGTCTGCACAGTTGTGTCTTACACAGCACTTTACTGAAATATTAAAAATACTGTACTTTAGGCTACTATATCTGTATTCTTACATTTATTTTAACTTAGAGTCCACAAGTGATGGAAGGATGAAGGACATAAAAACAGAGTAATAATAGTGCTTAGCAGAGTAGGGTATTAAATGATCTACAGAGGATCTCTGTAACGAGAGATAGAGAAAAGATGGATAACCAGGTGTTACTGAAGTAGTCAAGCCCCATGTCTTGTTAAAACTTTCTCTTGGCATCATATCCTGCTTTCACTGCTGCCCAGTGGTTTAATTGGTTCTGAAATGGTATCAAAGATGTGTTGGCTTCTCTTAGCTGTACTGAAATCATGCTCAGTTCTATATTCTTTAAAAAAATGCATAAAGGACCATGGATTCTGTCTTTATGGAGATGTCTTTATTTCTCTCCTAATTATTGTAACATATTGGCTAGGAAAGTAAAGAGAGATGAAAGCTTAGATCTCCAAATTTATGTGGTGGTCATAGGCATAAAATGGGAATGATTTGGAAAAGCGTTATGGACAGCTAGAGAGTGGAGTGATGACTAAGACTGAGCAGATGTAGGGATTTTTTTTTTTTCCCCTGCAGGCTGTACAGAATGATTGCAGGAGATCTGAATCTGCAATACAATTCTGGCCTGATCTGTCTGGGTGATATGGCAGATCATGCGCTGGATTCTCTAGTCCACGTCCTCTGCCTTGCTACAGTGTCCACACTAAAAATCAGATTCAACCACTAGCGATTTTGTGTGGACCCAAGATACCATAAAGCACATTCATGAACCCAGTATCACACTAAACTTCTTGTGCAGTTATGTCCAAGATAAACTCTGGTTTTACTGTGATTTAGACTTCAGAGAAATAGAGTCGTGTGTTCTGACTTTTAGAGGTCCATCCTGATTCAAATACTCATGTAGAGCACCAATGTAAGATTTTTGGCTGGCATACGTAGTTTAAATTCCCTCCCTCCTGTAACCCTGCTACAGTGGCTACAGGATTGTCTTGTCTTGCATTCCTGGATTGGATTTTTCTGTCTCTCAGTTCTGGATTTGAAGAAAATAGCTACTACTTTTAGAGGAATGCCATCAGCCTTGTGTTAAAAGTGATATCTATACATGAGAATAAACTATTTCCAACTTCTATTCCATATTTTATTTAAAAGCTGGCCCTCCTGATCATGAGGGTTCATATAGCGCCTTATGCATTAGGAATCTCTCTTTTTTGCCTTTTCTGGATTTGACCAATAATCTCTCTTCAATTCTTTCTAGATGCAAGAAAAGTCTAAATTTTGGATTCTGACAAATGGTGACTGACAATAGAGAAAAAAGGAGTAAAAAGGTTTTAAAAGAGAAGATACATATTGTGGGAAGAGAAGATACATATTGTGGGAAGTAAGTATAAAGTTCATTACATGTTTTGGGAGGGGAGTAGAACAAAATCTGTTCTACTTGTTAAGGATAAAAAATAATGGTTTTGTACAGTGCAGTTTTAGCTATGGTATTTGTATAAAATCATGATACATTCTTCATTCATTATTAGTTGTACAAGGCAGAAGTACAACTTCTTATTGAAATAGTGATGTGTTGGGAACGCTACATTCAAAAAAATTACCTGAGAGTCTGTAAGAGGGTGGAAGAAACTGCTTATTGAGCAAATAATTGATTTACTTATAAGGTAGTAAACAATAAAGTTGTGTTAACTAGTAAAGCTATGTATATACCTCTTTCAGCCTTCTCTTTTTCAATATGAACCCTAATTGTATGATTACTGGGTATAGTTAAGTGCCCATACTGGCATGGGGATCCTAACACACTGTTGCAAAGCCTACAGTCCTTATGTGATTTTGTGGGTAATATAATGTGTATATTGGACTTGTTCCAGCTTTGGACTCAGTCCAAGATGCCAAGGTCCAGTCCCTGTGTCCAGAGGGGTTCAGTAGTCCATACTTCCAGACCAAATGTTTTATAATAAATAAGTCAATTTGGGAATGGGGAGACTGGTGGGAATGAGGAGAGGTGAGGGAAATTCCAGGATTGTTTCCCCTCCCCAAAGCAGTGTATTTTAGGTATATTTTCAAAAGGGTACACTACTGCAGTATGGATTTTTTTTTCTTTGATTGTTTTTAGTAATAGTAGTACAACAAAGCATAAACTGCTTCAGTTCGTCAGCTGCAGTTCATCTTAATGTGGAACTGGTGACTGGGAGATGGATGCAAAGAGGAAAAAACATGTTGGGGCTGGTCAGGCGCAAGAAGACATTATCCACTCTGTCAGTTTTTGTGGAGAGAGATAATAATAGATCACTTGGAGTTGTTACTGCAATTCACAAACCTATGCCCAACTTCCCCACAGACAGGAGGACATGATTCCTATATTTGTTATGTGGCTTAATACAGAAGCTTTCAAGCCATTCAGTGCAGAGTCTCTGTGAAATGAGACTACATAAAAAATGATCTATATACTAAGAACAAAACTCCAGCCTGTTCCTGATACAGAAATAGTATGTAGAAAGTATCTAGACTGGACATGCTCAGATGTGTTATTCTACTTAGTGGAGCCTTGAATAATTTCCCAAAATCTGTTTGTGAGAGACCGACTTCTTTTACTTCTTTACTTGTTGCTCCAGTAATAAATGAGATGGCTTCTGTCTCTGTGGGGTAGTTTGCACCCCATTCAACATCAGCCATCCCACAGTAATCAGAAGTTGAAAATGAATCAAACTTGGAGTCAATATATGTGCTCTTCCAGTGGCGTGGTGAAAGTCTACATGAGAAGGACTTATACCGCTATAATTTTTGGACTGATAACTGATATATTTCACATACTTGCTCTATTTTATACATTTCTTGTGTTACTTGGCTTTTCTTTAAATATGTACTTGAATAGTTCATAGAAAATTAATGGATTTTGCAATGTTGTTTCAGTGGAGTCCTGAAAAATCTGTTGTGCTCTGTCACACTCAAAGTCTTGTCTACAGGTGAAGAGGCAGCTCACCTTTTATATATATACAAATGTGAAGCCCTTCCCTTGCTCCTGTGGGTTCGAAGGTTGGTGGTTTCATTCTGAGGTTATGGTGAGTTGTCAGCATCCGGAGTCCTATGCCAGGAGGAATATAATGTTCGTGTTGACGGTTTTTTATTCTTCACTCTAGAATCCACTTGGCCTCATTTTTGTGTTTGCTAGCACACTTTCACACCTTTTCTCACTCTTCACTGGTCTGCAGCTCCGTGCTTCATCCACGTTTACTGTATATGGTGCCTTTTACGTATATTAGATACAGCTACTTTTTTCTCTTTGTTACCCATAAAAATCAGTTTTGCCCAGCTGCAGGTCTGCATTTTTTTTATCTGACCATGAACAAGTTGTTCATAGCCATGGGATCTCCAGTGCTAAGCCAGTGCCTCGTCTCTTATCATCCCACAGCTTTACTTCATTATGCGACATCCTGTGTCTCCAGTTCTCAAGGCCCCTGCTGTCATACCAGCCTGTATCTCTTTACACTACATCATTATGTTAGAGTCATAAATATCTCATTCTGCATAGAATAACTGCTTGTTACTGCTATCTAAAACTGTGATTGTACCATACAAAGATAAACAAAAGTAAAACAAATTGCCACAAACACCTGGTCAATTAGTGAAATTGCTGTCACAGCTAAACAAAGTGAAGTAAAGCTGCAGGCAGGTCAAGAAAAGTTCAGGCCGAGCAAGCCTGACCAGCCTCAGTCATGAGGCCTTGCAGACTCGGTACAAAGCTTATGGCCTGTTGCTAGCAATACCATATTACAGGGCCACACAGCTACAGCTCTGCAAGCTGGTTAGGAGCTGCTTGGTAGCTTGTCTTGTAAGTCATAAGGGAATGGTTGTCTTTGAGTCAGCTAGCCTATAGTCATCAAAAAGAGGGTTCAAATGGTACTGGAGTCATAGGGAAAAATATGGGTGTAGTTTCTGAGGAAAGCTGGTTTTCCTCTGCAAGAGAAGATAGAAGGAAAGATTCCTTTTTAAAAGCAGAAAGAAAAAGTTTGTGGGAAGTGACTCCCGAAAAGCGCTGAGAAGTTCTGATTGCACAATGGCAACAGTAAAGGTCATGGTTGCTTAGGAGGACTGCTCTTCTGTGGCTCTTAACTTTGGGATGTCTTCCAAGTATTTTCACAGGTAGCAGCAGTGCAAAGGATGAGAGGTTTGATGCTATAGGCAGTTGGTGAATTAGGGTTCAAGCTTGAGCAAAGCCGACACTCTCAGATACTCTTCACCTTCTCACTTCCCAACCTGAGAGGTCACCCATCAGCTCTCATTTAGACTCAAAACCAATCACATATGCAAGGTCAATAGTTCAGTTTAAACCCTCTCACAATAGCAAGAACTGTGCTCTTCATGGCAGGAGTATTATCTCCACCTAACAATAGCAGCAATCAATTTATATCTAAAAGGCTATTTCTGTTTCTAGTTCTATTTTTGTTTTCTACTTACTTCCTTTTATCTTTCTCGCAAGAATACTCTTCAGCTTTGTAGGGAAATCAAAAAAACACACAGTATTTCCATTCCTTAAATAGTCTATCTAGACTTACAATATTCTTTTCTCCTCTCTCTCTTCCCTAAACGCTCGTAATAGTCCCAGTGGCTGATCAGGAAGATAGAGGTGACACACTAGGCTTTCCAGCAGCACTACTGTCCTATTCAGGCAGGACCTGGCAAAGCAAGTCTTTTGTTCCTCGTATACTACTGGAATTCCTGTATCACTCAGAAAGTCAATTTTCTTCCTCTTCAGTACTTTGAGATCTTATATTAAAGCATTCCAGTTTAGGAAGTTACTGCAGTCTCAGAAATTTTGGAATAATTCTGTGCTGTTTTTATCAAAAACATACTGATCAAAACTATACATTTGTCAGAGTTGTTGCCCTCCTACATGTGAGAAATATCAAAGTAGAATGTGAAGCCATTGCTAAATGCTTTACCTAGACAAGGGTAAGGAACCTAAAGGTATTTCAGATTTAGAGATTCATTGTTTCATAACAGCTTGCTGCTGAGAACTGGGGAGGTGGGAACCACAGAAACGACAACATGCTTATTGAGCGACTTCAGTAAAGTGATTTTTTTTTTTTTAATTCTACCACTGTTCTGTTGTTCACTGCAAGTATATTGAATACTTGAGAAAATTTACTTCCAAAATTCAAAATAGGAGGCAAAGGTCAATCTAAAACCATATCTTACTTAAAGGACTTGCTGTTTAAATAACAGCAAAATAGAAAATTCAGCAACAAAGCTACCAGGTTTCCAAGACGATGAATAGCGATCACAGTCTTTAAACACCATACCCTGCTGTGAAGTTCCACTCAATATTACTGGTATGGTGTCAGAACTGAACACAGTCAATAATGTGAATCTAAATGTACAAAACATGCATACTGAAGAAGAATTAACCTATAGTGGTATTGGCATACATGAACTTACACCATCTTTTTCCTTGTACCTTTCAAACTCCTACGTACCTGGAATGAAATTCTGAATTCTCTAACTGTAGGAAAGATGCATCTGTACATTTTTGTCATATTCTTATTAAGTTTAGAACCCCTTTCCCCTTGTTTCACAGACAATACACAAAACAAAGCAAATTCATTCAGAGGGCATTATGGACATTTTGCTTGATTCTGTCTCTTAAGGGTTTGTAATGAAATTATCTGTTTACCTTTCAGCTATTGGATATTACTTACTAAGACAAAGAAGTGAGTTTTAGGTCAGATTACATATATTCCCAAGGATTGTATTGCTAGAGAGAAAAGGTGCTATATCCTGTTTAGTCTGAAGGTGAGATAGAGGTATTTTTACTTAATATAGCCAAATGTCTAACTAATCAGTTGAAGAGAAGAGAAAATAGAGACTGGGACTATGACCAAGACCGTCCATGATTTAGACCATTCAACTTTACTGTAGTAACATGTGGCCAGAAAATTGATGGGACACCCGGCACATCATGTATGACTTTATAATTATATAGGGGCATTACTCATACTCATACCATGGTTCCTGTATGGCTGGAAAATAAGTTGGTTTGTGAAATAGAGTTTGCACATTAAAAACAAACAGCGAATCCCCCATCAGAAGAGGGACATTTCTCTGTTTTGCCAGTTTCTTATACTGTGTCCCGTTCAGAAATGACTTCAAGCAGCAAGAGGTTTAAATGCCTCAAGTCAACATAAACCTGTCTGAGGAAACCAGAATTTTCAGTTACTTCTCTTTGCTCAAAAAGAAGAGGAAAGGGAAAAACTAGAACTGAGGTTGAAAAGGCTGTTACAAGGAGATGTAATGTGTTCATTGTATCTGTGAAACTTTTAGAAATAATTTTTGACTAGCAGCTATGGCATAGATTGCTAAGGCACTGAACTAGATAGCTTTTAATTTCTTCTTGTCTTCGGTGTTGATTTTAGATCACCAAACACTGATTTGCAAGAAAAAAGATATAAGATAGTATTTTAAATATGATCTTTTGATTTCAGTTGTGAACTAAGAACCCAACTTCGGTTTATATATAGATAAGGTTCTTTTTATCTTAATGATATGCAGTGTGGAGGACTGGCTTGAGGGCAGAGGTCATGTGAAGATTGAACAACTAAAGGAAGCAGAACTAAGTGCATATCGCACACAGTTGATGTGAACCAAGTCCCGTATGAGAGTAAAAACAGCTAGAGCCAAGGACACATTGTCCTTGGCTCCAAGGTGTTATCAATGATTAGTCCTGGGAACTTGCGGGTGATGTAATGCAGAAGTTGCTGGGTAAACCAAATTGCTGTTACCAATAAGGAGCTCAGCTTTTGCAATATGTATGAGCCTGATTAGTCCTGTGCTATATAAAGAAAGACCACACCTAATAAAGTTGAAGTACACTGATCACTCATATTGAGCGTCTGGGTCTTCCCTCCGTCGGCTCCTCCCGTGCAAGTTTCCAACAAATGGCGCCCGAACAGGGACCCTGCCGGTCAGGGACTCGGTGATTAAAAACTCAGGAGTCGACAGAGTGCTAGAGACAGCTGGTCCTGCTGTGCTAAAGGCGACGAGACACAAAAGGGGGTCTACGTGCCAGAGTTACAGAGGAGGTGGAGAGGACACAAACAAAGGGGGTCCGTGCCCAGGACGAGACGGGGTCCTGCCAGAAAGTCTTGCCGCAGGTCTTGCAAAGGTTGCAACGGTAAGTGAGTAACCACGGCGCGACAAGTGGCTTATTATTTATTAAGATGCTTTTTAGAAAAGCGAGGTACTCAAGGAATAGAATGTCATAAGGAACTCCCAGGGCTATTAGCTTACGGAGTGGCTAAGGGGTGTTTTGTTAACCCAGATAAGGAACTCCCAGGGCTATTAGCTGACGGAGTGGCTAAGGGGTGTTTTGTTAACCCAGATACCATGTTCGAACAAACTGAATGGAAAAAATTTGGGGACAAGTTGTTTGATGAAGTAATAAGTGACAACAAGACAGCAAAAAGGCTGATGAAGCCGTGGAGGGCAGTTACTAATGCTCTCGCACCTCAAAAAAAAAAAAAAAAAAAAAAAAAAGTAGCTGCCGCCGCCGCGGAGCGTTTGGGAAGCCCCGATGGGTTCAAGGAACCCCCGCATGCAGAGGTGTCCCCTGTGTCCCCATACCCATCACCCCCCTCGAACCTTTACTATTGCCCAGGGAGGGTCTGGGAACACAGGCCTGCCAAAAGGAGCAACATTGACCATGCGGCAGATCCCCCCTCCTCCCTCAGCGCCTCCCCCCTCTCTCCCCCCCCCTCTCTCCCCCCTCTCTCCCCCCCCTCTCTCTCTCCCCCCTCTCTCCCTCCCCCCCTCTCTCCCCCCCTCTCTCCCCCCCCTCTGCCCCCCCTCTCTCTCTGCCCCCCCTCTCTCTCTCCCCCCCCTCTCTCCCCCCCCCTTTTTTCTCCTCTCCTCCTTCTCCTCTTCCTTTGGCCACAGTTATCTGAGGACACCCATCTCAGGCTATCAATGTGAAATAAGTTTTTCTCTATGATATTAATGGTCAGAAACCACTAATAAAAGCAGTTTGGAAAAAAAAAAAAAAAAAAAGGAAAAAAGAAAAAGAAAAAAAAAGAAAAAAAAAAAAAAAGGGGGGGGTATCCCATCTTATATGGGAATAAAGCAGGGCCGGGAAGAGCCTTTCGGCTTATTTATTGACAGAGTAGCCAATGCTATACAAGCAGCAGGGGTACCAGATTACCTGAAAGGGACTATCTTGAAACAATGTGCAATACAGAATAGTAACCCTTCAACGCGTAGTATTTTAGCCACACTCCCGGGAACATGGACTATTGAGGAGGGGCTAGAAAGAATGGCGCAGGTACCTGTAGGACCGCAAGCTATGCTAGTAGAGGCGGTGAAACAATTAGGAGAGAGCAGGAGAGAGCAAGCACAGGCATTGCGGGATAATATGCAACAGAATCAAAGTCAGGTATTCGCTGCCCTTGCTCCTTTGCAAAATCCCGGCGGAAATACCCCCCCTGATCGACAATCGGCACACTGCTACCGATGCGGCATTGTTGGTCATCTTCGCAGAGAATGCCAAGCTAGTAGAGTATGGTGTCCCAACTGCAAAAGCAGTAGACATGACGGAGCGGCTTGCTGGAAGGCTGGTTCGGGAAACGCCCAAAGAAGCGGGACGAGCCGCCCCGCGACGACACAAAAGGCGGCCTTCACCACAACAACAACCCAGCAACCCCCGCAGTTAACACAACTACCGACCCCCCCGGCGCCCAGCTCCACTCCGAACAGCATGAATCCCTTTGTCTTCGACCAGCCACCAGAGGGAGTCTCGGACTGGACTTGGCAACAGCAGTAGACGCCACCTTATTGGATACAAAGCCAACAAGAATCCGGACGAATGTCTATGGACCAGTAACTATTAATCATGAGCCGATAGGTGCCTTACTGATTGGAAGATCGTCCGCTACAATGAAAGGATTACAAGTTTTGACAGGATTGATCGACAAGGACTATTTCGGGGAAATACAAATTGTGGTTTCAGCAATGTTTCCACCTATGCACATACCACAAGGATCGAGAATAGCCCAGCTTATTCCGCTTCCCCACCTGACTGAAGGGGTGGCACCAGCGAAAGAGCAACCACGAGGCTATGGTGCTTTTGGTTCCACTGGAAGTGCAGTATTACTGACTGTCGGAATGCATCAAAGGCCCCGACAAACCGTGACTGTAAAGTATAAAGAAGAATCTATACGCACTAATGCCTTATTGGACACTGGAGCGGATGTATCAATAATTAGCACTAAGATTTGGCCCCAATATTGGCCAACCCGAGAGACCAGCTCTATGGTAGCTGGGGTAGGCGGGGTCACCCTCGCCCGAAAATCATCGATGCTACAATGGACTATAGGGAACAAGGTGGTTAATTGCTCCGTTTCCATTTTACCCCTACCTGAAGGAGTGCAAGCCTTAATAGGGCGCGATATCCTTGCCCAGATGGGTATGGTGCTTACCTCGGAACACCCTTTATAGCACCGGCCATTGCCTGGACTTTCCCAATCCCACTCAGCTGGAGGACTGATCAGCCTGTGTGGGTAGAGCAATGGCCGCTTAAACGGGAAAGTCTCATTCAAGCACATGAACTAGTAAAGGAACAGTACAAACAAGGTCATCTAACACTATCTACCAGCCCTTGGAATACCCCAATATTTGTGATCAAGAAAAAATCCGGCAAATACAGACTTTTACACGATCTACGTGCTGTAAACAGACAGATGCATGACATGGGTGCTTTACAACCGGGGTTACCCAACCCAGCAATGATCCCAGAAGGCTGGCACCTGCTAATCGTAGATTTAAAGGACTGTTTCTTTACTATAGCCCTCCATGAAGATGATAAACAGCGATTTGCATTTACACTCCCTGCTATCAATAGAGAGGGGCCAGACCAAAGATTTGAATGGACAGTACTACTGCAGGGTATGCGAAACTCACCAACCCTCTGTCAACTCTACGTCGATGCGGCACTTCAACCGTTACGTCAACAGTGGCCAGAGACCATGATATATCACTACATGGACGACATATTGTTGGCACAAAAAAACCCCTTTTCTCCTGAACAAAAATTTGATCTAATCACACAATTAAAGAAAAAGGAACTTGTGATGGCCCCGGAAAAGGTACAGGAATCCAGCCCCTGGCAGTATCTAGGTTGGCATATTTCGAATGCCACCATCAGACCACAGAAATTGACAATCAGGACTGACATAAGAACACTCAATGATGCTCAAAAACTATTAGGAGACCTCCAATGGATCCGTCCGGTTGTCGGCATTCCTAATGAACTCTTAAATCTGCTACGCCCCTTGCTGAAGGGAACAGACCCAGCGGCTGCCGTCACGCTCACAGAGGAACAGCAACGGGTACTCCAGGAAATTGCATCGCTAATTACTACGCGTGCTACGCACCGATGCCTGGAAAATCAGCCACTTGATCTTACTATTTTATGTGGCCCACAATACCTAATGGGAGCCATTACACAACACAAAATAAAAACGGGGGAAAAAATGGGGGCCTGCGGAACGGTTTTTTGCCGCAACTTTAGCTCCTAACGTTGCAGTTGCGCATGCCATGTCTAATCTAAATAAACTTGCTTGTTGGGCTGTTAAGCAATCAAATGTTACTACACAAATTCTCTCTGAAATGTCACAGGATATGGATAGCCTGAGACATGCAGTGTTGCAAAATAGAGCAGCTATAGACTTTCTGCTTTTAGCACAGGGACACGGGTGTGAGGATTTTGAAGGAATGTGTTGTTTTAATCTTTCTGATCATGGACAGTCAATCTATGAGCAATTGAAATGGCTAAAGGACCACACCCAGAGAATCACCGTACAGTATAATTGGTTTGATGATCTGTTTAGAAAGATGTTTGGTAATGTGAGTACCTGGATTTTGAGCTTGATCAAAGAAGGGCTATGTATTCTATTCATAATTGTATTAGTTTTAATTGTAGTAAGAGTGATTTTTAGCTGCTTAACACAAAAGCTTGAACAATTAACTAAAAAGGTCTTTCTCGCACAAAATAAAAACGGGGGAATTGTGGAGGACTGGCTTGAGGGCAGAGGTCATGTGAAGATTGAACAACTAAAGGAAGCAGAACTAAGTGCATATCGCACACAGTTGATGTGAACCAAGTCCCGTATGAGAGTAAAAACAGCTAGAGCCAAGGACACATTGTCCTTGGCTCCAAGGTGTTATCAATGATTAGTCCTGGGAACTTGCGGGTGATGTAATGCAGAAGTTGCTGGGTAAACCAAATTGCTGTTACCAATAAGGAGCTCAGCTTTTGCAATATGTATGAGCCTGATTAGTCCTGTGCTATATAAAGAAAGACCACACCTAATAAAGTTGAAGTACACTGATCACTCATATTGAGCGTCTGGGTCTTCCCTCCGTCGGCTCCTCCCGTGCAAGTTTCCAACAATGCAGTGCAAAAAGTCCTGCAATATTTTAGACAACCAATCTAAAGCTTTGAAAATATCTTCATACACCACTGTGGCGGACAGATGAGTGAACTGTTGCCTTAAACATTTCTTGGTACATAAGGTGCAAGCAAACCATAACCCCGAACAAGCTATCTGTTCCCGGCGGAAACAGGACTGAGCTGCTGCGACCCCTGAAACGGTCTCCCTGCGACCACCTGGGACACATCGAGCCTGCGCCGAACCAGGGCACAATCGGGCAGAGACTTTGGGACCTGGACTGTAAATTATTGCCGCTTAGCACAACTTTTATAAAACTTGCTTAGCATGAGTAGCTAAATTTGCTGAAGCCTTAGGCAGTGAGAAAGGGCCCCAGAGCTGGTGCAGACTGGAAAGACAAGGGAGTTACAAGCAGTCTGCATTCCTATGCTTCACACTCCAGGAGGGAGGATGTGAAGGCTTTGAAGTGAGGCCTGCCTGGGCGCCAGGACCCTGGGAAACAAAGCCTCCCCTCACTGCTGAAACAGTGTTAACTGGGGGGGGGGGGGGGGGGTCTGGATTATATCCTCTTCTTCAGGACCTTGGAAGATAACACCTACTGTCACTGCTGGGGCAGTGCTAATTGCTGGAACAACACCTCTTTGTGTTTGTGCCTTGAGAGATAAGGGTAGGACCCAAGGAATCAAAACACATCTGTCAGCAGAAACCGCAACAGTAAAGATAAGGGAGGAAAAACAGCCTGCCTAGGAACAACGAGGAGACCCAATAAGGAGCAGGAGACCCCAGACCTAAAAATTACTATTGGTCTGAACTACCGCGTGAGGGGTGGGAAACTTAATTTGAAAAAGCTATAATTGCCCAGGGGTTTCTTTGTTTGGGGTCCCTCTTCGGAGGCACCCAACTCGAGCTGTAACTACTGCACGCGTGTCCTTACAATTTATTTATTTAATTTGCCTTGATTTGGCTCCGAACTTTTCAGCGGGAACCTAGGGTCGGACCCTGCTCGAGTTCTAATTACTGCACGCGCATCGCTAAAATTTACACCCAGGGTGAAGAGGACCAACGGAACGTCGCTGGATCCACGGGTGGTGATATCTCTTTCTCTCTCTCTCTTTCTCTCTCTCCTCCCCTTTGCCTTTCCCCACCTTTTCTCCCCACTCCGTGGAAAATAAAGTTAAAAGGTTGTACGATATTTGACCGGTTTTAGCGTCTTAATCTCGTCCTTGGGATCGTAATGAACCCCTCCCCCCCCCCGATATTGGATCGGGACAACCACCCATAACAGTTGTTTTATATTCTGAGAGGTAATTCCTTAAATAGGCCATTGTCTGTCCATATAGACCTACTCCATGTAGCGTTGAGCAGATATTCCTCTGCTAACCTGGTTATTATTAAACTTGTAAAATCTGAATATCCTAAACACTGTCATACAATGGATCATCACCTTTAACTTCCTCGTCTTTTGGGGGCCTACGAAGTGTAGGCTAAGATAGTTCAATGCTTATTTTTGTCACGTTAAAAGACCTCCCTCAGCTATTTTTTATATGGTCAGCAGAATGTTGGCTGTGTGACATATGTTGCTGGACTTAATTGGAGCAATGAAGAATTTCATCCTTTTTTCTTGCAGTTATTTGAATTGACAAAGGTCAAGGCATAATGTCTCTATCTATAACTTATTCTTGTACAAATTAGAGAACTTTGATCAGAGGTACATAGAAAGAGAAAGTTTCAGTGCTGTTGAGATGAAGGGTCTACTTGTTTCCTTTGGCAGAGGTTTTGGCATAAAAGATAAATTATTCTTTTGATTCCATTCTCTACTTTGTCCATGGTACAGAACACGTATTGTATGAATATCAATATGCAGAAAAAATGTTCTCTGCATACCAGAAGTTTATCCAAACGCTTGTTTAGAAATGCCAGTGGAAATGTAACAAGATAAGGCATTCTTCGGGAATGGATAATTCTTTGTTTCATTTTCACATCATTATATAAATATCTGAGAGAGATTTTGGAACTGTAATGTTCTAACACTATGAGGACACCCCCCACAGAGAAGGCTGATGGGAACCAGCTGTTCAGCACTACATGACCTATCAGCTTTAAAGTTGTTCAAAACCATAGCATTTCATATGTTCAAATATCTGGCAGGTTGTGGCAGTAGCACCTGTCCCATGCCGAAATTCCTTTTAACTCAGAGAGAAATGCTCAAAATTCACTTGAATTTCAGTAACATTGCCATAGGCTTTTGTCCTCAGGGTCCTGTGAGCAGTGCACATTAGCTTCTGCCTTCATCGTGCTTGGAATGGAGGTGTACTCCATACATTCAGTAATGTCACCACTCTTATTTAAAGACTCCATAATGACATCTGTTCCATGTAGAGTGAGCAAACCTTGGCAGTTGTCATCAGGGGCGTCCCCGCTGATGGGTGGGTTGTTGGGTCTGCAAGCTAGCTGATGGTGAGTTCGAGTCCACACACGTGGCTTACTTTCTTTTATCCTTCTGGGCTTAGTTCATTATCCAAAGTGTTGCTCTGGCTGTTCTGGCTTCTGGACCATTTAACTGGTTTCTTAAAGTAGCCAGTTCACCATCTTCATGATATTTATCCACTCCTAGAGAATATAAGAGAACACACTGACGACTTCATCACACTGTTCACAGAGATCAAATATCATTCATTTTCCCAGGTCTTCGGGAAAGTTATTGTTGACCATTCAGTGTATAAGTAAGATTTCCCCCCACCCCCAGGCACCTGTGTTTATGTCAGTGAGTGCATACTACCCCTTGAACATAATGGCGAGTGCAATGCAAATATGACTCTTGAGATCCTGCCATTCCTGGCTTAAGGTTGCTCACACTCCACTTTCAACAGGCTGGATTGCTTTTTTGCTTGTCTAAGACTCATCATACATTGTGTAGGACCTGAGTATGTTCCTTAACTGGATTAGATTGTCCTCTACCTTTTCTGCCTCCTTCTTCCCCACCATCAGCAAGTAGCTAAAATACAGATGCTGCAGCTAACCTCCCTGGATCAGGTTAAAATTGGTCTGATTTTGTATGTCATATGTCCTGTCAAGATAACACTTGAATATGTGAGAAAATATTCTGCTCCCCGACTTGGTGGTCCAGGCCTATCCAAGCCTTATATTTTGGCTCAGATTTAACGCTATGTAACTGGTCTTGAACAAAGCGTAAGGAAGCTAATGGAGGATATCCAAATCATGTTCTGAAGGTGCCAGTCTTTCTCTGTGGACAACAGAGGCAGCTTAGGTGTTTCAGTTAAGTACCAATTGTTAGGTGGGAAGGAGTCAAGCTCTGGCGTCCTTTGAAACAAGTATCTATGAATGCATGTGGCTAGGAGAGAAGAAAATAAGGAGACTGAGTATGTATTTGCTTGAATGTTGTGATCTGACATTACATAAATTGCACAAATCCTTAGATAAAAGAGAATTGGGGGAAATTGCTGAAGTCACGCTCTAAGGAAACATCCTTTATTGTACTATTTTGCAGTCTCTCTGTACATTTTTGAGTCTACAAAATCCACAAACCCTGCAGGCTTTAAACCCCTTAATGTCACCGAATTAGGAATAATTTTGTTATCCATTATGGATGAACATGTATAATAGGAGATTTATAAAAATGAACAGTAAAAGCAAGATAAAGGCATAGAAACTACTAATTCATGACTCAAATGATGACCCAGAGAAGAGAAACTTTTAACAATACAGTCATCTGGTATACTCCCCATTAGATCGAAAGTAAATTCATGGCAGAGTGAAAGCATCAGTAAGGTAGTTGAAATCTCTCATTTCTTCTTACATAATGCTTACTGCTGCTGTTAAAATAAGGTTCTTTCTGTGCAGAGGAGAGAGACTTGCAGCAAAGCAAAACTCATTTTGTGTATGACCTTTAAAAGTCATCAGTTTCAGATGATCACATACAACGTAGTCCCCTTTTCAGGTAGTAATGAACTGTCTGCTCTAATACTTTCAGGTAAAGCGGCAGTCAAAGTTATAAATGTGGAGAAAATAAGCTCCCAGGCTTATCTTGTTGGCTTCATCTTTTAAACGCAATCAGACCTACACAACAAACCAACTTAATACAGCCCCAGAATAAAGTTATCAAGGTACCAGAAACAGAATGCCTAGCATTTTTCATTTAAATAAATGTTTGGCAAAACTTAACTTGTAAGTACATCAGAGAGTGATAAATTCTCTTTATACTTGGCACTGACTAGAGAAAAGATTTTAAATTTTAAAAGTGCTGTGCTATAGCCGGTTACTTTCTAAGAATATCAATATTAGAAAAGAATAAACTAATCCAGCATTTGTATGACTAAAGAAGAAAACTTGGTGTAAAATACAGTACAGCATGTTTTCAATTAAAGAAAACATCAGTTTTTAAACTCTTCCTGAAAATGCACAAAAAGGTATTTTGGTCTATGTCACTTTGAAGAAAACCTTGCTAATGTTGTTTGACTTGCTTTCAAAATACAGTGCACACACTAGTGTAGGGAAAACGTTTCTGCCAGTGCAGAATATTATAATGAAAAGAGTCAGTCAATAAAAGTACTGCAAGGGAAGAAAAATGATTTTAGAAAAATACGAGGTTGGGAACAAGTGCTTAAATTATTTACAGTGTTCCTGAGGGTTTAGAGAGATATATGTTTACCTATTTTCCTCCTATGTGTCTTTGCAGATAAACTGAAGTTGAATTGTTTCAGTATATCGTAATAGATTCAAGGAGCACTAAGACTAACCTATAGGATGCAAACAGGTGCACAGGATTGCAAACAATTGTTATAAACTGCTGTTACGTCTGACAGCCATAAAAGTGAGAAATCTCTAGCCAGCTCTGATTAAAGCCTTGTTAAAATAAATTTTAAAAAACTACTGTGTATTTTCTATAACCAATTATTTAATCTGCTTCATGCTATTTTATGAGGATGGTCATTTTAAGCTATTTTTTTTGTCTAAAGATGTAATTTAAAACATTACTTGCAGATCTAAACTGATAATGTGGTTCACTATACATTAAAATTTTCTGTTGCGTTAATTCATGATTTCTCATAGTTGTAAACACAAAATGATAACAGTTAATGAAACTGTTCAACATCTGTGTGTGGCCCAATACTTATCCTAACTTACTAATACTTAATATTGTCTGTGTTCAGTGTGTATGTTTAATGAAGTTGGGGTACCTAGAAAAACAGTTTCATTTCCTGTATAACCACAATTCATTAAATGATCAATAGCTAGACTGTGCATGAGGCAGGATTCCTCTGTGAAGAAAGCACAAGAGTATGTGAATAAAAAAAGCACTGAAAAGCTGGGCTGCACAGTGTTTCCTAACTATAACATTTTATGAATATTTATCCTTACACCAGGAAGAATATTAAGTCATTTTTTTTCTTTCCTTCCCTCTCACGCCTGCAAAATCTGATATCGTAGGATATTAAAAAAAAAAATGAGAGAGTGTTTGTAACAATTCATAGCTTTTTAGTTCAGTTCCTATAGCAGCAGCTGTAGATTTTATCCTCTTATAGCAGCAGTTGTAGATCTTATCCTCTTAATGGAACATTTAACTCATCTAAAAACTCATAGCACCTGACAAATGTTTACTGAAGATACCCAGGCACAGATGTGGCAGAATTCAGGTAGGAGACGATGTATTAGGGACTACTTTTGCTTAGTCTGGTAGGGCTCTCTTTGTAGCTTGAGTGAGAATTACATATGTAGCCTTTTGATTTTTTTCATTCCTAAAAGGAGGAATATATTGCTTGCTCCCCTCTTAGAATAAAAGAGAGTAATCTAAGTCTATAACAAAATTTTGTGTGAAGTTCTACTGTTATGCTTCAGTGGAAAAAGTGTGGATTTAAAATTCCTATTATTAAATTCAGTGAGTTTTCCCTGGCACCGTGTGGATGATAGATCAGAGATATCTTATCTTAATTTATCTGCTGGCACAAGGTTGAGATCCATGCAATGGTCTCCTGCAGCATTGTGTAGCCTTGGGAGAACAAGATATGTAATTAGAAACTCTGGAGGTTTTAGGTATTCTGTAAGAGTTCTAGTGTAAAAGGAATTTCTCTTACTCCAGTATTAGTCTCAGTATTATGTTTCAAGTCTCTGTTCAAGTCCTGTGCCGTTATTAGGACCACTGGCTAGGATCTGGCTAGGAGAAAAAGAAAACCCTTCACTGAAGACAGAACTCCCTACTCTTTTCTGGAGTTATTCTTACTTTTTTTCCCCCCCTTGTAAGTAAATGAATAATCTGAGGTAGAGATCAAGCATGCATTATATCAGCCTGAATGATTAGTTTGCCAGATTTAAATTAGTTGGAAGCAGGATGGTGTTTATAATGGAGTATGGTCACCATATGTACATTAAGAAAACAAAAAAATACAATATGATTACAGCATACTGCTCCATTTGAAGTGACTACTATAATCTTGGAGTTCATGTAGGAAAAAGAAGCACGAGGAACCTTCTAGATTGCTATACCAGATAACCACAGATTGTATTCCTTTTATTAAATTTCTTCATATTGACATTGTGAAGTTTATTTCTGCTGTATGAGACACAACTGTCTCCAGCAGAACCCTGTCCTGTCTCCTACCTTCCAAGCTTTTTAATTTTTTTCTTATTTTCAGCCTAAAATTATACACTGTTAATGCATACCCATTTATTCTGGTGCCTTATCCTTTATTTTAAATAGCTATTCTCACTTCCTGATATATATTCCTTGATATATTTATAGAGAGCAATCAGGTCTTCTGGAATTAGTACTTTTAAAATAGATATCACACTAATTGCTTTCTTTTTTCATGCAAATCTTATGGGTTTGAGGTCCTTCTCTAGCCTGGACTACTACTAGAGAATTTCTGTCTTTGTTTGCAGGGGTTTCACTGTTTTTCTGATCCTTTACCGTGTAGAATCAGATATTCAAGGGGATATAGGCAGAAAAAAGGGGGTATGGATATTCTGACCTGTGTAGCCTAAGGTTAGGTAGTTATCTACCTATTATTCCCATAATCTTGTGGTTTTATGATGGGTCCTTCATGAAAGCTTCCACTTTCTTTTGCCTCTATCTTTCTTTAGTATTTGAGGAAATAGTTTGTTTTTCCAAATGCTGAGCTAACTCTGAACACCTTTATTAAAACTAATTCTTTTTTTAAAAGGGAAGCAATAATGTAGGCTTCATTTCTTACAATTACAGTTTACAAAAGACATTAGATAAGTAAACAGAATCAGACAAAACACATCAAATTGTATTCCTATATATTTATTAGAATTCCTGTGTCTGCTGGATTTAATTGACTCACCCACCCTTAATTCCTTTCAAAGTCCATGATGCACTTTTCTCTGTTCCAAAAAGAAGCAGGGGACAGTTGGTACTTCGTATCAGTGTTATAACTGGACAACAGCAATCCGATGACACTTTGCTAGCAGAGAGCAGAACTACACATATCAGACCTAAGGGGAATAGAAATGGAGAACAAGCTCTGGGCCAAACTGCCTCTACCACTTTGGAAACCACTTTGCAAGTGTAGCATAAAGGTCTGTCACGGCAGCTGAGGAAGGCTTGGGAGGGGGGCAGATGGTGAATGTTCCCTCTCCCCCCATGAAGTCAATAGACGCATGATGATTGTAGGTGTAACTGCTGTATATTGCCTGGATTCCTCAGGTGCATAAGGAAAGCATATCTGTCTCAATGTGGGAATGACGCTCAAAATAATATGAGAGCATCACTGCTAATAAGCAGCAACATTACAGAGGGTGTTGGAAATCAGCTCCTGCTGGAGCTCTCGGTTCAATTTACCCTCCTAATTCCTCAGGAGGATGTGTGAATAATCTCAGGTATCCAGAGAAAAAGTTCAGAAGGAAACCACAGAAGCACCAACTTGCAAGTGTCCTTTCCCCACATTATATAGGAACAGCTTAGGTAATGATGCCTGCTATTAAAAGAAAGGAGCATGAATTAACAAGACTGCTGTGATCGTATGGTTGGTAAAATTACATTTTATTAAAAACCTGTAACTAAATTGGCCACAGTTATTTCTTCTCTTTGTGAAAGCACTGTTGCCTGTACCCAGGACGATTTGTCTCCGTACTCTTTGTCAAATCTTTGCTTACTGTCTTTTGTTTTCTTTCATGTTTCTTCTAAGCCGAAGGTCAGCTGGGCATATTCGTGTTTAATGTTTCAAAGGATCAGGAGTGTGAAGAAAATTCTGAACTAACTATTGAAGTGAAAAGATGGGTCCATGACAGTACAACAAAGTCAGTAAAGGACTTTGAAAGTAAACAGCTTTCATTAATGCTTAGCATCATTGAACTGCTGACTCCTGGGCACCAAAGAATTAATCATTTTTGATTCTCACAGGAGAAACACAGATTAAGGTGTTGTTGTTGTTGTTGTTGTTGTTTTTTAAGAGGCATTTGTGGTTTACTGCCAGCACTAGCAAAAATTGCACAAGTAGACAAATTGCACCAAGATGGTATGGATGAGTAGTATACTGGCAGTGGTGAGGTATTTTAGCACCCTTGTTGTATTCGGATTCCTCCAGGACTTGCTGCCCACCAGGCACCCATGTACCATGGACATGCAGCGCCTCTGCCCAGGTAGCAGCAGTGGCAGGAACCGTACGTATCTAATGGGACCTGCAGACCTTTTCTCCTATGCTGCACTTGCCTTAGAGGGCCACCAGGAGCCAGTGTCTGTCTTACCCTGCCCTTCCATGGTATTTCATCCTGTCACTATGGCTTTCTCTGTCATCTTATTTCAAGACATTTAACTCTCTGACTTTTCTCTCATTAAAGTCAAAGACTTCATAGGTGTTGCTAGCATGACTTAACTTGAAACCTCAGATAACTGCTTTCTTATCCTTTTCTTATCTGCTTCCTTTCAATTCAAAGAACAAACAAAACAAGACATTACTAGAGGTTTTTGTTAAGATGAAGTGAAAAGTTATCTGAATTTTATTTTCCAAATTTGGGGAGTGTGTGGGGTGGGGGGGGTGGGGGAGGGAAAGACATATATATAATGAAAGAAATAGATGGGGGAAGTCTTATGCTTCACTGAGGCTGGTGCTCACATCACACTGCCTAGGGAGTGTCCCTTGTGAGAATCATAGCTGAAGTCTGTGTCAGATTTTGCCCTCAAACTGTGAGAGAATTTTAGGCACAGCTTTGACCTAAAAGTTGTGAGTTGAACTGCTGTATTTTTGTATAATTAAAGGAAATGAGCACATTTAAAGTAATGCAGGCAAAGCTTCTCACATTAAAAAAGGGCATTCTACTGTCCATTTTCTAATTTTAAAAGTATTTTTGATGTATACTGTACAACTTTGTTCATTTGTGCCTTTGGAAAAAACATAGTTGTACAGTATACATCTGAGAAAGCAGCTCAGAATTTGTCAAAACTGTTAGATACTTATTCAGACCAGAATTCCAAACCTGTAAAGTTTACCCATTTTTCATAAGACCTGAACAGTCAAGGTCTTTGCCTGTATTTCTGGAAAAAATTATACAGTGGAACTGACACAAGTGAAACAATAACATAGCAATACCTACAACATTGATGGACATTAAGAATAGTCTATAAATTAAGTATTAATTTATCTTTTCATAGCAAAAGTTTCAGATATTATGACTTTTAAAACTGACCAGCAGCAGAATGTTTAATAGCGCAAAGTAAAGAAGGCATTGGGACATGGTGCTTATTGTTTTATACTCTGTGTATTTTAAGTCTGTAGTTTTCTCATATGTTAAAGTAATCAACTCCACTTGTAATACAAATGTCAAGTACCATATATTAAGGTTAATGTAAATTTTCCCTCTTGCAACATGAAAAATATATTCTGTAAACCTGGAGAAAAGCCACCATATAATACTAAAATGTTTTCAGCAGTTAAGCAGGAAAAAGCTGTCAACAACAACAAGAGTAATGATCATTTAAGCTGCTACAAAAAGATTAGCAACAGCCCTTCCTTGACATGTGCATGTGGTTAAGAGTTAATTTTACTGTACATACTGGCAGTCATTATCCTACAAATTCCCATGCACATGAGTACTTATAAGTGGGCAAATAAGATTATTTAAGAAAAGTATGCATATATATAGGGGTTTGCAGCACTATATTTCTTTGTTCCTGGAATGTTGCATTGCTAATCTTTTTTTAAAAAAAATAGCAGAGCTTAAACATTGAATAAGCTGGAATTGTTCCTACAGTACCTCTTGATTCCTTGTTTCAAAATTTTATTGTTATTAGTCCAAATGTGCTATATTCGAAACATTTAAACTAATTAATATTCCTATTTTTAAAGCATGTTTTGCAGTGTGATTTCTCTTTCCATTTCTTTAGTGATCCAGTGACAAAAAACCATTTCTTTAGTGATCCGATGACAAAATTATCCATACAGAATAACTTAAGATTTATTGAAGTATTCCTAAAAGCAGTTCTAAAATATATACCCTATGTTTACATTCATAATCAAGATAAAAACAAAAAACAAAAAGTAGAGAGGATCTCTCCAGCATATTTTGATGGCTAGACTGCTTGCCAAAGTTGAAGAAAATCAACAGGCATGTCAGCAACTGCACCTGGTCACACCAAGTTAGAATTTGAGCCACGTTTTCTTGTTGCCTAATAACTGAACTTTGAAGTCGCTCTCTTTCAGGCTAAAGTGGCTTTCTGACAGGAAATAACAAGAGGCTGCCCAGGAAGATCTAATAGGATATTGATAAGGGCACTCCACTAGGGTGAATCTCAAGCTTATGCCTAAATCTGATCAGGGGTATGCATCTGAGTTACACCCCTTTCTAAATGAGGGTCCTGTTCACTGAGTTGTCAGTTATTCTGAGGTTCCCTCCAGCTGTTTCTGTCTGATCAGCAATTCCAGCCTAGACTTGAGAAACCTCTCCCATCAGAAATGTTGCTGAAAACAGCTCATTCCTAAAATGTATACATCAGTTTCAGCAAATTACCAGAATACACTTGGTCAAAAAAGTCCCAATCACCTTCACTTAGGAGAACAAGAAAGCAGCAGACATGCCATTTGTCCACAGTGAATTTGTCAAACTGTAAGAAAGGTCAGAATAGCACTGTCAGAGTCCAATAGTCTTTGACCAGGTTCTTTTAGATATTCCACGCATGGCAGGTTTAATATTTAATACCAAATTTACTTACTTTAAGATATCTGACATTACACAGGATTTTGATTTAGCAGAATGATACAGCAATGTACTTAAATCACAATACAAATACAAATTGCACTTAGCAAAGTATAGCAATTGCAATATATAGTTGAATCAAAACACAGAAGTGATTCTCATTACTTGTCTCTCTAATATGCTCATTGTCATGATGCTTGGCATCCCCAGTCACCAGGAAGGTGATTTCAGTGAGGGCTGAACCAGCTCCAGCCCGCTGTTCTCTTCAAAGTTCTGTTGTTCAGTTTTTATACTCTGTGTTGGGCTGAGCCACATATACATCCCCTCCTGCACTAAATGCTGGTTTGATGGACTCAGGAGGACATTTACACTTTTTCATTAACTCAGAGACAAACATTGACACAACCAATTGATTCACTCAACTGATACAGTCAGCTGATCCACTCAACTGATAAAGCCAGTTGATCCATCCAACTGATACAGTTTTTTATTTAAAACAGAGGCAACTCTCTGGTCTCCACTGTGTTGAGCCAAGTTCAGTTTCCTTTGCAACAGCTGTGGTCAGTCACTCCCTGTACTCTTCCCTGAGCTTCACAAGTGCATCACCCTCGCCTATCTCCCCTGAGCCTTCTTTCACTGTAGGAGTTTATTGATAAGTCACAGGCATCCACTTGTCCTTTTAAGCAGGGACCATCTAGTCCAGCTATCTGAAACAGAGTATCATGTATAGTGTACAAGCTTACTTGTGTTCTCTCATTTTGCTTTAAGAGTTGGCTAGAAGTCATTAAAAGCTTGGAAAATGCTGAAAAACTTTATGCAAGTTAGTATTGAAGTTACTGAAAGTTTGAATGAGTTTAAAAAAAAAAAAAACCACCAACAATTGGACAAAATCTTGGGGGGGGGGGGGGGAAGTGCATTAAGAGCTACTTTACACAAAGGTTCTGGCCTTTTCATATGTCCCAGTATGAAAATCACCAGATGTGGGGAGGGCCTGCTGGGGCCATGTGATTTTTTTGTTCTTATACACTTCATCTGCTATGCATCTGCTATGGGTCAGAGGCATGAGACTTGATTAGATTTGGTCTGATACAGCAAAGCCATTATTTCATTCATTTTTGCCATTAAACAGAGCTCTCAGGATGGTAATATCATATCGGTCTTTATAAATCATTAATTTTTACCTTTTGAAAAAATTAGGAAATATAACCTACACAATGTAAAGGCAGACAGTATTCTACATGCAGCTATAAGCAGTACTGTACACTCCAAACACTGTCCACTGCACGGTATGTATCAGATTTCAAACTGATGTGTAAATGAAATAAGTGGCCATAAACTGTAATGACTGGAAAAGCTGATCTTTCCAAGAGACTAGGGTGGCAAAGCATAACATTCTGAGGGTGGCAAAGCATAACATTCTGAGAAGATCCCACCGTCAACATTGGAGGGCAATATGTGAGTTTCTCCGATTAACTCCTTTGCTTCAATGGGAAGGGTCATAAGTCCTCTATCTCAGCTCTTCAGTTTGCTAGCAGCTTAAGGGCAGAACCAGAGCTGTCGGTATGATAGCACCTACAGGCACGGTAAGTCACATCCACTTTCTTAACCTACAAACTGTGATTTAATGCAGTTTGAGGAAAAGCACAACATGTCTTACTGCAAAGCTGGATGGATTCTGCCTAGTGTAGATGCTTGCATATTTGTTTTCACTAGTCTGGATGACCTGTCTGCCTTCAAAAAGGGTCAGAAAAGGAACTATTATTGGAATCCTTGGTATGGTCTCCTATTGTTCTTTGTGCTGAGATGTGTTTTAATGAGCTTTTCAAAGTGGAGTCAAAATAGGATCCAAAATAAGATAGCTTCATATAAACATTTACCCGAAGCACTGAAGTGTGAAGGAAACATCTGCTATAAGAAAGCAAAAGGTGGGTAAGTTTGAGTATACTAAAGGCAGAATCTGGTAAGCTTCATGTAGTAGACTTCATCGCCTAGATTTCAGCAGAGGAAACAAAACTTCTTTACCATGGAATTGTAAGTGATCCTAAAGGCTTGACTTAGTTGCTCATTTGGAAACAGAAAAATTCTTGAATACTTTAAGGGCTGAAAGTTCTGACAGGTCTGAAGTACTTTGATCTGAAGGGAATGACTATCTTTTTACATCTTTTAGCGTCAAATTAAAAATCCATTCAAGTGGAGAAAGTTGCCACTGAGAAGTTCAAGCTAGTGGACATTGCATAAATATTCCTGCCATTAATTTGCTCTGTGACTGCACAGAGGTGTGTGCATGCCAGCCACTCAGGGTTTATTCGAGAGGCCATTGTGGCTCCCCCGCTACCAGTAAACAGGTAGCTAATTTAAATCCAGCTCAGTATGACCACAGGAGTTGTAATTACTATGTGTGATATAGGGTTTATAGTTTCACTCTTCCAATTTCTGCTTCTCTAGGGGAATTATGCTACCTCTATTCTGCCCTTCATGTCATAAGAGCAAAGGCTGTATTTGTCTTATTTGTATTTGTCTGTGAGCCTTTTAATGGAAGATAGAAAGTTACATCCATAACCACATTCTATGATTGACTTGGTCTTATTTCTATACTTTGTGATTTAAATAAATCGTTTACAGTAAATGTTAGTGTAGAAAAATAGATTTAAGGCATGCCATGAGCCATACAAAAGCCAGGCACAATTGTAGATAAGGTACCTTTGAGACTGCAGTCTTAGGAAAAAACATTGAATACTTCATCTTTTTAGCTGAGTGTAGAGGCAGGTACTATTTTAATAGCCATATTCTTTAAGAATGAAGATTCTAGTCTTTTCGTTGTATTGACAAAAGGAGTTTGAAGGATTTGTGAAGTAAAGTAGGTCAGATATAGTTACCAGTTTCTCATTTTTATCTGTAGTATTTCCCACACGATTTCATCCTACATCTTCTTCTCACTTCACCATTTGCACTTCTATTGTAGCTAGAGTATAACTGTCCACATACCCGGTTTGGGAACCTTATGTCTTTTATTCCCACACTACAGTTTGGGAATGGTAGCTAAAGTTCATACGTTGGATAAGGTGAGCAATATAAGTGATTACAGCAGTATCACAATATTTTTACATGTGTAAAATGATATTTTTAAATGTATAAAAGACATGGACTGTCTTGAACTCTTGCTGTAGGACAGAGTCTATCAGTATTTGCAAGTTGAAAATCTCATTTGAGAAGAAAATATTAAGTTCTTAGTAAAGTCAGAGAAAAGAAAATATCTCCATTGGCTCTCCACTAACTTCTGTTTCTTGTAAGTGTTCACTCTCTTTCTTGAAGACTTCATACCAAACTTTTGGCAATACCGAATTATTTCTGTATATGGTTAGGTTTTTACACGAGAATTGTAACATCATTCCAATACCTTCCTGCTAGTTCTGTGCAAACACTTTCATGGGTCAACTGAAATTCTGTCTGGGGAGGGGAATTGCTAGCATCAACTCAAGGTGGGAGAGCAATCACAAAAAAACCAAGGAGGAACTGAACTAATGAACTTGGGAGATCACATCAAGATAGATATAACCAAAACAAGGTTTCAAAGTGTTTTAAGAAAACACTGGTCTATACTGTCCGCTTAGGGCTCAAATCAATACTCCTTGATCATGCTTACATGCTGACTCTCACTCTGGTTCAATTCTGGAGTTAGCCCTTGGCTAACAGAGGAAGGAATCTGGGCTCAGTGAGAGATTGGCTTAAACTTGGACCTTTCTAGTAAAGAAACTTGAGCCATGTAGTGTAAGGAACTGACACAAGCTACACCATGCCAGAAATACCTGCTACAGGAAGATAACAAGGGCTAAATTCAGTCAGGATGATTAAATTGGTCCACAAAGAAGCACTTTTGCAATTCTGGCTGCTTGCATTTGTTAGTGCATCATCATAACGTACCATCTGCTCTTTTATATGCTTCTTTATAGCTCTGACTTTCAGAGAGATGGTTGTGATTACCTCACATCTTTAATATATAAAAAGAACCGTTTGCTAGTTCAGTGTTCGGGGGGAAAAAAAAGTGTTTTGTCAGTTACTCATCAATTTGCTCATCTGTTTGTCCTGTGCAGCATGATGATTTCAGAGTCTGCTGACACTGTTACCCAAAGGAGTATGATTCATGCACTAATTTTCCTTCCTTCCTGCCTATTTCTTTTAAACTTGCTGGAACTTTAATATATCCCATACACATTTTTCACCTTAAACTATTCTGCCTTTCACTACCAGCACTACATTCATTTCACTTCTAGAATCTTATTTACTTCTTTAGATAGGCGACTTACTAATGATAGAAAAATACTCTAAATTAAGATGGCATAACATTGTGGTTTATTACTGTTAACACCCCATTCTTGGCAAGATATCTATTCTTTTAAAAAGATCTGTATCTTTTCTCTTGGAAAATGAACTCCTTTTGCAAGAATAAAGACTAATATTAATAACAGTACTGTTGTGTCTGTAGAGCCCATCTTTACCAAGGCTATCAAAGTATTTTAGGAAAATAGCTTGTTTCTCTTTTGTCAGTAGGGAGGTCATTTAGCATGCTCCAGGATACATAGTAAATCCGTGACCTTCAGAATGAATCTCCTGACACTGAATCTTGTAGCAACTAGAGCATGGTTTGTTGTAGGGAAACCAGGTCAAAGACTATTGGACTCTGACAGTGCTATTCTGACCTTTCTTACAGTTTGACAAATTCACTGTGGACAAATGGCATGTCTCTTTTTCAAAGAGAATTTATGTCTATTTCTTTTTCAAAGAGAATTACGTGAAAATCATTACCATGATAACAATTGTCATTCTTCACTCACATATAAATCTGGACAGCTAATTTGGCATATTAAGCTTGTTCGTTCTGTGACATGGCAGCAGATGCAAAAGTAGAAAACTTGGATACCACATGCTTTATTTGCTAATTAATTTGAAACTTTGATGGTATAAATCAATAAACCAATTTGCTAAAAAGAAATCACTCTTGTGTTCTTTTTATAAATTAGCTCATTTTCATCAGAGGGATGTTCTGTGTCCTGCTTTTTTATAACCATTGAAGAAGGATTAGCTTAATTTAGGATTTGGTGCAATTAAAAAAATACAGGAAGTTATATAAAATTAGATTGTTTCCTTCATTTCTGCTAACTCTGTGATTTCAAAAGAAAAATGGACATAGTGATTGATGATAGTGATTATTTAGAAAAAGTCTCACTATTAATTAACCTACAAAACCAACACCTTCAAGTAGAGCCATTAAACCTGTCTTTAATTCCATTTTTTACAACACTGCAGTGGATCGAATGTAAAAATCCCCAAACTGACAGTTCCCTGGATTCTGTTATAAAATATTTTGTCGTGAAGGGCTGGACACTTTTATACTTTATTTGGTACATCAGCTTCCTGATTTTTGTGATGCTTTTGATTGGTACAAATCTCATAAATCACTGTCTCTTCCAAGGTTGCTACAGGAAGCTGACTACTCTTGCTAATCCCTAAATCAAAGCATGGAGTATGGTATCAGAAGCATGAATGATAGAGTTATTGACCTAAAATGATTCATGTCTTGCAGGTCCTACCACACATGACTTCAGGAAAAAATATTACTGATGAGCTATTGGTAAATTGTCATTGCAGACTGCAAAGGAGTAATACATTTCTACTTTTGTTTGCATATTTATCCAGATTCCACAAAGCAATTTCTTGAATCATGTGAGGAATTTCTAAAAGCTCCTTGTTTCTACAATACTAAATCCCTTCCAAGGCTAGTGTTCTTCAAGACCAATGTGCATCTGTCCTAATTATATGAAAAACTTCACAACCCACCCTGCCAGTTGTAGTTACCTGGATGCATTTGATTTCACAATGCTAAGATTGAGGTATAAACACAATCCCAGTGAAGGGACTTAGCCTAGGCATCTCCTTGTCCAGCTGAACTTCATTTTGTGTGCCCTCAGGCCATTATGCAAACCCTTTTTCTCAGGTCTTTGCTGGAGCAGATGGGAGGAAGGGGATATTGGATAGTATTTCTTTGATTCAGGATTAACGTGTGTGTTATAAATGACACTAGGAACTTGTCCATTTTAAGAAATGTGTCTTGTTTCAATCAGTTCTGCTGAATGCCTTTCTGATTTTTATAATGTTTTCAGACCAGAGAGGCCACACATCTGATCCTGACGTTGGTTTCAGCTGGTTCTAACTCTGGACAGTGCCAAAGACAACAAGACCCAGTATCCATGGGACTATTTAAATGTTATACTGTTACAAACACTGACTATTATCGGTTACAGCTCTTTACCGGGCTTTATTATGTCTGAGAAACTGTATAAGAAAGGATCCTGCAAGTCATATTTAAATGAAATATTTAAATGTGTAAACACAGATACAAACATAGAGGCCTTCCTTTTGAGTCTTGAATTATTCCTATTTGGTACAACACTGTTCCAGTTTTGCAGTAAAACAATAGTATCAGCACAGCCACAAAGGGGAGGAACTGGTCAGAGGAAAGCAGGCTGCAAAACAGAGGTCTACGTAGCCGATCAGTTTTGAGGTATGAGGCAGGCGTTTCACGAGCATGGCAGGTTAAATTGCCAAAGCTATTCATAGTTGTTTTGTGTATGTGCGTGCATGCAAACTGCAGGAAGGGGAGTGAAAACAACTCAGAACTGCAAGTCTGTGTTCTCAAAGAGGGAGCAGAAAGAGAGCTCAGATGGATTCTGAGGATAAATAAGAAACAGAGCAGCAAGATTACAAGCTCAACACACGAGATACAAAGGGGAATGTCCAGTGGAGAACTCTGCACGTACAGCTTCTCAAAGGGAGTCAGAAAGCCTCTGAACTTTGCTGGGTATTGTTTTTCAGAATGCAGAGAAAGACCGAAGTGATTTCAGACACTCTGACAACCTCACTGATGGCTATAAACAACTGATAGCTATATAACTTAATAAGGACAGCCTTGGTAATGATGCCTTATGTAAGGGTAAATCACAAAGAAATGGGAGATATGCATAAGTTTTGTTAGTTCATGAACAAGACCAGTTCAGTACACTTTCCTGCATATTGTTTGCAAAACATTGTAATTGTTTTCGTTTTAGTTGTTAATAATTGGTTGGAGACAGGCTCCTCCAGGTGAAATGCAGGTGTGAGTGAAGGGGGATATTTATTTCCTTGCCTAATTAAGAAGCTTTAAAATACAAACCAAAACACAATCCTGACTTCAAAACACTACATACGTGCTCATCTTCACTGCTACAAGAAGTGCTTTTGAATGAAAAGAGGAAGAATTTGAATAAACTTTTGCAAGTGACTGGAGATCTATCTTGCAGTTCAGATGACAATTTATGCTTTCGAAAGCTAAGGTCCAAGCATTCCTGGTCATCCTAAAACACTGCAGAAAGTATTTATGAATTTATGGTGAAAAGCATTGCAGAACTGGCTATGAAAGAAATATTTTGAGTCAGCTTTTGCATATGAAACAGTGACATCCAGTGGCTAGTATGGTTAACTATAATGATTTGATGCACAGAAAAACAGATACACTTGTATTTGGTTTGAAAATTAGTTTTTTAAAAAAAAAGAGTAAATTACAGTGAATGTGTAAGAAGAGAGAATCCTAAATTCTAGTTCTTGGAAACTCATGTCTTCTCTGTAGGGAACTTTTCCACAGGGGATGATGCCAATTTCTGCCAGCTTGTCTTTTTACACAAATTTTCACGCAACAGAGCTTCTTCCTGCTAGGGTAAAGCTGCCAGGTTAATATTGCTTCTTCTCTTTTAATGTTTTTCCACAGTGGCTAACAGCACGTGTTGCGGTGGAAAGGAAGGCTCTTAAGGAAGGCTGAAGGTTGAGTCACTGCCTGCAAGATACACAGCAGCAGTAGCAAATCAGCTCTGTCTAGCCTTATTTACCAAAGGACCCAATTGTTTTTTTGTATGTTTACTCCAAACTGAAAGAATAAATAGGCTTTTCCACAAGCAACCTAAATTCACATCTCCCAATTAAATAGTATTGGCTAAGGTATTCCGCCTGGCTTAAACATTTGGCTCTCATTCACTTATACATATAAAATTCTAAATAGGCAAAACAACAGTCTCTAAATTCATGATGTAATTATTTTGATTTGACAGCAACTAGGCTCTTACTTTATGCTATTGTAGTATCACTTCATAAATCCAGTCACATAACAAATAAAAAACCACGCTTTACTTAATTTTGAGGGTTTCTCTTATGGCTAGACACTGATGTCAAATATTTTGCAAACTTTAACTCTTGAACATAGTGGTTTCCTAGGCAAGGCTAGCTAGAGGACAAATCATCAACCCAGTTATAAGTTTAAGTCTTTCTCAAATGTAGAAAACAGGATGATTTTTCTGACAATCATATATATGAAAGCAACACTGTTTGTTTGTGATGAGTAAATTAAATAGTTATATAAGATAAATTATTAAAGTTTAAGTAGTCAGGAAAGCTTTAAAAATGCTTAAAATTTTGAAGTTTGAATTTTGAGATGTTCCTCATTCAAGAAAATATTATGTTTCGGAATTAGGTGCCGTCCATACTTTCACTCATCAATACTTCCAGAAAACAAGCTCACTCCTCTGCCACGTTGACTCTCTATAAACTAAGTAATAGCCACCTGCTAGCTACCACATTTTACTAGTGGCATCCAAAATTATCAGATACCATACAGGTAAAAGATTATTCTCACTTGATGATTAAAAATAAATAAATAACCCCCCTGCCTTTCAAATGTAAGGGTTCACTTTATTAAAAGACTGTGGTGTATTAAAACCTTGTATTAAATAGCAACATTCAGCTGTCAATGCAACACAAAACAAAATACTGCCTAAAAGGTCTATTACATGGAGGGGAAAAAGAAAGTGAACTTTGGCAAGCACAAGATTGTTTTTTTTTGATTTTGTTTGGGATCCTCAAAGATGTGGAGAATTGTTTCTGTTAATAAATCTAGGACCAAGCAACAGCAACCCACCTGGGCGATACAGAAAGACACTTATTATCTTGCCTATCTTACGAGAGTTCTGATTGTGGCATCTCTCCAGTTTCACATACACGGGAGGAATTTTCATTTTTCCAACCTCAGACACAAGGAAATGGGTTCAATACTGAAATAGGTAGGGAAAGGTTGCCTTGGATGTACTAAATATAGCAGATTTTTTTGATTGTGAGATATTTGCTGCTTAGGGAACATGCTGCTCTAAACTACCTTATTTACTGTGAATCAAATTCCTACACACAGTGTGCAACGATGCCAAAGGCTATTCTTAATAGGTGATCCCTCAGTACCAGGCAAGGATTTCAACTGAAAACATGTGTAATACTAAAATGATTATACCCTGATATTGTTCTGCTCATGACCTTTATCTTGTGAACTGTTGTGACAACATTTGTGTGGTCACATTTAGGTCCACAGAAGAAAAACTCTAGACCACAAATTCTGATCTTGCCCCATCTATAAAGACCAAAGCTGAACTTTTCCAAACCAGGCTGGGAGAATTATGTCTATATAAATAGAATAGGCCTATTCTTTGGTCCTGAAGACAAGTTGCACAGGCTATCCTGCAGCCATTTGGCTAAATTCTTTTCACACCTCCAAAACAGTGGCTTTTAGTATGCACCTAAAGGCACATACTATCCACCAGACTACTGCAGACATTTTCAAGAAGTGCCCAAAATTGCACTAGGAGTTGTAACAGAATGGAACACTACAAGTGTCCACACCTGCACATATTTATTTATATGCTAACATACATATATATATATATGGCCTACACAGCCTGCAGGTCTTGATAGAGGAATGAATGAGGAAAGCTGTGCTGAGTTAAGGAGTCTCATAACTCATGGGAAAGGTAAAGAAATGGATCCCAGCCTAGCACTTGCACTGCCCTTCCACAACGTTGTGAAGCCCTCCAGAAATAGTTTCACCCTGCCCCATGTGAGGCTCAAACTGTGTATGTGCATGCATTTGCTTATTTTCCTGAAGTATGTAATTCCACCAGTTCACAAATACATGCAAGCTTAGAACCTTAGTAGTGTTCTTTTGCAAGCTAACCTTTGTACTCTACTAAGTTTAATTTTGTAGATCATTTTTCCCATGTCTTAAATGATACATACTTTAGACGAAGCTCTAGGTCTCTGCACAAGGCTTTAACTGCTTCCGCATATAACTTCTACTAAAAAAAGTACATGGACTCTTTTACATTGTATTCATCTCCTTTGCCTCACCAAATTCCCTAAATCTAATATGATCTTTTCACCAGAGTCAATTTGTCATTTCCAGTTCTTTATTAAAAAGTCAAACATTTTATACATGTGTATATACATATGAACAGAATTTTGTAGAACACCTTAAAGCTTCTCCCCTTCCCTTCTGTTCCACAAACTAGCAAAAGACACTATAAAAATTTCATTCATATTTAAGAAAGGATATTTATCTAACTGCATTAAAGTGTAAAATATAAATTGAAACAATTTAGAGATGGTTTTGACTGACTTACACAAATTAAGTACAAGATTTTACCAAACCAGCAATTTGTATGAGAAAGAAAAGGAAAAAAAAAAACAATTAAAAATATCAACTGCAATCCAACAATCTGTATTCAAGATACAATGGATAATTTTATTTATAAAATGGTCCTGTATCAGAATTGTTCACTGCCACACAATACATACATGAGATATGAAACTTGATCTACAAAGTAAAATGTTCTGTAGAAGCATGAGTTCTTGAAGTGTTCTGAATATTAGCCCTCATTTACTAGAATCCATAGCACAGCTTCAATTGGCGTAAGTAGAAGACTGGATACTTAATAAATACGTATTTAACACACAGTTAAAAAAAATACACAGGTGTATGAAAACTGACTGGAAGTTTGTACCGTTATCAGTGTTAATTGTCTTGGTCACGGTAAAAATAGCTTATACTAAAGCACAGAAAGACCTGTTAAGACCAGCCTGTCCTGATTTCATAGCAAAGTTGAGATGTATTGTGAACCCCTGCTTTCACCTCATTGTCCATGGCCAAAGGGTGCAAAGTCCTCTCAACATCAGACACAAAAAAACATTGCTGTTCTTGGATAAACATACAAGAAGGACTCATTACATGAAACAGTATTTTTACAAATAATAATAAAAATATTCAACACTTTCAATTCTTCTTTTTCTCTGCTTTAATTCTCTGCTGTAGTGTCTTCAGTTCAGTCATTACATTCAAAGTTCTGTAAACCCAGGTGACCTGAAAAGTATGAGTATTATTACATTCAACTCATTTTTAATATAATGTGTACACACACACATGCACACACACACATTTACTTATCAGTTTCATGAAAGAAGTATCCATTTAAATAAACACATACCACAATTATGATAGTATTCACCAGAAGTGGTGCTGAAAAGACTAGTGAAATAAACATTCCTCTTGAATCAAAGTATTGGTATTTAGAAAATAGCCTGATAGAAAAGAAAAAAAAAAAAAGAACATTATTCACTGTATTCCACACAACTTTATATGTTCATAATAGCTGTTCTACATGGATATTGGCCAGATTATCCCACTTCTTGGGAGCCCCAAGCATGGGACAACATTCTACTGTATCAAGCCAGAAGAAAGGGGTCGTCAATATCTAATCAGTTATGAACATTCATTACAATACCAGCCTTTCTTTTTTTTGTAAGGCTTTATTGTTTGACAGAACCCCCCCCCCCACACACACACATAGTATCTTTCCAGAAAGACTATTAGTATTACTATAGTAATCTTTCCCTGTTACACTGGGGAAAGATTAGTTCAATGCTTACGGAAAAAAGTCATCAGTTTAATTCTGGTACACAGACTAAGTAAACCAGGCAGATTTTCATGATATTTATGCACATAATAAGCATATAAAATACTTAGCGATATTTTTGAGAAATGGTGCTTAACTTCACCTTATTAAACACAAACAGCTAATGAAAAAAAAAAAAAAAAAGCCCATGTCCTCTTTCCCTTAACTGTACTACTCTGATTTTCTCTTAGAGTTAGTTTACAACAATCCATGCAAACAAAAAGTGTTTTTCTTCTTTTGATTTTTAGTCAGTAAACACATGTTAACTGTTAGAAAAATTACTCTTTCCTATAAGCTAAGTTGAAACTATATTGCATTGTATGGTTTTGTCCAAAAGGATTTTATCAATCAGTGCAACAGATCTTCCACCATCACATTCTCTTGATGAGACATGAGTGACTCTTTCAATTAATGTTTTTGGTGGAATGATACAAAAAAATAACTCATGCATTTAAATGTGAAAGGGAAAACAGTTACCTCCAATTCATAGCTGCTAATTCATTTATATATTCAGCACAGTAAACTAAACCTACTGTACAACAAAAGAAAAGTATTGTTAGATTCAATACTTCTTTAAAAATAAACAGCAAGTTATCAGTTCTAAGATGTATACGTACTCTACATTAAAATTCCATGATCCTCAGAAAATTGTCACACATTTAACTACATAAAGCCAGTTCTGAATGTTTGAAGTGTCCCATATAGATACTAACAAATATTAAGTGATCAGAAAACATACTTGCAATATTACAAAGAGACATAAAATCCTGCATATCTGAGCTTACAGGAAGAGCTCAGTATACACACGAGTATTTTTTTTTTAAATCAGTATTTTTTCCATCAATCTTGTTGATGATTGCTTCTAAGATAAATCTGTAAAATAAAGTCAGCACTCCCCCCAGACTGGTATAGAATTAAGATATCATTTTAGATGCTTTAGGTTTTATATCCACCATTACTATCTAAAGCTAGTGTACTAAACATTAAGAGTAAATTCACCAGAATTATAAACAAGCATTTATGCAGTTCCTTCCTACATTGCATTGCGTCCAAGTCTTAAAAAGGTAAATCCCTTCTATTTATAGTTTTAACATTTTTGGTCATTAAAATATCTAGGAGAAACACTGTATTTAAAACTGCTTCACAGAAGTGTTTTGAATTCACTTATGAGGACACAGCACAAGCTTTGTTTGTGGTAGGTATATAGCAGAGCAGTCCGCTGCAGTCCAGTGAAAACTAGTATATCCTTATTCAACAGTTATATGTAGCATAAATGCATCAAGACAGCAAGAAAATCCATTGAAATCATATGTTTAATAGAAAAGCAATGAGACTATATATTATCCAATTAAAAAATTTCCTTGTTTTGTTTTTTGTGGAAAATGATACAAGGAGAAACTTAAAACTGCTTCAGTCACTTTAAAGATGACATGCCCAAACCAGTTTAAAAAAAAAATTTGGTGATGTGAAGGGGAATGCCATAATAAACAATATTCTGTATTGTTTTGGCATCAGCTGGGTTATCTTTGTATGGTACTGCACAATATAGATCATACTTATCATGTCAAGGTAAACCAGTGTGATAATTTTGTAGTTTCTTTAGTCATTTTTTACTTTGTACAACATAAAATATTTTTTATTGTCGATGTATCACCAGTGGTTCAATTTTTCAGGGACGTACAAGGCTGTGACTTGATAAGGATTTTTTTAAGCACTCATCTCGCTTACAGGAAATTTACATCATACTTGCATTGAAAAGCCATCAAAGATCAGTTCCACTCCAATTTTCAATGCAATTAGTGCTTGGGTGTGCAAATCCATGCTGGTAACACTAAGAATACTTTAGATGAAGAATCTAAAGTAAACCGAGCCAGCATGTCATTAGAAATTCTACATGCCTAACATTAAATTTAAGAAAGAAAATCCTGACTTTTTAAAAGGAACACTTGGGCCTAATGTGTTGTACACGTGGCATCACTATTTCTTCCTCTGTACTCTGCAGTTAGAAATGGATTTACAGAAATTTACTAAGATTTCTATATTAATTTTGGGAGGTAATTTACATCACTGAAACCTTAGTTTTAGCTGAGTTACGTATTTGCAGTTTTTGAGAAAACTGTGATTCCCCTTTCAACTTAACTAGTTGACTAAATGATATTTTAAAATGTCAACATAGTCTTCAAGTGGAATTTTTTGCCTGTGATTCTCTTTAACTTGCTCATCCTTCCTCCATTACTCTGTAAGCATGACAGAACTGAGGCAGTGTGTACAGCCATAACTAGAACCACGGTGCTGCTCGCAGCACATGCATATAATCAAATCCATGACATCTTCTAAAACAAATACCCTCCGCAAGGCTACTCTTAAGCCAGTCAGCCACAAAGACAGAGCTTTGGTTAGGCAAGGCCACAGAGGATCCTCAGGCTGACCTCTGACAAATCCTGAAACAGCAAACACTGGTACCGCAACGGTAAGAACCAGGTTTGCTCTTCCTCATGCCATTCGCACAGGTGTTAGTCAGGCAGTAGACCAGATCCAGAAATGAATCCAGCCAAAAGCTGGCCATATTTCCTGAAGGGCAGCATTAGAAGAAGGCAGAGAGTAACTGCCAGCTTGTGAGAGTCCTTGTCTGCTTCTCTAGAGTAACAGCAATCTTCTGTGAAGCTGTGATACATAATTAACTATGAAGAAACCTTATTTATCACAAATCCTCCCTAAGGCCAAAGTTTCAAGTCACTACTTCATATAGTCTTGGAAACAAAACAAATAGGCACATATGCTATAACAGCTTCTGTGACAATGAAATGCAAGTAAGTATTATTGTGTACAGGCACATGTATTAATAAAAGAGAAATACTGCTTTGCATGCCCTTTAACTATTGTAAAGCATATCACAAAACCCAGTATTACGCAGACATATACAGAAAATTGTAATTACTAACCTAGAAGAATATCTTTAACAGTATTAGTGGCATAAAGGATGCAGGTGCCGCCTGCCACCCGAAAGGCAAGTTCAGGGAAGCAGCACTGCACACACTACTCACCCACGCAAAGGAAGTGCCCTATTTGCACCCGATAGTGCTGCAGAGAGAAGCACGTCAGGAGGAAGCAGAGGACGTGGAAAACCGCCAGCCCCACCAGCCAGGGCTCAGACCAGTCCGTCGTCTAGGGACAAAATTAAGACAGACTCGGCGATCACGCAAGCTCCATCAGGCAGCTTTCCTTTCCACACCCCACACGGAAGAGGAAACCCCCTCTCGCCCACCGGCCCCGCTCGCAGCCACGGGGCGCCCCAGAACAACGCCGCCGGGAAGGTGCCCGCGGCCCGGCCGCCCGCCCAAACGCGCCCCCCCCGCGCAGGGGCCGAGCCCCACGGCACCCCCGAGGCCGGCGCCGTCCGCACCCCTCCCCTCGCCGGCCCCGCCGCCGCAGCGAGCCGCGAGCGCCGCGGGGAGCCCGGCTGCAGCGAGCGGGGGCGCCTCCCCACCAGCACAGTGCCCAGCCCCAGGGGCGCGCCCCGCGGCGCCTCCACGGCGGCGGCGGCGGCGGCAGCGCCCCGCCCCCCGCCCCTCCCCGCCGCCGAAGCCTCGCGAGAAGGCGCCCAACGGCTGCCGCCGCCCAGGCCCTGCTCCGCGACAGCTAGGGGCGGGGGGAGGCCGTTTGCGCGGTGTGGGTGGCGCTTCCAGGGCTTCCCGCCCCCCTCTGGGAGGGCAGAGGCGGCTCTCGGCAGCAGCGCGGGGAGCAGGGCTGCCCCGGTCTTCAGTAAGAATCGTCTTTCCTGCTTCTGGAACTGAAATTTCCTCAGTGGTGACTCGACCCTCTCAGAGAAACGGCAGAAACTCCTGTTAGGTTTTTAGTAGCTGACATACAAGAAGATTGGCAGAGAGTATTTTCTGTGGCAGTTTGTTGCATAGTGTCAGGCTGCTGTCAGGGCTTTCCGGGCCCTTCAGATCTGCAGCCCTGTGCCGTGTTGCCTCTTCGGTCTTCCCTCAGTAACAGTGCCTGGCTTCAGCTGCTTTAGGATGAAACTGCGGGAAAAAAAAAAGGACAGTGTTAAGCCTGATTGGAAATTTCTGACTAGAAACCACTTGAACACTCCAGGCAGGAGCTTAAGTCTGGTGAAAAATGCTAATCTTGCAAAAGAAAAAAAATGGATTAGTGGGCAATGAAAAGGGGATAAGACATCTCATTCACACCTTTGTTTTTGCTAAATGCGTGTAGGTTTCGAGGAACCTACCAGTCTTAAAGACCTATCGCTCTTAAGTAGAAATTTCAAGTTCAGGTTCATCGGCTAAGACAGCAAGCTTCATGATCTTAACAGAATTATCTTTGTCTGAACCACAAGGCATACTGTTACGCAGTAGCTCTATGCTGTGGTTTTCATGACATTTCTATTGCTGTCATGAAATTATTTTTTCTGAAGGTTTGGCTTACCAGATCTGAAGCTTTGGCTTACATTTTTTGCCAGATCATTTTTATATGAAATTGGGTTTAAAATTTGATTCATGAAAGTTCATGAAGTGCTGCAGGAATGGGAACTCTGACAGCTTTTTTCAAAATGTTTGGAAGTGCAAGCAGAAGTAAACACTATAAACACTTACTCTACCATATAGACAAATACAGGCCTCAGTGTGAACTGTAATCTCTTTTTAGTGTCATACTTCTGCAATTTAGTGTGAGTTACCTAAAACTGAAGATGTTTTTTTCCATTTTGTTTTAGGATTTTGGTGGTCTTTTTCTCAGCAACAATAATATCTGGAGGTAAATGAATGGCTTTGCACCATCCTGCTTAATTTTACAATGCTTTAAGTAACAAAGGCTCTCATTTCTATTACTATTCTGATCTTAGTTTTAAGACTGGAAAAAAGAAAAAGATGTTTTCAGCCCACATTATAGATTGGGAAATAAGGCCAAGAGAAATTGACTTGTCATTTAAAAAATCTTACGATTAATGTACTAGATTAAATGATTTGGGATTTCTGTAAATGGGGAATCAGTTTCTTTTAAATTGCTCAGTAACTGACTAGAATAACTGTCTGCAACAGCTGAACAGGTTCAGTGAATGGAAGATATAGTAGATGCTTTATGAGCTGAATATGCTGGTCAGTGGTGAATCTATCATACAGGCAAGCTGGCTGGATAGAAAGTTAGTGGCTTATTATGACTACAACATACAGTATTGAAAATTTTATGTAGTTTTTACTGTCAGGCACTGTAGAGAGCAGTCAGTGCAAGCTTTATCACAAAATACAGGCTGCTTCTATGAGACTGGCTAGGATAAAGTCAATAATGGTGTTTGTCAGCAGGTGGTAGCAGATACATAAGTATTACCAACACTTTTGTGTGATATAGGTTAGCTTTCATTTTTCATGGAGAATGGAATGTGAAGCAGAACATACTTAAAAATAACAAATACACACATTGCTCTTTTATAGGGAAAGGCCTGTACATTTTTCCTGTTACAGCTTCTCTGCAGATCCAGCATGCTACATTCAGATCTTAATTTTAAAGATACTATAGAAACAAGAGGTATGCAATATCAATGATGATGTAGAAATATTTCTGTTCTTTTTACTAAGAGTAACTAGACAAATAGGTTTTTAAAACTGAATCTCATTTTTCTATTGTAAGATTCAGATTCCTATATAATTTCTGTCCAGGCTACAGTATAATCCATTTTGATTTTTACAGGAGAAAAAGGAAAATGTATCCCTTTTAACAAAAGAAAAACTTAATTGTGCATAGGTAGGTATCTAAAATTACACATTTATATAAGTTTAGGTTGCTGAAGACCGAGCTCAATGACAAAAAAGATCTGCTTATGGCAGAGAATCTCAAAACTGAGTGCTAAACTATATTTTAATCATAGCACTGGGAGCTGGCCAGCAAATCTGGGTTTGTGCTAGCCACTACTTGGAAGTGCCTTTTCTACTTACTGTGGAAGGACATGCAGGTTAGAATCTCCAAGTAAATAGGAAGGAACTTTTGTTTTTGAAATTCCCCACACATACTGAAGTGCTGCCTTTTTTTTTTTGTTTTGTTTTTTTTGCCTTTCTTTAACAAATCTGTGAATTAGCAGGTAGATAGTTCTCAGTGATCTTATTTCATTAAGATCCTAAGTGTAGGTTCGTTCTTGTGGTATTGTATTCCTAATTTTTACCTCAAGAAGCTAATGTCCCTTGTAATGCAAGAGCTGTATTTAGAATATCTTTGAAAAATGAAATATCATACCAATATCTGTTGTCCTTGTACCAAGCCAGCCATGTCCTACACTCTTTTCTTCTTTGCCTTTGATACTGTTCTGTCTCTGCAGGGTATGTTCCATTATGAACTGGAGTTTGTTTAGGAGTGATGGTGGTGGTGTGAGCTATCCAAGCTTTCCAAGCTGGGCGAAACAGAATTTATAATAGTCTCAGTTTAAAAAGGCAATTTCTTGGGGAAATGTTATTAGGAACTTTCTTGTTCTTAAACATCAATGAAAAATACACGGAATACAAAATAGAAATAGCTCATGACTTCCCTAATGTGACAAGATCAGTCCAACAACAGGCACGTCCTCTGATCATGAGTTGTTCACACATCAAGAAAGTCAGGTCACAGCTTGCGGTTATTCTGCTATTCTTGTCCTTAACATGCACATTGATTTATGGCTTTGCGTCTTTGAGGGTCTGCTTGGAGTTGGTGAGACTCAAGTTGTTACTTCATTCTTTGAAAGAAACCCTGAAGTTGGTCCCCAGGCATTTCCAACAACCTTTGAACATGGAACCATGATTTCTTAAGCATGTTGTTTTCAAGAGTACTGAGTGGCTGATTGCACCATATCAACGTGCATTGGCCCATTTTTGTTTGGCTTATTGCATTCTGACTGACTCACTCAGAAAGTGTGACCCCAGCCTTGCCAGACAAAGCAGTCTTCGGTGAATTAGGACCAGGTGAAGCCACCCAGTGCAGAAGTTCATCAACAACAATAACCTTGACAAAAAAGCAAAGTACATTACAGTTATAAAAAATGTTAGTAGGAGTTGGGTAGCAAAGTTTGTCTTCCTTTTTTGTCATTATTATTATTATCTACCTCAGACCAGATTAATCTCATCAGCTGGATCTTGACAGATGTAGTCAAGATCTTGTGCAGGTGGTGCTTCTGGCTTAGTTGCACTTAGTGACAGGGTTGGGTGCCCTTTTCTTGCTCTTGAGATGCTTCTGTTTGAAGTAGTAGGTGGCCTCCTTTACCAGGCAGGGCAGGTGAACTGCTGCTTCCTGTGGCTTCTCCCTACAGCAGTTGTGGAATGCTTGGGGAGGGGTTGGTTCTGAGGGCATGAGCTGAGTCTTCTTCAGCAGCATAAGGCAGGGGCTCCAGCATGGAGCAGACAGACCCCAGTGAAGATAATCTTGTTTCTCACGCTGAGAAGGAACTGGGGTACCAAAGGGATGGTGAGCGGGATAGCAGGGAGGAATGGGAGACTTAGACCCACTGTTGCCTTTTCTCCCAGGGGCTCTCCATGCTTTTCCCAAGGAGAGGGCAGGCTGCATTGCTGCTCCAAGGCCAGAGTGCCCCCACTGAGACCCTATCAGCTGTGGCCTCTGCAGTTTGGGCCAAGCCAGCTACCACTAATTTAAACCATCCCTGGACAAGGTTAATTGTTAGAGTGTGTCTGAGAAAGACATACTCAGTGGTGCGCCCTTTACGTGTTCCTGGAGGGTCAACCCCTCAGCAGTGGCACTGATCCTTAGATTTTAGGCCTTGTGATTTCCCCCTTGATTTCTCCAAGTCACTTTCACCTCCTTTTGTGCCTCCAATCTCCTTTCTCTTCTGCAGTCTCTTGATATAATCATGAACATGTCCAGGTGTCTGGCAATGCACTGGACCCTGCTCTCTGCCATGCTAAGCATGTGAGTAGAACTGAGACTCTCCAGGTGCATGTGGCAGGTAGCATGGGTGGCGGGGGGAATGGAAGGATTAATAGTGATCTTCTGTTTCTTCCTTAGGGAGGAAGAAAGCTGTCAAAAGACAGCAAGCTAGCAAGAGGGGCATCCCTCCACCAGAGTCTCAGTCAAGGCAGAGATGGGAGATGAGCATGTATGGCAGGAGGGACACGTATACCCAACTTCTTGGTATCCCCTGCTTTGCAGGGAGCCTGCTCCAGAGTTCTGCTCTGGAGAAAAGGGCTGCTCCTCTCTGCAACTGCTCCAAGGCCTGCTCTTCCTCCGAGTAGTCTGCTATACATGCGTAGAAAGTAGTTAACAGTTTGATTAGTGGTTTTCCAATTTTTGAAAGTAGACGGATAAAGTCTTGCAAAAAGTTCATTCCGAAATTGAATGCAACTCAGCTTCTTCTGTGGGAATGGGGAGTCTTATAATTAGCTCTACCCATTGATGAGCTGAGCGCCATTCATCTTGACCCTTTTTAAGCATCAGATTTTACTAATGGGGCTTTATCATGATTAATTTAAAACCTGTGTTTTGCATAACGCTGATTACTTCTCCAGTGTACTGTTGTACTTCGACTTCAGTTTGTCCTTGTACCAAAGTGTCATCCATATATGGTATGGCCCCGAGAGTACCATAGGCCATTCTTGTCCAGACTAGCCTTATCTGGGACCTCTACCCACACACCCTATGCCCATGGGCCTGGAAGCTCCACCTAATCTCTAGACTTGGCCCCCAGTCCTGGTCCCAACCATATTATAGGTGGGCCTATGCCCAGCATGGTCCCCTGCTGGTCCTGAGTCATTGACTGGACTTCCCAGGATGACAACTCATCACCTTGCTTTGGTCTCAGGTTGCTGTCAGTCTGACCTACATTATTCTATAATTCTAATTTTGCAGTGATCCAGACTGGGACTGACTGGCTGCAGAGCAGCACTTGTGGACAGCCCCGGGGGGCCTGGTCAACAAAGCGATCAATGTGCCCTGACAGCAAAGAATGCCAACAGTCTCCTGAACTGTATTAACAGAATACCCAGCAGGTTAGGGGGGGTGATTTTTCACCTTTATTCAGAAATCATGAGACCACATCTGGAATAGTGCATCCAGCTTCAGGTGCCTCCAATACAAGGAAGATAATAATAACCTAGAACATGTTCAGCAGAGGGCCACCAATGTGTTTAAGAGTTGAAACACTTGCCCTATGGGGAAAGGCTGAGGGAGCTGGGCTTGTTCAGCCTAGAGAATAAATGGCTTCAGAGGGAACTAACAGGAGACCCCCAATGCCTACATGGAGGTTACCAAGGAGATGAAGCCAGGCTCTTCACAGTGGTGCATGGTTGGAGGATGAGAGGTAATGGGCATAAATTGAATGAGAGGTTCAGGCTGGATAAAAGGAAAAGCTTGTTCACCATGAGGACACTCAGGCAGTAGAACAGGTTGCCCAGAGAGGTTGTGCAGCTTCCATCCTTGGAGGTTTTCAAGACTCAGTTGGATAAAGCCTAGAGCAACCTGGTCTGCCCTCACAACTGATGTTGCTTTGAGCAGGAGGTTGGAAATAACTCCTTACATCACTTCCAACCTGAATTATTTTGATTCCATGATTTCACAATAGAGGAAGATCAGCTTCTTAGTTGTGTTAAACAATATTGCATTAGTCTGAAAGTGAAATGAATGTATGGCTTTTTTTTTTTTTTTTTTTTTTTCCCAGAATCTTATTTCCTTAACTCAGGTTTGTGATTAAATTCCTCTCTTTCATCCAGTTTCTGTCAGGGCATTTTCCTCAATGCAAAAGAGCTTCAGGCCTCTACAGGCCTTCACTATTCCCAGACCTTACAGGCACTCTCAAATGCAAATGTCTTTTTGTTCCCTACCTACCAACATGCCTGCCTATTAAATTATTCCACTAAACCCACCAGAGATCTCTTCAGCATTCTGTCAAAGCCCTGCTGTGTTCTGGCAAAACAACCATTTTCTACTTCTCTTGGGGTCCTTGTCCAGGTTGGAAGAGGCCAAATTTAGCTGAAAGCAAAGAGCAGCCTTGACCGTTTTAGGTCCTGCTCTTCACTGTTCACTGTAAATGTTTGATTTCCTCTGAAGTTTTCTTAGTGCACTTATCTACACTTCTGCTCCATTTCTGGTGCCTTCTGCTGCCCTCCGAGGGGTGCTGGAAGGACAGGGATGGCTCTGAGATGCTCCTTTGCATTATGTTAATGTCAGTTTTCAAATAAGGCAGTGGAGGGGCAGAGACACATGTTGCATATGTCCTGCTCCCGCTGGGGCTTCTGCCTCTGGGCTGCTGCGTCTCAGAGCTTGGGGAGCTGCATCCAGCTTCAGGCTCTGGATTGTTGTGGGCAGAAGCATCCTCCTGAGCAGCACCTGGGTGTCCTGTAGGCACAAAGAGCCAGTTAGCTAGTTTGTACTGGCCCTCTGAAGAGAAAAGGGGACTTTTGCAGTGGCACCACGCAGCCCGGGCAGATGGCAAGCTGCGGCCTTAACACCTATGGATGTGAGGGGCAGTTCAGGAGATACAAATACCCCTGGGGGCAATATCCTGCACAGGGGGAGAGTTCTAGCCCACAGTGAGCAAGGCTTTGCAGAGCAGAGCTCTACAGATGTTTAACAGCTGGGATGCAGTTTGTGGTGTGAGGAAGGTCATTCTGAACTTCCGGAAAAGTGTTGCAGGGGGAAGGCACTGCCGGAAGGTATTGAACCCTCCACACCTCTCTGCATTGCCACAGACATCTTCCCACAGCCAGCTCAAGACCTGCAACCAGCAGCCCTGGGCAGTGCCAATCCCCAGTGCAGCCTCCTACCTGCGGAGCTGCCGGTGTGCTCGGGACACTCCTCAGCAGAGGGGCTGCAAGCCAAAGCCATGTCCCGCCCAAATATTGCTGTGCAGTTGTCAATGAGGAACTCCACCAGCACCTGCACACGGAAAACCATGGGTGTCAGTGCAAGAGGCAGAAAATGTGCTCAAGAGTCTTGCTGCTCCTGACTGACATTTCTCCAGTGAAAGCTGTAGCTCTGTGGCTGCAGCTCCATTAGGAGATCTGCCTGTCACATATTGCAGATAGCCCAGCTGAGGGGCATCCCCCATGCTCCCAGGTGCTGCTGCTGCATTTAGCTGTTGCAATAGCCATGGGATCTGTGGGGATGGCTCAGCTGTGCCCCAGTGGGGGGAGCTAGCTGGTGAGTTCAACATACCTTGTCATTCATCTCTTTCTGGACTTGCAGTGGGAGTGTGCTGTCCGTGCCTGGGCTCAGCATGCTGGGCCCAAAGCAGATGGCAAAGGTTGTGGGAGTTCATCCTGCTGCTCTCTGCGTTCTGGCTAATGTGATGGAGCACAGCCAGCACGGGCTTGAGCAAGAGACGATTTGGTCGGGGCAGCTGGTCAGCCACCCTGTGTGAACACAAGCACAACAAGCCATGACTTGAGGGGGCAGTGGCCACTGCTTCTTGCCGTGAGCAAGTCTCAAGTAAACTCCCACAAACGGTGCCTTCTCCAAAGAGAGCAACGCCTGTGCTTACTTTCACTACTTTACACAAGTCCTGTCAAGAAACCCCCAGCGGTAGCTGGGTATGTGGTTAAGTGCAAGATCTGGAATGACCAGATCTTGACTGCAAGGTGAGCGTTTGAGCACAGTGCCTGCTTTTCAGTAGATGGACAGTGTGAATGAAGGTAAGGTTGTCAGGAAACATCACAGGAAGCCTTGCAAAGGCCCATGAAAGCCTGTGCCTGTGTTGTGAAGTATCAGTACTAGCAAGCTGATAGAAATGGCAGGTTTTTCCATGCGACTCCCCATTTTTGGAGAAGGCCCCGGCCTCTCTCAGCCCCTCCAGAACACTATGACTGGCTACAACACTCACTCTTTCAGTTCTTCAATCTTTTCTTCCCTGCTTGGCTTCTCCAGAGCCAGCATCCACTTCTCGTACAGGGCCGCTGACAGGAGTTGGGAGGGGATATTGCAGAGGAAGTCCTGCAAGGCCAGGATATGGAGATGAGGCTTTGGACACCACGCCTGAGCCCACAGGGAGCACCCCCAGCACTTGGGCACCCAAGGAGGCAGCTTGCTTTGAGCTACCTGCTCTCAAAGGTGCTCACGGCCACTGGCAGAGCAGTGGGCTGCACGGGTCCCTGCCCTGCTTGAACATGCCTATTTGAGTGCAGTAAGAGGCCCTGGTGCCTATCAGCCTGGAGTCCACCCAGAAATCTCAGTCTTCCTCCCTGAGGAGGGTGCTGGGGAGGAGGAGGCGGAGGAGGAGGAGGAGGAGGAAGGGAGTTTCCCGTGGGCAGGCAGGAAATCAGTGGCAGAACAAGGGGGACTGAAAACCAGATGGAAAACACAAATGCCAAACTTTCCCAAGTCCAAAAACATGCCGTTTGGCTTCACTAGGGTATCAGCTTTGAGTCCCCCCTGGGACCATCCAGGCACTTGAGTGGGCCCCTGCAGGTTTGCAGTGTCCTCTCAGAGCTGCAAGGCAGAAGAATTCACCTTCAAGACTACCGCCAAGAGGTGCACAGGTTTGCTGTCCAAGCCAACGGTGTCCCCTTTGTCGAGGGCCTCCTTCAAGTCCCTGCGCTCTGTCTCACTGGCAGCTTTGCAAAATATCCCCTCAGTGGCAGGCCCTTCTCTGTACAGTATGGCCAGGAGATCCTGCAGGAGAAAGCAGATAGGGGTGGCAGAAGAGTTCCTTGGGTGAAGAAAGGCCCTTTAGCCTTAGGGGAGCATTTGCTGGAGACAGAAGCAAGTTTTTGCCTGGGAGGCGCACTCTGCTTTGCTTGGGTTTGCATCTAGTTCTCACTGCCGGTAGGTTACACTGGCAGAAACTTGGCCAAGTAACCCCAAGCCACCCTCTTGAGCACCTTCTTCAGGGAAACCCAGAAATCGCCATCTGTTTATGCTGCTGAGAGCTTCCTTTCAATGACTTCTGCAAGGCCACCAACATGCCCCTTAGGGAGCAGACCTGCTTCTCCTCTTCCTGCTCTGGGGTTGTCTCCACTCCAAAGTTACTTCCCGCAGCAGCTGCATGGGCCGCACAAACCCGCAGACTTGACCCCTTTGACTTGCACAATCAGACCTGACCTTCAGGCCTTGCCAGTGAGAAGTGAGCATGGAGGGCAACCCCCCAAATCCCTTGTCTGCAGAGAGCCACAGCCCAAGTGCTGGCGATGCTGCCGTGACACAGCCGGGAGCAGGGTAACTGCATAGCCAGGCTGGCTTACCTGGACTGGCTGGGGCAGGGTCTCCTCTTCCCCACAAAGACTTGCCAGAGGCTGCCCAAAGAGGGGGCTCTTGAGGCCAGAGTCTGGCTGCCCTGGGCAGTCCCCATTGGCCGAGGTTCGTCTTTGAGCAAACGGCCACAGGATCAACCTCTTCCTTTTCTTAGTCCCATCCACTGCAAGCAAGAGGAAAGCAAAGGGCAGGTGAAAAAAGCCAGAGGAAAATTGTCTGTGTGCAGTGCCGTGTGATGCCGAATGCAGAGCAGAGCCGTGTGTTGAAACAGTGACTCTGACTCTGCGGGGGAAACTGGGAGATAGCTAAGGGCTTCCTGAGGGAAGAACCACCACAGCTGTAAAAGTGTGACCACCCCTCTGAGCACACCAGCTTTCCTGCTTTTTTCACCTTCTAGTGACTGTTTCCTCTGAGAAAGCAGGAGCACACAGGGCACAGAAAGAGCTGCGGGGTGTTTGTCATGTGCAGAGGTTTTGGGCATGGCAGAGGTTTCTGGGACCATCGTAAGGCAGATGCGTCGCTTGGACAGCTTGCAGTGGCGGCAGTTTTGGCTACGCAGTCTGAGCGTGCCCCATCCAAGGTCTGGCAAGAGGGGCAGGAGGGGCTCCTGCTTTGGAGCTGCTGTCAAGCACTATGTGAGAAGGCAGCTGCTCAGCTTCTCTTTCCAACTCACCAGGCGAGTGGCAAAGTCCCTCCTCAGGAGCTGATGGGACCAAGACAGGGCATTGCTTGGTGCCAGCCTGCAAGAAACATGTTCAGATTACAGGGCCACCCCGCAGCAGCAAGGGCCGCCAGCGTGTCGCTGCAGCAGCGCAGAAACGTGTGAGCAGCTCCAGGGACAATCCTGAGGTCATCAGACGCCTGTGGAGGAGGCGCTTGGGTGTGGGAATGGCGTTGCCTCTCTGCCCAACACAGGTGCTGGGGGCACAGGCTGCTGCTGCAGCCGGCCACCCCACTTGACCCTGCAGACCACAGCCCCCAGGCAGTTTTGGGGTGCTGGTGGATGTCAAGAAGGCGCAGCCCTCCTGCGCTGCCCCCACACTAAGCAACTCCTCCCAGACCTCCCCGTGAGGCAGCTGGTGTCTTGAGGGCTTCCGTCCCCGCCACCTTCCCTCCTGAAACTCAGACACCTCCCGCCAGCACCTGGCAAGGGCCGGGGCGGAGCGAGCCCCTGATCTCCGCCGGAATCAACGTCTCCACGGTCCGGGCACTCAGCGGCACCGGCTAGGCAAGAGAGCAAAGAGCCAACGTGAGCAGCTGGTAGCAGGGGCTGCTGCCAAAAGCCCCGTGGTGCTCTACGCAGAGCAGAAACCCCAGGGACACTTACGAGGTTGTAGGAGCCAATGACCTTCACAAGGAGCCGAAGGGAGGCCAGGCGGGTGACGCGGGTCTCCTGGGCTCCTTGGCTTTGCCTGGGCACAGGGCAGGCACAAAGGCAGAGCTCAGTCATAGCCAGCCCTCGCTGCTCGCTCCCCTGACACCAGCCCAGCGCCTCCACACCACCCTCACACAGCAGACCTTCCCACAGCGCTCGCTGGCAGCACCGCTCTGCAACACCCCCGGGTCTGCTGCCTCCGGGCCTCCTCCGTATGGAAATGGGAAGTGGCAGCTTGGGGTCCCAATCCATGCAAGCAAGGAGCTGAGGTGACAGCTCCACGGCCTTGCTGTTCACGTGCCCTCACAAGGTGAAGCACCTCCTGCCGCTCTGCCCAGGAGCTGCCCTGCGCAGAGGGTGTCCCGTTCCCCCACCTCCACCGCTGCATTGCTGGGGGCAGCTCCCCTGGGAGCTCTCCACTGCCTGCAGCCTTGACGCCAGCTGCTGGCAGGCTGAATTCCCCAGCAGGGCTCACCTGAGGATGGCACTGAGCCACAGCTCCTTCGCCTCCTGCGACCTGCGGCAAAGAGGAGAAACAGCCTCAGAGCCCGCTGCTCCTCCTCCCTCCTCTGCAGAGGCAGAGGCCCCCAGGCACATCTTGCCCGCTTGGCCCTGCTCCACACGGCCAGACACCAAAGCCCCCACTCGGTGTCCCCTGCTCGGTGTCCCCCAGGTGAGCAGAGCTGCAGGGACGTGGCAGGGGCAGGTGCCTTGTGCACACCTGGAGCTGCTGGTGGGTGCATCTGAAACCCAAGCGGGGCCTCTGCTTTCTCTCCCCACAGCCTGAGCTGAGCCCCAGCAAGCCCACAGAGACCTGAAGGCCAGCACAGTGCTCTTTACCCCCCAGAACAGTCCTGGACGTGTCCCCAAGACTCACCGGAAAGTGACCACGCAGAAGTCACCGGGCCACACGAGGACGAGGCTATTGGCACATTTCAGGCCAAAAACCTCCTCCTCATCTTCCCACTCGCACGCCACCTCATGCTTCCGACACAGCACCCAGAGCTCGCCGAGACGCACTCGGTGCTTCAGGAGGAAGGTGGAGCCGCATCTGCCGGGGGCAAGAGCAGAGTCTGACTTGGAGATTGTGTCATGGGGGCAGCCCCAGCAGCCCTCCAGGGCAGAGCCATTTCCCAGGGGCAGAGCCTCGAGGCAGCCACCCCAAGGCTCAGGCAGAAGAAAGGAGTTTCAGGCCCAGCGCACACAGAAGGCACTTCCAAAAAGTCGCTGCTGGTCAGCAGTGCCAGCAGGCGCTTCATCAGGGGCTGCGAATCAGGACAGCAAAACCAGGAGCCTGCCCCTTTCCTCTTACACCTCCCTGAATTAAAGGGAAAGGGTGTTCCTACCCGCAGTGCAGGGACACCCATGCAGAGGACTGCAGGTCATTTGGACACCAGTCCTTGTCGGGAGCAAAGGGCATCCACACATCGCATACGCAGTGAGAATAGGCAGAAGGCCTCCTTCTGGGCAGCCTCCGTGGGGATTTGGCTCCTAGAGGATCCAGATCAGCAATATTTGGCAGTATTGCTGTTTGTTGCAGAGAGATGCTGTTCAGTAAGGAACAAATGCAAAGAGTTTGGCCAAAATCCCTTCTCCTGCCCAGCTGTGGGCACCTCCATTGGCATTTAGGCTGCTGGGAAAGCACGTGCTGCTTTGCTTGTGCGGCCCTGCCAAGGTTAAAATGAGCCAGCCCGTGTCCACTGATGGCCAGGTGCTGTGCAGGCAGCCCCCAGGAGGCACTTTCTGCTCCCGCGGAAGCAGCTCCGGGGAGGAGCAGTGCCCTGGGGCTGGTGGTAGAGGTGGTTGGTAGCAGGAGGAAGGATAGCTGCGGTTGCTAATCTTACTTGAATCTGGCGATGGCGATGGCGTTGGGGAAGAGCAGGATGTGTCCGTCCCTCGTCCTGTGGTGCCGGGTCACCTGCGCCTGGTCACTGAGCAGGAGCTGGGGGCTCCTGCGTGACTCAAAGGCGCCAAGCGGCGCCGGGGGCCGGGAGGCTCCCCTGCCCATGAGCCCAAGGCTGGCACCAGGAGCCACGTAGCCAGGGGCCCCGGGCTGTGCCTGCGTGCCAGGAGCGGGGCTGCGAGTGCCCCAGGCGCCGCAGCAGTTGGCCTGGCCCATGGTGCTGCAGCTGGGCAGACGGCTATGGTGTGGCCATGCCCCACGCCGAGCAGCGCCAGGCACGGGCCGGGCCTGAGCAAGGCTGGGAGCAGTGTCCCTGTGCTGGCAGTGCCGCTGGGCTGGGAGCCTGCGTCTCCCTGCTGCCCTGCGCCGGCACGGCGCCGCACTGGGGCAAGGGGGGGTGCTGGTGACCGTGGCCACCCGGGTGTCACTGCCGCACATTGTGATGCGCCGGCCGGGTCATGGGGCAGAGCTGCGGGTGCGGGCTGGGGGCTGCGGGCACAAAGGGCAGTCTTCTCGGCCGCCCAGCACCTCTTATGACACAGTGACACTGCTGCTGGCTCCCATGATGCCCCCTTTGCTCTCCGCGTCTCAGCCCCACATGCCCAGCACTGGCTCCTGCCATGGAGAGGGTCGAAGGGACGTGCTCAGAGATGAGCTGCCTTTGTGTGTCCTGGTGGTGGCTGCAGGGAGGCAAATGGTGCCTAGGACAAGGGCGGAGAGAGGCTTCATGCTGGAGGAGCTCCCAGCTTCAGCAGCTGGCTCTGTATTGGTGAAAAGCCCCCAGTGAACAGGCCTCCCCACACAGCTGCAACATCGCCTGTTGTTGCTAGCACAGGAGGACTCGAGCTCTGGAGGGGGCAAGCAGCAGGCCCTGTGCACGCTTGAGAACCAGGGCTCAGACGATGCCCCAAATCCCAAGTTTCACGCTTCCTCTGCAGGCAGTCAGCCTAGTGGTCAGCCCCACATTAGTGACCCCCCTCCACTCCAGGTGTCTACAGGTGGCATCAACATGTGAAGTGGGAATCTCAGCTACAATCCCAGTCTGAGAATGGATTTCAGTTGCCTAAACACTAGCACCAGCATCCACTTGTGATGCCATCGAAAATTCCTTGCGGTGAGGCTGCTGTGACCTCACAAGCACAGCCATCAGCCATGAGCCTGACACTGGCCTAGGAGGCACTCAGGCTGCTGTGACCTCACAAGCACAGCCAGCAGCCAGGAGCTTGCCTCTGGCCTCGGAAGCACTTAGGCTGCTGTGACCTCACAAGCACAGCCAGCAGCCAGGAGCCTGCCACTGGCCTAGGAGGCACGGAGGCTGCTGTGACCTCCCAGGCACAGCCTTCAGCCATGAGCCTGTCACTGGCCTAGGAGGCACTCAGGCTGCTGTGACCTCACAAGCACAGCCAGCAGCCATGAGCCTGACACTGGCCTAGGAGGCACGGAGGCTGCTGTGATGTCACAAGCACAGCCAGCAGGGGGCGCTGGACACTAACCTATGAGGCCCTGAGGTTGCTGTGACCTCAGAAGCGCAGCCAGCAGCCATGAGCCTGCCACTGGCCTAGGAGGCACTGAGGCTGCTGTGACGACACAAGCACAGCCATCTGCCAGGAGCCTGCCACTGGCCTCGGAGGCACTGAGGCTGCTGTTACCTCACAAGCACAGCCACCAGGGGATGCTGTAGAATAACCGATGAGGCACTGACGCTGCTGTGACCTCACAAGCACAGTCAGTAGAGGGCGCTGTAGAATAAACTATGAGGCACTGAGGCTGCTGTGACCTCACAAGCACAGCCATCAGCCATGAGCCTGCCACTGGCCTAGGAGGCACTCAGGCTGCTGTGACCTCACAAGCACAGCCAGCAGCCATGAGCCTGCTACTGACCTCGGAGGCACGGAGGCTGCTGTGACCTCCCAGGCACAGCCTTCAGCCATGAGCCTGTCACTGGCCTGTCAGGCACTCAGGCTGATGTGACCTCACAAGCACAGCCAGCAGGGGCCCCTGTAGACTATGCTATCAGGCACTCAGGCTGCAGTGATGTCACAAGCACAGCCAGCAGTAATGAGCCTGCCACTAGCCTAGGAGGCACTCAGACTGCTGTGACCTCACAAGCACAGCCAGCAGCCAGCAGCCTGCCCCTGGCCTTTCAGGCACTCAGGCTGCTGTGACCTCACAAGCACAGCTAGCAGCAATGAACCTGCCACTGGCCTCAAATACTCTAAGGCAGCTGTGACCTCACAAGCACAGCCTTCAGCCAGCAGCCTGCCACTGGCCTGTCAGGCACTCAGTGTGCTGTCACCTCAGAAGCACAGCCAGGAGGAGGCCATGTAGACTAACCTATGAGGCACTCAGGCTGCTGTGACATCACAAGCACAGCCAGCAGCCATGAGCCTGCCACAGGCCTAGGAGGCACTCTGGCTGCTGTGACCTCACAAGCACAGCTAGCAGCCAGGAGCTTGCCACTAACCAATGAGGAACTCAGGCTGCTGTGACCTCACAAGGACAGGCAGCAGCCAGGAGCCTGCCACTGGCCTTGGAGGATCTGAGGCTGCTGTGACCTCACAAGCACAGCAAGCAGCCAGGAGCCTGCCACTGGCCTAGGATGCATTGAGGCTGCTGTGATGTCAGAAGCACAGCCAGCAGCCATGAGCCTGCTACTGGCCTAGGAGGCACTCAGGCTGCAGTAACCTCACAAGCACAGCCAGCAGCCATGAGCCTGACACCGGGCTGTCAGGCACTCAGGCTGCTGTGACCTCACAAGCACAGCTAGCAGCCAGGAGCCTACCACTAACCAATGAGGAACTCAGGCTGCTGTGACCTCACAAGGACAGGCAGCAGCCATGAGCCTGCCACTGGCCTAGGAGGCACTAAGGCTGCTGTGACCTCACAATCACATCCTGCAGCCATCAGCCTACTACTGGCCTACGAGGCATGGACACTGCTGTGACGTCACAAGCACAGCCAGCAGCCAGGAGCCTGCCACTGGCCTCGGAGGCACTGAGGCTGCTGTGACCTCACAAGCACAGCCAGCAGCCAGGATCCTGCCACTAACCTATGAATCACTGAGGCTGCTGTGACGTCACAAGCACAGCCAGCAGCCAGGAGCCTGCCACTGGCCTAGGAAGCACGGAGGCTGCTGTGATGTCACAAGCACAGCCAGCAGGGGGCGCTGGACACTTACCTAGGAGGCCCTGAGACTGCTGTGACCTCAGAAGCAGAGCCAGCAGCCATGAGCCTGCCACTGGCCTAGGAGGCACTCAGGCTGCTGTGACCTCACACGCACAGCCAGCAGGGGGCGCTGGAAACTAACCTATGAGTCCCTGAGGCTGCTGTGACCTCACAAGCACAGCCAGCAGCCATGAACCTGCCACGGGCCTTAGGAGGCACTGAGGCTGCTGTGACCTCACAAGCACAGCCAACAACCATTAGCCTACCACTGGCCTAGGAGGCACTGAGGCTGCTGTGACCTCACAAGCACAGCCAGCAGCCATGAGCCTGACACTGGCCTAGGAGGCACTGACGCTGCTGTGATGTCACAAGCACAGCCAGCAGCCAGGAGCCTGCTACTGGCCTAGGAGGCACTCAGGCTGCTGTGACGTCGCAAACACAGCCAGCAGCAATTAGCCTGCCATTGGCCTAGCAGGCACTGATGCTGCTGTGACCTCACAAGCACAGCTAGCAGCCATGAACCTGCCACTGGCCTAGGAGGCACTGAGGCTGCTGTGACGTCACAAGCACAGCCAGCAGTCAGCAGCCTGCCACTGGCCTAGGAGGCACGTAGGCTGCTGTGACCTCAGAAGCACAGCTAGTAGCCATGAACCTGCCACTGGCCTAGGAGGCACTGAGGCTGCTGTGACCTCACATACACAGCCATCAGTCAGCAGCCTGCCACTGGCCTAGGAGGCACGTAGGCTGCTGTGACCTCAGAAGCACAACTAGTAGCCATGAACCTGCCACTGGCCTCGGTGGCACTGAGGCTGCTGTGACCTCACAAGCACAACCAGCAGCCAGGAGCCTGCTACTGGCCTAGGAGGCACTGAGGCTGCTGTGACATCACAAGCACAGCCAGCAGCCAGCAGCCTGCCACTAGCTTGTCAGCCCCTCAGGCTTCTGTGACCTCACAAGAACAGCTAGCAGCCAGGAGCCTGCCACTAACCTATGAGGAACTGAGGCTGCTGTGACCTCACAAGCACAGCCAGCAGCCAGGAGCCTGCCACTGGCCTAGGAGGCACTGAGCCTGCTGTGACCTCACAAGCACAGCCAGCAGCCAGGAGCCTGCCACTGGCCTGTCAGGCACTCAGGCTGCTGTGACTTCACAAGCACAGCCAGCAGGGGGCGCTGTAGACTAACCTATGAGGCACTGAGGCTCTCTGTGACCTCACAAGCACAGGTAGCAGGCAGGAGCCTGCCACTACCCTATGAGGAACTGAGGTTGCTGAGACCTCACAAGCACAGCCAGCAGCCATGCGCCTGCCACTGGCCTAGGAGGCACTGAGGCTGCTGTGACCTCAGAAGCACAGCCTTCAGCCATAAGCCTGCCACAGGCCTCGGAGGCACTCAGGCTGCTGTGACCTCACAAGCACAGCTAGCAGCCATGAACCTGCCACTGGCCTAGGTGGCACTGAGGCTGCTGTAATGTCACAAGCCCAGCAAAAAGCCAGGAGCCTGCCATTGGCCTCGGTGGCACTGAGGCTGCTGTGACCTCACAAGCACAGCCAGCAGCCAGGAGCCTGCCACTGGCCTTGGAGGCACTGACGCTGCTGTGAGCTCACAAACACAGCCAGCAGCCATGAGCCTGCTACTGTCATAGGAGGCACTGAGGCTGCTGTGACCTCACAAGGACAGCCAGCAGCCAGCAGCCTGCTACTAGCCTGTCAGGCCCTCAGGCTTCTGTGACCTCACAAGCCCAGCCAGCAGCCAGGAGCCTGCCACTGGCCTTGGAGGAACTGAGGCTGCTGTGACCTCACAAGCACAGCCAGCAGCCAGGAGCCTGCCACTGGCCTTGGAGGAACTGAGGCTGCTGTGACCTCACAAGCACAGCCAGCAGCTAGGAGCCTGACACTGGCCTCGGAGGCACTGAGGCTTCTGGGACCTCACAAGCACAGCCATCAGCCATGAACCTGTCACTCGCCTCAGGGGCATGGAGGCTGCTGTAATGTCACAAGCCCAGCAAGCAGCCAGGAGCCTGCCACTGGCCTCGGTGGCACTGAGGCTGCTGTGATGTCACAAGCACAGCCAGCAACCATGAGCCCGGTACTGGCCTAGGAGGCAATGACGCTGCTGTGACGTCACAAGCACAGCCAGCAGACAAGAGCCCGCTACTGCCCTAGGAGGCCCTGAGACTGCTGTGACCTCACAAGCACAGCCAGCAGCCAGCAGCCTGCTACTGGCCAGTCAGGCACTCAGGCTTCTGTGACGTCACAAGCACAGCCAGCAGGAAGCCATGAAGACTAACCTAGGAGGCACTGAGGCTGCTGTGACATCACAAGCACAGCCAACAGCCAGCAGCCTGACACTGGCCTCAGATGCACTAAGGCTGCTGTGACTTCACAAGCACAGCCAGCAGCCATTAGCCTGCCACAGGCCTAGGAGGCACTGAGGCTACTGTGACATCAGAAGCAGAGCCAGCAGCCATGCGCCTGACACTGGCCTAGGAGGCATGTAGCCTGCTGTGACCTCACAAGCACAGGCAGCAGCCATGAGCCTGCCACTGGCCTCGGAGGCACGGAGGCTGCTGTGAACTCACAATCACATCCTGCAGCCATCAGTCTGCTACCGGACTACGAGGCCCTGACGCTGCTGTGACGTCAGAAGCACAGCCAGCAGCCATGAGCCTGCCACTGGCCTTAGAGGCATGGAGGCTGCTGTGACCTCACAAGCACAGCCAGCAGGGAGCGCTGTACACTAACCTAGGAGGCACTGAGGCTGCTGTGACCTCACAAGCACAGCCAGCAGCCCTGAGCCTGCCACTGGACGAGGAGGCACTGAGGCTGCTGTGACATCACAAGCACAGCAAGCAGGGGGCGATGGACACTATCCTATGAGGCCCTGAGGCTGCTGTGACCTCACAAGGACAGCCAGCAGCAAGGAGCCTGTCACTGGCCTCGGAGGCACTCAGGCTGCTGTGATGTCACAAGCACAGCCAGCAGCCAGGAGCCTGCCACTGGCCTAGGAGCCATTCAGGCTGCTGTGACAGCACAAGGACAGCCAGCAGCCATGAGCCTGCCACTGGGCTGTCAGGCACTGAGGCTGCTGTGACCTCACAAGCACAGCCAGCAGCCAGCAGCCTGCCACTGGCCTCAGAGGCACTGAGGTTGCTGTGACCTCTCAAGCACAGCCAGCAGCCAGGAGCCTGCCACTGGCCTCAGAGGCACTGAGGTTGCTGTGACCTCACAAGCACAGCTAGCAGCCATGAGCCTGCCACTGGCCTCAGAGGCACTGAGGTTGCTGTGACATCACAAGCACAGCCAGCAGCCATGAGCCTGCTACTGGCCTAGGAGGCACTGAGGCTGCTGTGACATCACAAGCACAGGCAGCAGCCAGGAGCCTGCCACTGGCCCAGGATGCACTGAGGCTGATGTGACCTCACAAGCACAGCCAGCAGCCAGCAGCCTGCCACTAACTAATGAGGAACTCAGGCTGCTGTGACCCCACAAGCACAGCCAGCAGCCATGAGCCTGCTACTGGCCTAGGAGGCACTCAGGCTGCTGTGACCTCACAAGCACAGGCAGCAGCCAGGAGCCTGCCACTGGCCCAGGATGCACTGAGGCTGCTGTGACCTCACAAGCACAGCCAGCAGCCAGCAGCCTGCCACTAACTAATGAGGAACTCAGGCTGCTGTGACATCACAAGCACAGCCAGCAGCCAGGAGCCTGCCACTGGCCTCGGAGGCACTGAGGCTGCTGTGACCTCACAAGCACAGCTAGAAGCCATGAACCTGCCACTGGCCTAGGAGGCTCTGAGGCTGCTGTAATGTCACAAGCACAGCCAGCAGCTATGGGCCTGCCACTGGCCTATAGGGATCAGAGGCTGCTGTGACCTCACAAGCACAGTCAGCAGCCATTGGCCTGCCACCGTCCAAACAGGCACTCAGGCTGCTTTGACCTCACCAGCACACCAAGCAGCCATTGGCCTCCCTCTGGCCTACAGGAAAAGGAGGCTGATGTGACCTCACAAGCACAGCGAGGAGCCAGGGGCCTGCCACTGCCCTATAAGGTACAGAGACAAATGTGACCTCAAAAGGCAGCCAGCAGCCAAGGGCCTGCCACTAGCCTATCAGGCACTAGGACTGCTGTGACCTCACAAGCACAGCCAGCAGCTATGGGCCTGCCACTGGCCTATAGGAAAAGGAGGCTGCTGTGACCTCACAAGCACACCAAGCAGCCATTGGCCTCCCACTGCCCGATGAGGCGCTGACGCTGCTGTCAACTCAGAAGCGCAGTAAAGAGTCAGGGGCCTGCCACTGCCCTCAAGGGCATGGAGGCTGCTGTGACCTCAGAAGCCCAGCCAGCAGCTATGGGCCTGCCACTGCCCTATAGGGCACGGAGGCTTCTCTGACCTCACAAGCCCACCCAGCAGTCATTGGCCTCAAACTGGCCTATCAGGCACTGAGGCTTCTGTAACCTCACAAGCACAGGCAGCAGCAAGGGGCCTGCCACTGGCCTGTGAAGCACTGAGGCTGCTGTGACCTCACAAGCACAGCCAGCAGCCAGCAGCCTGCCACTAACTAATGAGGAACTCAGGCTGCTGTGACCTCACAAGCACAGCCAGCAGCCAGCAGCCTGCTACTGGCCTACAAGGCACTGACGCTGCTGTGACGTCATAAGCACAGGCAGCAGCCAGGAGCCTACCACTAACCTATGAGGCACTGAGGTTGCTGTTACCTCGCAAGGACAGCCAGCAGTCATGAGCCTGCCACTGGCCTCAGGGGCACTCAGGCTGCTGTGACCTCACAAGCAGAGCCATCAGCCATGAAGCTGTCACTGGCCTAGGAGGCATTGAGGTTGCTGTAATGTCACAAGCCCAGCAAGCAGCCAGGAGCCTGCCACTGGCCTCAGTGGCACTGAGGCTGCTGTGATGTCACAAGCACAGCCAGCAAACATGAGCCTGCCACTGGCCTAGGAGGCACTGACGCTGCTGTGACGTCACAAGCACAGCCAGCAGCCATGAGCCTGCCACAAGCCTAGGAGGCACGGAGGCTGCTGTGACCTCACAAGCACAGGCAGCAGTGGGTGCTGTAGACTAACCTATGAGGCACTGAGGCTGCTGTGACCTCACAAGGACAGCCTTCAGCCATGAGCCTGCTACTGGCCTCGGAGGTACTCAGGCTGCTGTGACCTCACAAGCACAGTCAGCAGCTGTGAGCCTGCCACTGGCCTAGGAGGCACTGAGGCTGCTGTGACCTCACAAGCACAGCCAGCAGCCAGGATCCTACCAAAAACCTAGGAGGCACTGAGGCTGATGTGACGTCACAAGCACAACCAGCAGCCAGGAGCCTGCCACTGGCTTCGGAGGCACTGAGGCTGCTGTGACCTCACAAGCACAGCTAGCAGCCATGAACCTGCCACTGGCCTAGGAGGCTCTGAGGCTGCTGTAATGTCACAAGCACAGCCAGCAGCTATGGGCCTGCCACTGGCCTATAGGGATCAGAGGCTGCTGTGACCTCACAAGCACAGTCAGCAGCCATTGGCCTGCCACTGTCCAAACAGGCACTCAGGCTGCTTTGACCTCACCAGCACACCAAGCAGCCATTGGCCTCCCTCTGGCCTACAGGAAAAGGAGGCTGATGTGACCTCACAAGCACAGCAAGGAGCCAGGGGCCTCCCACTGGCCTATAGGAAAAGGAGGCTGCTGTGACCTCACAAGCACACCAAGCAGCCATTGGCCTCCCACTGCCCGATGAGGCGCTGACGCTGCTGTCAACTCAGAAGCGCAGTAAAGAGTCAGGGGCCTGCCACTGCCCTCAAGGGCATGGAGGCTGCTGTGACCTCAGAAGCCCAGCCAGCAGCTATGGGCCTGCCACTGCCCTATAGGGCACGGAGGCTTCTCTGACCTCACAAGCCCACCCAGCAGTCATTGGCCTCAAACTGGCCTATCAGGCACTGAGGCTTCTGTAACCTCACAAGCACAGGCAGCAGCAAGGGGCCTGCCACTGGCCTGTGAAGCACTGAGGCTGCTGTGACCTCACGAGCCCAGGCAGCAGCTATGGGCCTGCCACTGGCCTATGAGGCACTGAGGCTGCTGTGACCTCACAAGCACAGTCAGCAGCCAGGGGCCTGCTGCTGGCCTATCAGGCTGTAGGAGTGTTGTCACCTGACAAGCACAGCCAGCAGCTATGGGCCTGCCACTGGCCTATAGGGAACAGAGGCTGCTGTGACCTCACAAGCACATCCAGCAGCTATGGGCCTGCCACTGGCCTATAGGAAAAGGAGGCTGCTGTGACCTCACAAGCACAGGCAGCGGCCATTAGCCTCCCACTGCCCGATGAGGCGCTGACGCTGCTGTCAACTCAGAAGCACAGTAAACAGTCAGGGGCCTGCCACTGCCCTCAAGAGCATGGAGGCTTCTCTGACCTCACAAGCCCACCCAGCAGTCATTGGCCTCCAACTGGCCTATCAGGCACTGAGGCTGCTGTGACCTCACGAGCCCAGGCAGCAGCTATGGGCCTGCCACTGGCCTATGAGGCACGGAGGCTGCTGTGACCTCACAAGCACAGCCAGCAGCCATGAGCCTGCCACTGGCCTTAGGAGGCACTGAGGCTGCTGTGACCTCACAAGCACAGCCAGCAGCCATGAGCCTGCCACTGGCCTAGGAGGCACTGAGGCTGCTGTGACCTCACAAGGACAGCCAGCAGCCATAAGCCTGCCACAGGCCTCGGAGGCACTCAGGCTGCTGTGACCTCACAAGCACAGCTAGCAGCCATGAACCTGCCACTGGCCTAGGTGGCACTGAGGCTGCTGTAATGTCACAAGCCCAGCAAAAAGCCAGGAGCCTGCCATTGGCCTCGGTGGCACTGAGGCTGCTGTGACCTCACAAGCACAGCCAGCAGCCATGAACCTGCCACTGGCCTAGGTGGCACTGAGGCTGCTGTAATGTCACAAGCCCAGCAAAAAGCCAGGAGCCTGCCATTGGCCTCGGTGGCACTGAGGCTGCTGTGACCTCACAAGCACAGCCAGCAGCCAGGAGCCTGCCACTGGCCTTGGAGGCACTGACGCTGCTGTGAGCTCACAAACACAGCCAGCAGCCATGAGCCTGCTACTGTCATAGGAGGCACACAGGCTGCTGTGACCTCACAAGGACAGCCAGCAGCCAGCAGCCTGCTACTAGCCTGTCAGGCCCTCAGGCTTCTGTGACCTCACAAGCCCAGCCAGCAGCCAGGAGCCTGCCACTGGCCTTGGAGGAACTGAGGCTGCTGTGACCTCACAAGCACAGCCAGCAGCCAGGAGCCTGCCACTGGCCTTGGAGGAACTGAGGCTGCTGTGACCTCACAAGCACAGCCAGCAGCTAGGAGCCTGACACTGGCCTCGGAGGCACTGAGGCTCCTGGGACCTCACAAGCACAGCCATCAGCCATGAACCTGTCACTCGCCTCAGGGGCATGGAGGCTGCTGTAATGTCACAAGCCCAGCAAGCAGCCAGGAGCCTGCCACTGGCCTCGGTGGCACTGAGGCTGCTGTGATGTCACAAGCACAGCCAGCAACCATGAGCCCGGTACTGGCCTAGGAGGCAATGACGCTGCTGTGACGTCACAAGCACAGCCAGCAGACAAGAGCCCGCTACTGCCCTAGGAGGCCCTGAGACTGCTGTGACCTCACAAGCACAGCCAGCAGCCAGCAGCCTGCTACTGGCCAGTCAGGCACTCAGGCTTCTGTGACGTCACAAGCACAGCCAGCAGGAGGCCATGAAGACTAACCTAGGAGGCACTGAGGCTGCTGTGACCTCACAAGCACAGGCAGCAGCCATGAGCCTGCCACTGGCCTCGGAGGCACGGAGGCTGCTGTGAACTCACAATCACATCCTGCAGCCATCAGTCTGCTACTGGACTACGAGGCCCTGACGCTGCTGTGACGTCAGAAGCACAGCCAGCAGCCATGAGCCTGCCACTGGCCTAGGAGGCACTGAGCAAGCTGTAATGTCACAAGCACAGCCAGCAGCCAGGAGCCTGCCACTGGCCTTAGAGGCATGGAGGCTGCTGTGACCTCACAAGCACAGCCAGCAGGGAGCGCTGTACACTAACCTAGGAGGCACTGAGGCTGCTGTGACCTCACAAGCACAGCCAGCAGCCCTGAGCCTGCCACTGGACGAGGAGGCACTGAGGCTGCTGTGACATCACAAGCACAGCAAGCAGGGGGCGATGGACACTAATCTATGAGGCCCTGAGGCTGCTGTGACCTCACAAGGACAGCCAGCAGCCAGGAGCCTGTCACTGGCCTCGGAGGCACTCAGGCTGCTGTGATGTCACAAGCACAGCCAGCAGCCAGGAGCCTGCCACTGGCCTAGGAGCCATTCAGGCTGCTGTGACAGCACAAGGACAGCCAGCAGCCATGAGCCTGCCACTGGGCTGTCAGGCACTGAGGCTGCTGTGACCTCACAAGCACAGCCAGCAGCCAGCAGCCTGCCACTAGCCTGTCAGGCCCACAAGCTACCGTGACCTCACAAGCAGAGCCAGCAGCCAGGCGCCTGCCACTGGCCTCAGAGGCACTGAGGTTGCTGTGACCTCTCAAGCACAGTCAGCAGCCAGGAGCCTGCCACTGGCCTCAGATGCACTAAGGCTGCTGTGATGTCACAAGCACAGCCTTCAGCCATGAGCCTGCCACAGGCGTAGGAGGCACTCAGGCTGCTGTGACCTCACAAGCACAGCCAGCAGCCAGGAGCCTGCCACTGGCCTCAGAGGCACTGAGGTTGCTGTGACCTCACAAGCACAGCTAGCAGCCATGAGCCTGCCACTGGCCTAGGATGCACTGAGGCTGCTGTGACATCACAAGCACAGCCAGCAGCCATGAGCCTGCTACTGGCCTAGGAGGCACTCAGGCTGCTGTGACCTCACAAGCACAGGCAGCAGCCATGAGCCTGCTACTGGCCTAGGATGCACTGAGGCTGCTGTGACCTCACAAGCACAGCCAGCAGCCAGCAGCCTGCCACTAACTAATGAGGAACTCAGGCTGCTGTGACCTCCCAAGCACAGCCAGCAGCCATGAGCCTGCTACTGGCCTAGGAGGCACTCAGGCTGCTGTGACCTCACAAGCACAGGCAGCAGCCAGGAGCCTGCCACGGGCCTTAGGAGGCACTGAGGCTGCTGTGACCTCACAAGCACAGCCAGCAGCCATGAGCCTGACACTGGCCTAGGAGGCACTGACGCTGCTGTGATGTCACAAGCACAGCCAGCAGCCAGGAGCCTGCTACTGGCCTAGGAGGCACTCAGGCTGCTGTGACGTCGCAAACACAGCCAGCAGCAATTAGCCTGCCATTGGCCTAGCAGGCACTGATGCTGCTGTGACCTCACAAGCACAGCTAGCAGCCATGAACCTGCCACTGGCCTAGGAGGCACTGAGGCTGCTGTGACGTCACAAGCACAGCCAGCAGTCAGCAGCCTGCCACTGGCCTAGGAGGCACGTAGGCTGCTGTGACCTCAGAAGCACAGCTAGTAGCCATGAACCTGCCACTGGCCTAGGAGGCACTGAGGCTGCTGTGACCTCACATACACAGCCATCAGTCAGCAGCCTGCCACTGGCCTAGGAGGCACGTAGGCTGCTGTGACCTCAGAAGCACAACTAGTAGCCATGAACCTGCCACTGGCCTCGGTGGCACTGAGGCTGCTGTGACCTCACAAGCACAACCAGCAGCCAGGAGCCTGCTACTGGCATAGGAGGCACTGAGGCTGCTGTGACATCACAAGCACAGCCAGCAGCCAGCAGCCTGCCACTAGCTTGTCAGCCCCTCAGGCTTCTGTGACCTCACAAGAACAGCCAGCAGCCAGGAGCCTGCTACTGGCCTAGGAGGCACTCAGGCTGCTGTGACGTCGCAAACACAGCCAGCAGCAATTAGCCTGCCATTGGCCTAGCAGGCACTGATGCTGCTGTGACCTCACAAGCACAGCTAGCAGCCATGAACCTGCCACTGGCCTAGGAGGCACTGAGGCTGCTGTGACGTCACAAGCACAGCCAGCAGTCAGCAGCCTGCCACTGGCCTAGGAGGCACGTAGGCTGCTGTGACCTCAGAAGCACAGCTAGTAGCCATGAACCTGCCACTGGCCTAGGAGGCACTGAGGCTGCTGTGACCTCACAAGCACAGCTAGCAGCCATGAACCTGCCACTGGCCTAGGAGGCACGTAGGCTGCTGTGACCTCAGAAGCACAACTAGTAGCCATGAACCTGCCACTGGCCTCGGTGGCACTGAGGCTGCTGTGACCTCACAAGCACAACCAGCAGCCAGGAGCCTGCTACTGGCCTAGGAGGCACTGAGGCTGCTGTGACATCACAAGCACAGCCAGCAGCCAGCAGCCTGCCACTAGCTTGTCAGCCCCTCAGGCTTCTGTGACCTCACAAGAACAGCTAGCAGCCAGGAGCCTGCCACTAACCTATGAGGAACTGAGGCTGCTGTGACCTCACAAGCACAGCCAGCAGCCAGGATCCTACCAAAAACCTAGGAGGCACTGAGGCTGATGTGACGTCACAAGCACAACCAGCAGCCAGGAGCCTGCCACTGGCTTCGGAGGCACTGAGGCTGCTGTGACCTCACAAGCACAGCTAGAAGCCATGAACCTGCCACTGGCCTAGGAGGCTCTGAGGCTGCTGTAATGTCACAAGCACAGCCAGCAGCTATGGGCCTGCCACTGGCCTATAGGGATCAGAGGCTGCTGTGACCTCACAAGCACAGTCAGCAGCCATTGGCCTGCCACTGTCCAAACAGGCACTCAGGCTGCTTTGACCTCACCAGCACACCAAGCAGCCATTGGCCTCCCTCTGGCCTACAGGAAAAGGAGGCTGATGTGACCTCACAAGCACAGCGAGGAGCCAGGGGCCTCCCACTGGCCTATAGGAAAAGGAGGCTGCTGTGACCTCACAAGCACACCAAGCAGCCATTGGCCTCCCACTGCCCGATGAGGCGCTGACGCTGCTGTCAACTCAGAAGCGCAGTAAAGAGTCAGGGGCCTGCCACTGCCCTCAAGGGCATGGAGGCTGCTGTGACCTCAGAAGCCCAGCCAGCAGCTATGGGCCTGCCACTGCCCTATAGGGCACGGAGGCTTCTCTGACCTCACAAGCCCACCCAGCAGTCATTGGCCTCAAACTGGCCTATCAGGCACTGAGGCTTCTGTAACCTCACAAGCACAGGCAGCAGCAAGGGGCCTGCCACTGGCCTGTGAAGCACTGAGGCTGCTGTGACCTCACGAGCCCAGGCAGCAGCTATGGGCCTGCCACTGGCCTATGAGGCACTGAGGCTGCTGTGACCTCACAAGCACAGTCAGCAGCCAGGGGCCTGCTGCTGGCCTATCAGGCTGCAGGAGTGTTGTCACCTGACAAGCACAGCCAGCAGCTATGGGCCTGCCACTGGCCTATAGGGAACAGAGGCTGCTGTGACCTCACAAGCACATCCAGCAGCTATGGGCCTGCCACTGGCCTATAGGAAAAGGAGGCTGCTGTGACCTCACAAGCACAGGCAGCGGCCATTAGCCTCCCACTGCCCGATGAGGCGCTGACGCTGCTGTCAACTCAGAAGCACAGTAAACAGTCAGGGGCCTGCCACTGCCCTCAAGAGCATGGAGGCTTCTCTGACCTCACAAGCCCACCCAGCAGTCATTGGCCTCCAACTGGCCTATCAGGCACTGAGGCTGCTGTGACCTCACGAGCCCAGGCAGCAGCTATGGGCCTGCCACTGGCCTATGAGGCACGGAGGCTGCTGTGACCTCACAAGCCCAGCCAGCAGCCAGGAGCCTGCCACTGGCCTTAGAGGCATGGAGGCTGCTGTGACCTCACAAGCACAGCCAGCAGGGAGCGCTGTACACTAACCTAGGAGGCACTGAGGCTGCTGTGACCTCACAAGCACAGCCAGCAGCCCTGAGCCTGCCACTGGACGAGGAGGCACTGAGGCTGCTGTGACATCACAAGCACAGCAAGCAGGGGGCGATGGACACTAATCTATGAGGCCCTGAGGCTGCTGTGACCTCACAAGGACAGCCAGCAGCCAGGAGCCTGTCACTGGCCTCGGAGGCACTCAGGCTGCTGTGATGTCACAAGCACAGCCAGCAGCCAGGAGCCTGCCACTGGCCTAGGAGCCATTCAGGCTGCTGTGACAGCACAAGGACAGCCAGCAGCCATGAGCCTGCCACTGGGCTGTCAGGCACTGAGACTGCTGTGACCTCACAAGCACAGCCAGCAGCCAGCAGCCTGCCACTAGCCTGTCAGGCCCACAAGCTACCGTGACCTCACAAGCAGAGCCAGCAGCCAGGCGCCTGCCACTGGCCTCAGAGGCACTGAGGTTGCTGTGACCTCTCAAGCACAGTCAGCAGCCAGGAGCCTGCCACTGGCCTCAGATGCACTACGGCTGCTGTGATGTCACAAGCACAGCCTTCAGCCATGAGCCTGCCACAGGCGTAGGAGGCACTCAGGCTGCTGTGACCTCACAAGCACAGCCAGCAGCCAGGAGCCTGCCACTGGCCTCAGAGGCACTGAGGTTGCTGTGACCTCACAAGCACAGCTAGCAGCCATGAGCCTGCCACTGGCCTAGGATGCACTGAGGCTGCTGTGACATCACAAGCACAGCCAGCAGCCAAGAGCCTGCTACTGGCCTAGGAGGCACTCAGGCTGCTGTGACCTCACAAGCACAGGCAGCAGCCATGAGCCTGCTACTGGCCTAGGATGCACTGAGGCTGCTGTGACCTCACAAGCACAGCCAGCAGCCAGCAGCCTGCCACTAACTAATGAGGAACTCAGGCTGCTGTGACCTCCCAAGCACAGCCAGCAGCCATGAGCCTGCTACTGGCCTAGGAGGCACTCAGGCTGCTGTGACCTCACAAGCACAGGCAGCAGCCAGGAGCCTGCCACGGGCCTTAGGAGGCACTGAGGCTGCTGTGACCTCACAAGCACAGCCAGCAGCCATGAGCCTGACACTGGCCTAGGAGGCACTGACGCTGCTGTGATGTCACAAGCACAGCCAGCAGCCAGGAGCCTGCTACTGGCCTAGGAGGCACTCAGGCTGCTGTGACGTCGCAAACACAGCCAGCAGCAATTAGCCTGCCATTGGCCTAGCAGGCACTGATGCTGCTGTGACCTCACAAGCACAGCTAGCAGCCATGAACCTGCCACTGGCCTAGGAGGCACGTAGGCTGCTGTGACCTCAGAAGCACAGCTAGTAGCCATGAACCTGCCACTGGCCTAGGAGGCACTGAGGCTGCTGTGACCTCACATACACAGCCATCAGTCAGCAGCCTGCCACTGGCCTAGGAGGCACGTAGGCTGCTGTGACCTCAGAAGCACAACTAGTAGCCATGAACCTGCCACTGGCCTCGGTGGCACTGAGGCTGCTGTGACCTCACAAGCACAACCAGCAGCCAGGAGCCTGCTACTGGCCTAGGAGGCACTGAGGCTGCTGTGACATCACAAGCACAGCCAGCAGCCAGCAGCCTGCCACTAGCTTGTCAGCCCCTCAGGCTTCTGTGACCTCACAAGAACAGCCAGCAGCCAGGAGCCTGCTACTGGCCTAGGAGGCACTCAGGCTGCTGTGATGTCGCAAACACAGCCAGCAGCAATTAGCCTGCCATTGGCCTAGCAGGCACTGATGCTGCTGTGACCTCACAAGCACAGCTAGCAGCCATGAACCTGCCACTGGCCTAGGAGGCACTGAGGCTGCTGTGACGTCACAAGCACAGCCAGCAGTCAGCAGCCTGCCACTGGCCTAGGAGGCACGTAGGCTGCTGTGACCTCAGAAGCACAGCTAGTAGCCATGAACCTGCCACTGGCCTAGGAGGCACTGAGGCTGCTGTGACCTCACAAGCACAGCTAGCAGCCATGAACCTGCCACTGGCCTAGGAGGCACGTAGGCTGCTGTGACCTCAGAAGCACAACTAGTAGCCATGAACCTGCCACTGGCCTCGGTGGCACTGAGGCTGCTGTGACCTCACAAGCACAACCAGCAGCCAGGAGCCTGCTACTGGCCTAGGAGGCACTGAGGCTGCTGTGACATCACAAGCACAGCCAGCAGCCAGCAGCCTGCCACTAGCTTGTCAGCCCCTCAGGCTTCTGTGACCTCACAAGAACAGCTAGCAGCCAGGAGCCTGCCACTAACCTATGAGGAACTGAGGCTGCTGTGACCTCACAAGCACAGCCAGCAGCCAGGAGCCTGCCACTGGCCTGTCAGGCACTCAGGCTGCTGTGACTTCACAAGCACAGCCAGCAGGGAGCGCTGTAGACTAACCTATGAGGCACTGAGGCTCTCTGTGACCTCACAAGCACAGGTAGCAGGCAGGAGCCTGCCACTACCCTATGAGGAACTGAGGTTGCTGAGACCTCACAAGCACAGCCAGCAGCCATGCGCCTGCCACTGGCCTAGGAGGCACTGAGGCTGCTGTGACCTCAGAAGCACAGCCTTCAGCCATAAGCCTGCCACAGGCCTCGGAGGCACTCAGGCTGCTGTGACCTCACAAGCACAGCTAGCAGCCATGAACCTGCCACTGGCCTAGGTGGCACTGAGGCTGCTGTAATGTCACAAGCCCAGCAAAAAGCCAGGAGCCTGCCATTGGCCTCGGTGGCACTGAGGCTGCTGTGACCTCACAAGCACAGCCAGCAGCCAGGAGCCTGCCACTGGCCTTGGAGGCACTGACGCTGCTGTGAGCTCACAAACACAGCCAGCAGCCATGAGCCTGCTACTGTCATAGGAGGCACTCAGGCTGCTGTGACCTCACAAGGACAGCCAGCAGCCAGCAGCCTGCTACTAGCCTGTCAGGCCCTCAGGCTTCTGTGACCTCACAAGCCCAGCCAGCAGCCAGGAGCCTGCCACTGGCCGTGGAGGAACTGAGGCTGCTGTGACCTCACAAGCACAGCCAGCAGCCAGGAGCCTGACACTGGCCTCGGAGGCACTGAGGCTCCTGGGACCTCACAAGCACAGCCATCAGCCATGAACCTGTCACTCGCCTCAGGGGCATGGAGGCTGCTGTAATGTCACAAGCCCAGCAAGCAGCCAGGAGCCTGCCACTGGCCTCGGTGGCACTGAGGCTGCTGTGATGTCACAAGCACAGCCAGCAACCATGAGCCCGGTACTGGCCTAGGAGGCAATGACGCTGCTGTGACGTCACAAGCACAGCCAGCAGACAAGAGCCCGCTACTGCCCTAGGAGGCCCTGAGACTGCTGTGACCTCACAAGCACAGCCAGCAGCCAGCAGCCTGCTACTGGCCAGTCAGGCACTCAGGCTTCTGTGACGTCACAAGCACAGCCAGCAGGAAGCCATGAAGACTAACCTAGGAGGCACTGAGGCTGCTGTGACATCACAAGCACAGCCAACAGCCAGCAGCCTGACACTGGCCTCAGATGCACTAAGGCTGCTGTGACTTCACAAGCACAGCCAGCAGCCATTAGCCTGCCACAGGCCTAGGAGGCACTGAGGCTACTGTGACATCAGAAGCAGAGCCAGCAGCCATGCGCCTGACACTGGCCTAGGAGGCATGTAGCCTGCTGTGACCTCACAAGCACAGGCAGCAGCCATGAGCCTGCCACTGGCCTCGGAGGCACGGAGGCTGCTGTGAACTCACAATCACATCCTGCAGCCATCAGTCTGCTACTGGACTACGAGGCCCTGACGCTGCTGTGACGTCAGAAGCACAGCCAGCAGCCATGAGCCTGCCACTGGCCTTAGAGGCATGGAGGCTGCTGTGACCTCACAAGCACAGCCAGCAGGGAGCGCTGTACACTAACCTAGGAGGCACTGAGGCTGCTGTGACCTCACAAGCACAGCCAGCAGCCCTGAGCCTGCCACTGGACGAGGAGGCACTGAGGCTGCTGTGACATCACAAGCACAGCAAGCAGGGGGCGATGGACACTATCCTATGAGGCCCTGAGGCTGCTGTGACCTCACAAGCACAGCCAGCAGCCAGCAGCCTGCCACTGGCCTCAGAGGCACTGAGGTTGCTGTGACCTCTCAAGCACAGCCAGCAGCCAGCAGCCTGCCACTAACTAATGAGGAACTCAGGCTGCTGTGACCTCACAAGCACAGCCAGCAGCCAGCAGCCTGCTACTGGCCTAGGAGGCACTCAGGCTGCTGTGACCTCACAAGCACAGGCAGCAGCCAGGAGCCTGCCACTGGCCCAGGATGCACTGAGGCTGCTGTGACCTCACAAGCACAGCCAGCAGCCAGCAGCCTGCCACTAACTCATGAGGAACTCAGGCTGCTGTGACCTCACAAGCACAGCCAGCAGCCAGCAGCCTGCTACTGGCCTAGGAGGCACTCAGGCTGCTGTGACCTCACAAGCACAGGCAGCAGCCAGGAGCCTGCCACTGGCCCAGGATGCACTGAGGCTGCTGTGACCTCACAAGCACAGCCAGCAGCCAGCAGCCTGCCACTAACTCATGAGGAACTCAGGCTGCTGTGACATCACAAGCACAGCCAGCAGCCAGGAGCCTGCCACTGGCCTCGGAGGCACTGAGGCTGCTGTGATGTCACAAGCACAGCCAGCAGCCAGGAGCCTGCCACTGGCCTAGGAGCCATTCAGGCTGCTGTGACAGCACAAGGACAGCCAGCAGCCATGAGCCTGCCACTGGGCTGTCAGGCACTGAGGCTGCTGTGACCTCACAAGCACAGCCAGCAGCCAGGCGCCTGCCACTGGCCTCAGAGGCACTGAGGTTGCTGTGACCTCTCAAGCACAGTCAGCAGCCAGGAGCCTGCCACTGGCCTCAGATGCACTAAGGCTGCTGTGATGTCACAAGCACAGCCTTCAGCCATGAGCCTGCCACAGGCGTAGGAGGCACTCAGGCTGCTGTGACCTCACAAGCACAGCCAGCAGCCAGGAGCCTGCCACTGGCCTCAGAGGCACTGAGGTTGCTGTGACCTCACAAGCACAGCTAGCAGCCATGAGCCTGCCACTGGCCTAGGATGCACTGAGGCTGCTGTGACATCACAAGCACAGCCAGCAGCCATGAGCCTGCTACTGGCCTAGGAGGCACTCAGGCTGCTGTGACCTCCCAAGCACAGCCAGCAGCCATGAGCCTGCTACTGGCCTAGGATGCACTGAGGCTGCTGTGACCTCACAAGCACAGCCAGCAGCCAGCAGCCTGCCACTAACTAATGAGGAACTCAGGCTGCTGTGACCTCCCAAGCACAGCCAGCAGCCATGAGCCTGCTACTGGCCTAGGAGGCACTCAGGCTGCTGTGACCTCACAAGCACAGGCAGCAGCCAGGAGCCTGCCACTGGCCCAGGATGCACTGAGGCTGCTGTGACCTCACAAGCACAGCCAGCAGCCAGCAGCCTGCCACTAACTAATGAGGAACTCAGGCTGCTGTGACATCACAAGCACAGCCAGCAGCCAGGAGCCTGCCACTGGCCTCGGAGGCACTCAGGCTGCTGTGACCTCACAAGCACAGGCAGCAGCAAGGGGCCTGCCACTGGCCTGTGAAGCACTGAGGCTGCTGTGACCTCACAAGCACAGCCAGCAGCCAGCAGCCTGCCACTAACTAATGGGGAACTCAGGCTGCTGTGACCTCACAAGCACAGCCAGCAGCCAGCAGCCTGCTACTGGCCTACAAGGCACTGACGCTGCTGTGACGTCATAAGCACAGGCAGCAGCCAGGAGCCTACCACTAACCTATGAGGCACTGAGGTTGCTGTTACCTCGCAAGGACAGCCAGCAGTCATGAGCCTGCCACTGGCCTCAGGGGCACTGAGGCTGCTGTGACCTCACAAGCACAGCCATCAGCCATGAAGCTGTCACTGGCCTAGGAGGCATTGAGGCTGCTGTAATGTCACAAGCCCAGCAAGCAGCCAGGAGCCTGCCACTGGCCTCAGTGGCACTGAGGCTGCTGTGATGTCACAAGCACAGCCAGCAAACATGAGCCTGCCACTGGCCTAGGAGGCACTGACGCTGCTGTGACGTCACAAGCACAGCCAGCAGCCATGAGCCTGCCACAAGCCTAGGAGGCACGGAGGCTGCTGTGACCTCACAAGCACAGGCAGCAGTGGGTGCTGTAGACTAACCTATGAGGCACTGAGGCTGCTGTGACCTCACAAGGACAGCCTTCAGCCATGAGCCTGCTACTGGCCTCGGAGGTACTCAGGCTGCTGTGACATCACAAGCACAGTCAGCAGCTGTGAGCCTGCCACTGGCCTAGGAGGCACTGAGGCTGCTGTGACCTCACAAGCACAGCCAGCAGCCAGGATCCTACCAAAAACCTAGGAGGCACTGAGGCTGATGTGACGTCACAAGCACAACCAGCAGCCAGGAGCCTGCCACTGGCTTCGGAGGCACTGAGGCTGCTGTGACCTCACAAGCACAGCTAGCAGCCATGAACCTGCCACTGGCCTAGGAGGCTCTGAGGCTGCTGTAATGTCACAAGCACAGCCAGCAGCTATGGGCCTGCCACTGGCCTATAGGGATCAGAGGCTGCTGTGACCTCACAAGCACAGCCAGCAGCCATTGGCCTGCCACTGTCCAAACAGGCACTCAGGCTGCTTTGACCTCACCAGCACACCAAGCAGCCATTGGCCTCCCTCTGGCCTACAGGAAAAGGAGGCTGATGTGACCTCACAAGCACAGCGAGGAGCCAGGGGCCTGCCACTGCCCTATAAGGTACAGAGACAAATGTGACCTCAAAAGGCAGCCAGCAGCCAAGGGCCTGCCACTAGCCTATCAGGCACTAGGACTGCTGTGACCTCACAAGCACAGCCAGCAGCTATGGGCCTGCCACTGGCCTATAGGAAAAGGAGGCTGCTGTGACCTCACAAGCACACCAAGCAGCCATTGGCCTCCCACTGCCCGATGAGGCGCTGACACTGCTGTCAACTCAGAAGCGCAGTAAAGAGTCAGGGGCCTGCCACTGCCCTCAAGGGCATGGAGGCTGCTGTGACCTCAGAAGCCCAGCCAGCAGCTATGGGCCTGCCACTGCCCTATAGGGCACTGAGGCTTCTCTGACCTCACAAGCCCACCCAGCAGTCATTGGCCTCAAACTGGCCTATCAGGCACTGAGGCTTCTGTAACCTCACAAGCACAGGCAGCAGCAAGGGGCCTGCCACTGGCCTATGAAGCACTGAGGCTGCTGTGACATCACAAGCCCAGGCAGCAGCTATGGGCCTGCCACTGGCCTATGAGGCACTGAGGCTGCTGTGACCTCACAAGCACAGTCAGCAGCCAGGGGCCTGCTGCTGGCCTATCAGGCTGTAGGAGTGTTGTCACCTGACAAGCACAGCCAGCAGCTATGGGCCTGCCACTGGCCTATAGGGAACAGAGGCTGCTGTGACCTCACAAGCACATCCAGCAGCTATGGGCCTGCCACTGGCCTATAGGAAAAGGAGGCTGCTGTGACCTCACAAGCACAGGCAGCGGCCATTAGCCTCCCACTGCCCGATGAGGCGCTGACGCTGCTGTCAACTCAGAAGCACAGTAAACAGTCAGGGGCCTGCCACTGCCCTCAAGAGCATGGAGGCTTCTCTGACCTCACAAGCCCACCCAGCAGTCATTGGCCTCCAACTGGCCTATCAGGCACTGAGGCTGCTGTGACCTCACGAGCCCAGGCAGCAGCTATGGGCCTGCCACTGGCCTATGAGGCACGGAGGCTGCTGTGACCTCACAAGCACAGTCAGCAGCCATTGGCCTGCTGCTGGCCTATCAGGCTCTAGGAGTGTTGTAACCTGACAATCACAGCCAGCAGCTCTGGGCCTGCCACTGGCCTATAGGGAACAGAGGCTGCTGTGACCTCACAAGCACAGGCAGCAGCCATTGGCCTGCCACTGTCCAAACAGGCACTCAGGCTGCTTTGACCTCACCAGCACACCAAGCAGCCATTGGCCTCCCTCTGGCCTGCAGGAAAAGGAGGCTGATGTGACCTCACAAGCACAACGAGGAGCCAGGGGGCCTCCCACTGCCCTATAAGGTACAGAGACAAATGTGACCTCAAAAGGCAGCCAGCAGACGGGGCCTGCCACGGGCCTATCAGGCAATAGGACTGCTGTGACCTCACAAGCACAGACAGCAGCCATTGGCCTGCCACTGGCCTATACAGCACGGAGGCTTCTCTGACCTCACAAGCCCACCCAGCAGTCATTGGCCTCAAACTGGCCTATCAGGCACTGAGGCTTCTGTAACCTCACAAGCACAGGCAGCAGCAAGGGGCCTGCCACTGGCCTGTGAAGCACTGAGGCTGCTGTGACCTCACGAGCCCAGGCAGCAGCAATGGGCCTGCCACTGGCCTATGAGGCACTGAGGCTGCTGTGACCTCACAAGCACAGTCAGCAGCCGGGGGCCTGCTGCTGGCCTATCAGGAAATAGGACTGCTGTGAACTGACAAGCACAGCCAGCAGCTACAGGCCTGCCACTGGCCAATGAGGCACGGAGGCTGCTGTGACCTTACAAGCACAGTCAGCAGCCGGGGGCCTGCTGCTGGCCTATCAGGAAATAGGACTGCTGTGAACTGACAAGCACAGCCAGCAGCTACAGGCCTGCCACTGGCCAATGAGGCACGGAGGCTGCTGTGACCTCAAAAGCACAGTCAGCAGACAGGGGCCTGCTACTGGCCTATCAGGATCTAGGAGTGTTGTAACCTGACCAGCACAGCCAGCAGCTATGGGCCTGCCACCGGCCTATAGGGAACAGAGGCTGATGTGACCTCACAAGCACAGCCAGTAGCCATTGGCCTTCCACTGTCCAAACAGGCACTCAGGCTGCTTTGACCTCACCAGCACACCAAGCAGCCATTGGCCTGCCGCTGCCCTATGAGGCACTGAGGCTGCTGTGACCTCACAAGCACAGCGAGGAGCCAGAGGCCTGCCATTGCCCTATAAGGTACAGAGACAATTGTGACCTCAAAAGGCAGCCAGCAGACAGATGCCTGCCACGGGCCTATCAGGAAATAGGACTACTGTGACCTTACAAGCACAGCCAGCAGCTACGGGCCTGCCACTGGCCTATGAGGCACGCAGGCTGCTGTGACCTCAAAAGCACAGCCAGCAGCCATTGGCCTCCCACGGGCCTATCAGGCACTGAGGCTGCTGTGACCTCACAAGCACAGCCAGCAGCCAAGGGCCTGCCACAGGCCTATCAGGCAATAGGACTGCTGTGACCTCACAAGCACAGCCAGCAGCCATTGGCCTCCCACTGCCCGATGAGGCGCTGACGCTGCTGTCAACTCGGAAGCACAGTAAACAGTCAGGGGCCTGCCACTGCCCTATAAGGTACAGAGACAATGGTGACCTCAAAAGGCAGCCAGCAGACAGAGGCCTGCCACGGGCCTCTCAGGAAATAGGACTGCTGTGACCTTACAAGAACAAACAGCAGCTACGGGCCTCCACTGGCCTATGAGGCACGGAGGCTGCTGTGACCTCAAAAGCACACCAAGCAGCCATTGGCCTCCCACGGGCCAATCAGGCACTGTGGCTGCTGTGACCTTACAAGCACAGCCAGCAGCTATGGGCCTGCCACTGGCCTATAGGAAAAGGAGGCTGCTGTGACCTCACAAGCACACCAAGCAGCCATTGGCCTCCCACTGCCCGATGAGGCGCTGACGCTGCTGTCAACTCAGAAGCGCAGTAAAGAGTCAGGGGCCTGCCAATGCCCTCAAGGGCATGGAGGCTGCTGTGACCTCAGAAGCCCAGCCAGCAGCTATGGGCCTGCCACTGCCCTATAGGGCACTGAGGCTTCTCTGACCTCACAAGCCCACCCAGCAGTCATTGGCCTCAAACTGGCCTATCAGGCACTGAGGCTTCTGTAACCTCACAAGCACAGGCAGCAGCAAGGGGCCTGCCACTGGCCTGTGAAGCACTGAGGCTGCTGTGACCTCACGAGCCCAGGCAGCAGCCAGGGGCCTTCTGCTGGCCTATAGGGAACAGAGGCTGCTGTGACCTCACAAGCACAGCCAGCAGCCATTGGCCTTCCACTGTCCAAACAGGCACTCAGGCTGCTTTGACCTCACCAGCACGCCAAGCAGCCATTGGCCTGCCGCTGCCCTATGAGGCACTGAGGCTGCTGTGACCTCACAAGCACAGCGAGGAGCCAGAGGCCTGCCATTGCCCTATAAGGTACAGAGACAATTGTGACCTCAAAAGGCAGCCAGCAGACAGATGCCTGCCACAGGCCTATCAGGAAATAGGACTACTGTGACCTTACAAGCACAGCCAGCAGCTACGGGCCTTCCACTGGCCTACCACGCACTGAGGCTGCTGTGACCTCACAAGCACACCAAGCAGCCATTGGCCTCCCACGGGCCAATCAGGCACTGAGGCTGCTGTGACCTCACAAGCACAGCCAGCAGCCAAGGGCCTGCCACAGGCCTATCAGGCAATAGGACTGCTGTCACCTGACAAGCACAGCCAGCAGCCAAGGGCCTGCCACTGGCCTGTGAAGCACTGAGGCTGCTGTGACCTCACGAGCCCAGGCAGCAGCTATGGGCCTGCCACTGGCCTATGAGGCACTGAGGCTGCTGTGACCTCACAAGCACAGTCAGCAGCCAGGGGCCTGCTGCTGGCCTATCAGGCTATAGGAGTGTTGTCACCTGACAAGCACAGCCAGCAGCTATGGGCCTGCCACTGGCCTATAGGGATCAGAGGCTGCTGTGACCTCACAAGCACAGTCAGCAGCCATTGGCCTGCCACTGTCCAAACAGGCACTCAGGCTGCTTTGACCTCACCAGCACACCAAGCAGCCATTGGCCTACCTCTGGCCTACAGGAAAAGGAGGCTGATGTGACCTCACAAGCACAGCGAGGAGCCAGCGGCCTCCCACTGCCCTATAAGGTACAGAGACAAATGTGACCTCAAAAGGCACCCAGCAGCAAGGGGCCTGCCACGGGCCTATCAGGCAATAGGACTGCTGTGACCTCACAAGCACAAACAGCAGCCATTGGCCTCCCACGGGCCTATACAGCACGGAGGCTGCTGTGACCTCACAAGCAGAGCCAGCAGCCAAGGGCCTGCCACTAGCCTATCAGGCAGTAGGACTGCTGTGACCTCACCAAGCACACCAAGCAGCTATGGGCCTGCCACTGGCCTATAGGGAACAGAGGCTGCTGTGACCTCACAAGCACAGGAAGCAGCCATTAGTGTCCCACTGCCCGATGAGGCGCTGACGCTGCTGTCGACTCAGAAGCACAGTAAACAGTCAGGGGCCTACCACTGTCCAAACAGGCACTCAGGCTGCTTTGACCTCAACAGCACACCAAGCAGCCATTGGCCTGCCGCTGCCCTATGAGGCACTGAGGCTGCTGTGACCTCACAAGCACAGCGAGGAGCCAGAGGCCTGCCATTGCCCTATAAGGTACAGAGACAATTGTGACCTCAAAAGGCAGACAGCAGACAGATGCCTGCCACGGGCCTATCAGGAAATAGGACTACTGTGACCTTACAAGCACAGCCAGCAGCTACGGGCCTGCCACTGGCCTATGAGGCACGCAGGCTGCTGTGACCTCAAAAGCACAGCCAGCAGCCATTGGCCTCCCACGGGCCTATCAGGCACTGAGGCTGCTGTGACCTCACAAGCACAGCCAGCAGCTATGGGCCTGCCACTGGCCTATAGGAAAAGGAGGCTGCTGTGACCTCACAAGCACATCAAGCAGCCATTGGCCTCCCACTGCCCGATGAGGCGCTGACGCTGCTGTCAACTCAGAAGCACAGTAAACAGTCAGGGGCCTGCCACTGCCCTATAAGGTATAGAGACAATGGTGACCTCAAAAGGCAGCCAGCAGACAGAGGCCTGCCACGGGCCTCTCAGGAAATAGGACTGCTGTGACCTTACAAGAACAAACAGCAGCTACGGGCCTCCACTGGCCTATGAGGCACGGAGGCTGCTGTGACTTCAAAAGCACACCAAGCAGCCATTGGCCTCCCACGGGCCAATCAGGCACTGTGGCTGCTGTGACCTTACAAGCACAGCCAGCAGCCAGGGGCCTGCCACAGGCCTATCAGGCAATAGGACTGCTGTCACCTGACAAGCACAGCCAGCAGCCAAGGGCCTGCCACTGGCTTATAGGGAACGGAGGCTACAGTTACCTCACAAGCACACCCAACAGCTATGGGCCTGCCACTGGCCTATGAGGCACTGAGGCTGCTGTGACCTCACAAGCACAGTCAGCAGCCAGGGGCCTGCCACTGGCCTATCAGGCTGTAGGAGTGTTGTCACCTGACAAGCACAGCCAGCAGCTATGGGCCTGCCACAGGCCTATCAGGCAATAGGACTGCTGTGACCTCACAAGCACAGCCAGCAGCTATGGGCCTGCCACTGGCCTATAGGAAAAGGAGGCTGCTGTGACCTCACAAGCACAGGCAGCAGCTATTGGCCTGCCACTGACCTATGAGGCACTGAGGCTGCTGTGACCTCACAAGCACAGTCAGCAGCCAGGGGCCTGCTGCTGGCCTATCAGGCTCTAGGAGTGTTGTCACCTGACAAGCACAGCCAGCAGCTATGGGCCTGCCACTGGCCTATAGGGAACAGAGGCTGATGTGACCTCACAAGCACAGCCAGCAGCCATTGGCCTTCCACTGTCCAAACAGGCACGGAGGCTCCTCTGACCTCACCAGCACACCAAGCAGCCATTGGCCTCCCTCTGGCCTAAAGGAAAAGGAGGCTGAAGCAACCTCACAAGCACAGCGAGTAGCCAGGGGTCTCCCACTGCCCTATAAGGTACAGAGACAAATGTGACCTCAAAAGGCAGCCAGCAGACGGGGCCTGCCACTAGCCTCTCAGGAAATAGGACTGCTGTGACCTGACAAGAACAGACAGCAGACATTGGCCTGCCACTGTCCTATACAGCACTGAGGCTGCTGTGACCTCACAAGCACAGTGAGGAGCCAGAGGCCTGCCATTGCCCTATAAGGTACAGAGACAAATGTGACCTCAAAAGGCAGCCAGCAGACAGAGGCCTGCCACGGGCCTATCAGGAAATAGGACTGCTGTGACCTCACAAGCACAGCCAGCAGCCATTGGCCTCCCACGGGCCTATCAGGCACTGAGGCTGCTGTGACCTCACAAACACAGCCAGCAGACATTAGCCTCCCACTGCCCGATGAGGCGCTGACGCTGCTGTCAACTCAGAAGCACAGTAAAGAGTCAGGGGCCTGCCACTGCCCTCAAGGGCATGGAGGCTGCTGTGACCTCAGAAGCCCAGCCAGCAGCTATGGGCCTGCCACTGCCCTATAGGGCACTGAGGCTTCTCTGACCTCACAAGCCCACCCAGCAGTCATTGGCCTCAAACTGGCCTATCAGGCACTGAGGCTTCTGTAACCTCACAAGCACAGGCAGCAGCAAGGGGCCTGCCACTGGCCTGTGAAGCACTGAGGCTGCTGTGACCTCACGAGCCCAGGCAGCAGCCAGGGGCCTTCTGCTGGCCTATCAGGCTCTAGGAGTGTTGTAACCTGACAAGCACAGCCAGCAGCTATGGGCCTGCCACTGGCCTATAGGGAACAGAGGCTGCTGTGACCTCACAAGCACAGCCAGCAGCCATTGGCCTTCCACTGTCCAAACAGGCACTCAGGCTGCTTTGACCTCACCAGCACGCCAAGCAGCCATTGGCCTGCCGCTGCCCTATGAGGCACTGAGGCTGCTGTGACCTCACAAGCACAGCGAGGAGCCAGAGGCCTGCCATTGCCCTATAAGGTACAGAGACAATTGTGACCTCAAAAGGCAGCCAGCAGACAGATGCCTGCCACAGGCCTATCAGGAAATAGGACTACTGTGACCTTACAAGCACAGCCAGCAGCTACGGGCCTTCCACTGGCCTATCACGCACTGAGGCTGCTGTGACCTCACAAGCACACCAAGCAGCCATTGGCCTCCCACGGGCCAATCAGGCACTGTGGCTGCTGTGACCTCACAAGCACAGCCAGCAGCCAGGGGCCTGCCACTGGCCTATGAGGCACGGAGGCTGCTGTGACCTCACAAGCACAGCCAGCAGCCAAGGGCCTGCCACTAGCCTATCAGGCACTAGGACTGCTGTGACCTCACAAGCACAGCCAGCAGCTATGGGCCTGCCACTGGCCTATAGGAAAAGGAGGCTGCTGTGACCTCACAAGCACACCAAGCAGCCAGGAGCCTGCCACTGCCCGATGAGGCGCTGACGCTGCTGTCAACTCAGAAGCGCAGTAAAGAGTCAGGGGCCTGCCACTGCCCTCAAGGGCATGGAGGCTGCTGTGACCTCAGAAGCCCAGCCAGCAGCTATGGGCCTGCCACTGCCCTATAGGGCACTGAGGCTTCTCTGACCTCACAAGCCCACCCAGCAGTCATTGGCCTCAAACTGGCCTATCAGGCACTGAGGCTTCTGTAACCTCACAAGCACAGCCAGCAGCTAGGAGCCTGCCACTGGCCTACGAGGCACTGAGGCTGCTGTTACCTCACAAGCACAGCCAGTAGCCAGGATTCTGCCACTAACCTATGAGGCACTGAGGATGCTGTGACCTCACAAGCACAGCCAGCAGCCAGGAGCCTGCGACTGGCCTAGGAGGCACTGAGGCTGCTGTGACCTCACCAGCACAGCCAGCAGTCGGGGGCCTGCCACTGGCCTAGGAGGCACTGAGGCTGCTGTGACCTCACAAGCACAGCCAGCAGCCATGAGCCTGCCACGGGCCTATGAGGCACGGACGCTGCTGTGACCTCACAAGCACAGCCAGCAGCCAGGAGCCTGCCACTGGCCTCGGAGGCACTGAGGCTGCTGTGACCTCACAAGCACAGAGAGCAGCCAGGAGCATGCCACTGGCCTAGGAGGCACTCAGGCTGATGTGACGTCCCAAGCACAGCCATCATCCAGGAGCCTGCCACTGGCCTGACAGACTCTTAGCGTGCTGTGACCTGAAAAGCTAAGCCAGCAGCCATGAGCCTGTCACTGGCCTATGAGGCAGTGAGGCTGCTGTGACGTCACAAGCACAGCCATCAGCCATGAGCCTGCCACTGGCCTCAGAGGCACTGAGGCTGCTGTGACCTCACAAGCACAGCCAGCAGCCATGAGCCTGCTACTGGCCTAGGAGGCACGGATGCTGCTGTGACCTCACAAGCACAGCCAGCAGTCATGAGCATGCCACTGGCCTAGGAGGAACTGAGGCTGCTGTTGTTACAAGACAACCCTGAGAAGCTCAGAAAGAATGTTTGAAGCAGGTAGATTTGGTTAACTTCTATCTTAGATAGAATTTGCTTAGCATGAGTAGCCGCACACTTGCTTAGCATGAGTAGCTAAATCTGGCAATTTGTGTGTATAAATGCTACTTGAAAAGTTGGGGGGTGTGTGCTTGATTTGTGGGAAACCACCGAGCACCCAGGCTTGCGCAACTCTGAAATAAATAAGCAAATGTCTCTCCTGAGTGTGTAATTATTGGCTTATTGCACACCGGGCAACGAATCCGCTTTTCGGACAACAGTTTTCTGGCGACCCAGGTGGGACTCTCGCTGTAAAGCCTTGCCCGGATCGTCTTGCCAGTTCCAGCGGGGAGACACTGCTCATCGGACTCCAGCGCGCACCGACCGTTTTGTTCGGGGACTCCATGAGCACCCTCCCTGGTCGGAACAGGTAAGCGACTCAAAGGTGCAATGCAGTAATTATTAAGAGACATTGCATAAAGGGTATGATGTAAGGGTAATTGGTTGTGGTAACCAAAGGTAAGCTTTGTACACGTTTGGACAGTGACGACTGGAGTGTACGAAAGCGTAATTGGTAAGAACGTTCTCTTAAGGGTAATAATATGGGAACAGGACAATCTGTGGAGGTATCCCCCTGTTCTCCTTTAGGATGCATCCTGAAACATTGGAGTAAGTTTGGTGGGAATCCTTTAACAAGGAGAAAATTAAAGGAATACTGTACTCAGTGGTGGCCAATGTATAAACTGGAGGATGAGGAAAAATGGCCAGAAATTGGAACGCTAAACTATAATACAATCTTGCAACTTATGTTGTTTTGCAGAAGACAGAACAAATGGGATGAGGTCCCATATGTAGATTTGTTCTTCTCTCTGAGAAATGATCATGAAACTAGAAAAAAATGTAAGCTGTTGATCTCTGATTCAAATGTGTTAATGATGATGGGAAACAAAGAGAAAATGCCTCGGTTTTGCTCTGCTTGTAGCATTGGGAAAAGATGTTTAAAAGTGGGTGATGAGGAAGAGGATGTACAATTACTGGTCTCTCCGGAAAGAGATCAAGATAGTGTCGACAGCAGAAAGAAGGGAAGTGAGGCATGTAGCCCGATTGCAGGCAGAACTCGGGCTACTCGGGCTCAACATCCCGCGACTCAGGCCCCGCTGCGTCAAGCAGTCGGACCAGACGGGATGCCTGTGTATGTGAAGGTCCCTTTTTCAACTACAGATTTAATGAATTGGAAGGAGTCTGCAGGGTCGTACTGAGAAAATCCAGAAAAGATGTATCAATCCTTTAAAATGATAATTGAGAATCATAATCCAGATTGGCAGGATTTACAGGTGCTTTTAAATACTTTGCTTTCACCTGAGGAGAAAAGAATGGTATTAGACAAAGCTCAAGAGGAGAATGAAAGACAAAATGCCAGAGACAGACCAGACCGTTTTATGCCGGCCCGGGAACCGGGTTGGGATCAAAACACAGGGGCAGGCAGGTTAATGACTAAACAGTGCCAACAGTTAATATTATATGAGGTAAAGCATGGAGTACCTAGGCCCAAAAATATTGCAAAACTATATCAAGTCGCACAGGGTATGAATGAGCATCCCTCTGCATTTTACGAGCGGTTATGTGAAACTGCCCGAAAATGGACAGACTTGGATCCCGAGGACGAAGCAAATAAAATGACTTTTACTACATTATTTGTAGGACAATCAGCACCAGATATAAGGAGAAAGCTTCAGAAAGTAGATGGTATGTCGGGGATGTCGATATCGCAATTAATAGAAATTGCATATAAGGTGTACAATAACAGGGAAGAAGTAGAGAGAAAGGAAAAACAAAAGGAGAAACTTAAAGATAAGAGGCAAAATGCTGCAGTCTTGGCAGCTGCATTTGCCCGGGCACAAACTCCCTCTCAGGGAAGGGGTTTTCCGAAAGGACAAGGACGTGGAAGAGGGCATAGAGTAGGAGGGAATTTGGGAAATAGAATTCCGCTAAGGAGAGATCAGTGTGCAATTTGCAGGGGGAAGGGGCACTGGAAAAATGAGTGCCCGAAGAGACAATCAGATCATTGGAAACCTCAGTCTGCATCTGTTCCAGAGGCAGATTTGCTCATGATTGGGACAGAGGATTCAGACTGATGGGGACCGGGGGTTGAGGAATTGGATTCCCCAGCCGAACCCCTGGTTTCAGTAAAGCTGGGGAACGAAACAGTTAAATTTTTAGTAGACACTGGAGCAGCATATTCAGTACTAAATAGCTGTAAGGGACCAATGAGTAAATTCTCTATGCCAGTAATTGGGGCCACAGGAAAGCGAGAGGTCAAACCTTTCTTTCAACCAATTAAATGTGAAATAGGAAATAAGGTGTTAACACATGAATTCTTATACATGCCAGAATGCCCATTACCCCTAATGGGGAGGGATTTACTGAATAAACTGGGGGCACAGATAACCTTTGATAAAAACAAAGTTAAGGTGCACATTCCACAAAGTAACGCCTGGAAGGCACAAGCATATATGTTGCAGAAAGCACTGGATTCCGAACAGGTGGAGGATGGACCAAGCGAAATTCCCTCTGAAGTAATGGACGCAGTAATCCCTTTTGTGTGGGCAACGGAGAAACCTGGAAGAGCCAGATGTGCAGAACCGGTAAAGGTGGAATTAAAACAAGGAGCTAAACCGGTAAGGCGAAAACAGTATCCCATGAAGTTAGAGGCCCGTGTTGGACTGGAGCCTATGATTAATAATTTCTTAAAGTATGGACTGTTGCGAGAATGTCAATCCGAGTACAATACTCCAAGCCTGCCTGTAAAAAAAACATATTCACAAGAATATCGTCTAGTACAGGATTTGCGAGCTATTAACCAGATAGTGACTGATGTGCACCCAGTGGTACCCAATCCATACACTTTGTTAACAACGATAAATGATTCCAATGTCTATTTTACAGTATTGGACTTAAAAGATGCTCTCTTCTGTATCCCTTTGGAGGAACAAAGTCAACAATTATTCGCCTTTGAGTGGGAAAGTCCTACAACGAAACGCAAAATGCAGTTGTGCTGGACAGTACTCCCTCAAGGATTCAAGAACAGCCCTACAATTTTTGGTAATGTACTTGCAAAAGAATTAGAATTATGGCAAGGTAAGAAAGAGACCACTACCTTATTACAGTATGTGGATGATATCTTACTGGGGGCAGACACTATTGAAGAATGTAGAGAAACAACCATCAGTTTATTAAATTTTTTGGGAACAGCGGGATACAGGGTGTCTCGGAAAAAGTACAGATCATGAAGGAAAGCGTAATCTATCTAGGATTTGAAATATCCCAGGGGAAAGAAAATTAGGAATCGAAAGGAAAGAAGCGATTTGTCAGATCGCCCCCCCAGAATCAAAAAGAGAACTTAGGGGATTTTTAGGAATGGCTGGGTGGTGTCGCCTGTGGATACCTAATTTTGGATTAATGGCAAAGCCTTTATATGAAGCTGTTAAGGGGCCGGGAGACTTGCTGGAGTGGACTCCAGAATGCCGAAAAGGATTTGATGAAATCAAGTTTGCTCTCATGAGTGCCCCTGCATTAGGACTTCCGAACCTAACAAAGCCATTTGAGCTTTATGTACATGAGAGAGGGCACCAGGCTTTGGGAGTGCTTGTACAGACTTTAGGAAATTGGAAAAGACCTGTGGCTTACTTTTCAAGACAGCTGGATAAAGTGAGTACAGGGTGGCCAGGATGCCTCAGAGCAGTTGCAGCTGCTGTGCTGTTAATACAAGAGGCACGAAAATTGACATTGGGACAAAAAGTGACTGTTTATGTGCCACATGCTGCTGCAGCAGTTTTAGAACAAAAAGGGCATCACTGGTTATCCCCAAGTAGGATGGTGCAGTACCAGGCAGTGATACTTGAGCAAGAAGATGTAACCATGAAGGTGTCCAATACCCTTAATCCGGCATCTTTATTACCACTTCATGAAGAGGGGAGGTTGGCTCATGACTGTCTGCAAACTATTGAGCGAGTATACTCCAGCCGTCCAGATTTGAGAGATATTCCGTTGCAGAATCCAGACTGGGAATTATTTACCGATGGGAGCAGTTTTATAGTAAAGGGAGAAAGAAGGGCTGGATACGCTGTTGTCACTTTGGAAGGAGAAATCGAAGCAAGATCGCTACCAGCAAATACATCAGCCCAGAAAGCAAAACTGATTGCTTTAACCCGGGCTCTGGAATTATCAGAGGGAAAATCGACTAATGTGTTTACAGATTCAAAATACGCCTTTGGGGTTATACATGCCCATGGCGCAATTTGTAAAGAAAGAGGATTGCTATCTTCTCAAGGGAATCTCCAGGATTTTTCTCAACATTTCTCAAGGAAAATGTTATTAAAAGAAATTATACCAAGATTTAGGGTACCAGAAGGGTTTTCTTCAGATAGGGGACCTCATTTTATAGCAGAAATAGTACAACAAATCTCAAAAATACTACAAATTAAATGGGACTTACATACCCCCTGGAGACCACAATCCAGTGGAAAAGTGGAAAGAATGAATCAAACAATTAAGAGACAGGTAGGAAAATTGTGTCAGGAGACTCAGATGAAATGGACTGATGTTTTACCTCTGGCATTATTAAGAACCAGAATAACCCCAAGGGTTAGGGAGAAAGTTAGTCCATTTGAGATTCTGTATGGCAAACCTTACACTGTAAATTTAACTGGAAATGAAATTCAAATGCACGTTAAGGGTGATCAAATTTTAAGTGATTATCTCTTGTCTATGGCAAAGGTTCTTCTCTCCGTAGGTACATCCAGTTATACTTTTAGATTACACCCGAGTGAAAGCAGTACCTCGAGAGACGTGGAAAGCTGAACAAGTTCAACCTCTAAAGTTAAAAATATATAAAGATATATGAGATGTATTAGAAGCGAATCGGTTTTAAATTTAGATTGTATTCAGGGAAAAAATGCTTTAATCTGATTGTTAGGAATAGGGTTAATATTGTTGTTACGGTATCTGTGTAAAAATGATGTTCTCCTTAACAACCAGGGGAGAAATGTGGTGGTTAGTTTTTCTAGGTTACCTGAGCCAAACAATTAAAGGGAATCAGGAAGGATTTTGGAGTCACAATCTCCATTTGGAAGTAATTACGAAATCTATGAAGATAGTTAACCAGAGGGATTGCTGGGTGTGTACCCACTTCCCTGAACTTTCCAACAAGGGCTTCCCACTAATTGGAGTGCCTATGAAACAACCAAACAGGAATGGGAAGTCCAGAGGGTGACAGGAGATTATTATCAATGTATCCAAAGATGTAATAATAGTAATAAATGGTGGGAGAAAACTATACTTTATGGAAAGCAACCGATCAACTGTACTGGAGCCATTAAGGTAGGAGGTTATAAAGATTGCTCTCGGATACCTGAATAGGTTATAAGTGGCCAAGTAAGGAACTAAATGAGTGGCGTGTTCCAAAAGGTAGTGGATGGTATTGGTTGTGTGGAAACAAGGCACGAAAAGTGCTACCTCCTAATTGGTCAGGGACATGTACTTTAGGGGCAATAATCCCTAATGTTACTATAAGAAAAGAATTGAGTAATAAATACCAAAAATCCTGGCTAAGAACATTCATAAGGAGACAAAAGAGGGTCAATAATCCTTTAATAGATCGACCTACTAGGTTGCAGTCATTCGTAAGGTGGCTGTTTCCACAACTGGGAGTGAGTGAACTTGAAAAAGCAATAGTAAATATTTCAGCAGTTATTGAAAAAAATAGGGAATAAAACCTCTGATGCCACTGCAGCTTTACAAGAGGAAGTTTCAGAAATTGCGAAAATAACTACCCAAAACAGGATGGCTCTAGAGATGTTATTGGCATCTCAGGGAGGAGTATGTACAGTAATAAATACTAGTTGCTGTGTATATGTGGATCAAAGCGGGAGAATTTCTACCGATCTAAATGAAATCTGGAAGCAGACTGAAATCTTACATGGGGTTCAGAAAGAGGATACCTCTTTTGGATTTGAAGAAACATGGAAATGGTTGACTTCCTGGTTCCCTGACGTGAGCTCATGGGTTAAAAAGTGTTTAACAATTTTGGGAATGGTGTTAGTAGTTTTTGTATGCGTTTATGTAGTGATTCAATGCATTTGTAGATGTTGTACAAAATTAATATGGGAAAGATTTTAAAAGAGTGAGACTAATATGAAAATGATCATATAAGTCTCAAAGGGGGGAATTGTTACAAGACAACCCTGGGAAGCTCAGAAGCAATGCGTGAACTAGGTAGATTAGGATAACTTCTAACATTAAGTCTGAAGTGGTCTAGAGGTAGCCACTTAGATAAAACTTGCTTCATGAGTAGCTAAATTTGCTGAAGCCTTAGGCCGCACTCCTAGTTCAGTAAGAAAGGGCCCCAGAGCTGGTGCAGGCTGGAAAGATAAGGGAGTTACAAGCAGTCTGCATTCCTGTGCCCCACACTCCGAAAGGGAGGATGTCAAGGCTTTGAAATAAGGCCTGCTTGGGCACCAGGACCTTGGGAAGCAAAACCTCCTCTCACTGCTGAAACAATGTTAATTAAGGGGTCTGGACTATCTCCCCCTTGTCAGGACTTTGGGAGATAACACCTACTGTCCCTGCTGGGGCAGTGTTAATTGATCTCCCCTCATCAGGACCTTGGGAGACAGGGGTGGGACCCGGGGAATGAAGAAATCACTAACTAATCAGTGTAAAAGGGAAAATTGCAAATCTGGCAATTTGTTTGTATAAATGCTACTTGAAAAGTTGGGGGGGGGGGGGGTGTGTGCTTGATTTGTGGGAAACGACCGAGCACCCAGGCTTGTGCAACTCTGAAATAAATAAGCAAATGTCTCTCCTGAGTGTGTAATTATTGGCTTATTGCACACCGGGCAACGAATCCGCTTTTCAGACAACAGCAGCAGCCTCAGTGCCTGATATACGAGGGGCAGGCCAGTGCCTGCTGGATGTGCTTGTGAGGTCACAGCAGCCTCCGTGCCCTATAGGCCAGTGGCAGGCCCATAGCTGCTGGCTGTGCTCGTGAGGTCACAGCAGTCCCATTGACTGATATGCCAGTGGGATGCCCAAGGCTGTTTGCTGTGCTTGTGAGGTCACATTTGTCTCAGTGCTTCACAGGCCAGTGGCAGGCCAATGGCTGCTGGCTGTGCTCGTGAGGTCACAGCAGCCTCTGTGCCCTATAGGGCAGTGGCAGGCTCATGGCTGTTTGCTGTGCTTGTGAGCTCACAGCAGTCTGAGTGCCTGATAGCCAGTGGCAGGCCCACAGCTGCTGGCTGTGCTTGTAACGTCACAGCAGTCCTATTGCCTGATAGGCCTGTGGCAGGCCTCTGTCTGCTGGCTGCCTTTTGAGGTCACATTTGTCTCTGTACCTTATAGGGCAGTGGGAGGCCCATGGCTGCTGACTCTGCTTGTGAGCTCACAGCAGCCTCACAGCCACAGTGCTTAATAGGCGAGTGGCAGGATCCTGTAAGCCAGCTTTTTTTGTGAGGTTAGAGCACTCTCATTGCCTCATAGGCCAGTGGCAGACCCCTGTTTGCTGGCTGTGCTTGTGAAGTCAAAGCAGTCCCAGTGCCTGATACACCAGGGGCAGGGCCCTGGCTGCATTCTGTGCTTGTGAGGTCACATTTATCTCAGTGCTTCACAGGGCAGTGGCAGTCCCCTGGCTGTGCTTGTGAGGTCACAGCAGCCTCCATGCCCTATACGCCAGTGGCAGGCCAATGGATGATGGCTGTTCTTGTAAGGTCACAATAACCTCAGGGCCTGATAGGCCAGTGTCAGCTTCCTGGGTGCTGGCTGTGCTTGTGAAGTCAAAGCAGTCCCAGTGCATCATACACCAGGGGCATCCCCTGGCTGCTGGCGGTGCTTGTGAGGTCACAGCAACCTCAGTGCCTCTGAGGCCAGTGGCAGGCTCATGGCTGCTTTCTGTGTTTGTGAGGTCACAGCAGCCTGAGTGCCTCCTAGGCCAGTGGCTAGCTCATGGTTGCTGGCTGTGCTTGTGAGGTCACAGCAGCCTGACTGCCTCCTAGGCCAGTGGCAGGCTCCTGGCTGCTGGCTGTGCTTGTGACGTCACAGCAGCCTGACTGCCTCCTAGGCCAGTGGCAGGCTCCTGGCTGCTGGCTGTGCTTGTGACGTCACAGCAGCCTCAGTGACTCATAGGTTAGTCTACAGCGCCTCCTGCTGGCTGTGTTTGTGAGGTCACAGCACCCTCAGTGCCTCCTAGGCCAGTGGCAGGCTCCTCGCTGCTGGCTGTGCTGCTAGGTCACAGCAGCCTGAGTGCCTCTGAGGCCAGTGGCAGGCTCATGGCTGCTGGCTGTGCTTGTGAGGTCACAGCAACCTCAGTGCCTCATAGGTTAGTCTACAGCGCCCCCAGCTGGCTGTGTTTGTGAGGTCACAGCACCCTCAGTGCCTCCTAGGCCAGTGTCAGGCTCCTGGCTGCTAGCTGTGCTTGTGACGTCACAGCAGCCTCAGTGCCTCAGAGGCCAGTGGCAGGCTCCTGGCTGCTGGCTGTGCTTGTGAGGTCACAGCAGCCTGAGTGCCTCCTAGGCCAGTGGCAGGCTCATGGTTGCTGGCTGTGCTTGTGAGGTCACAGCAGCCTCAGTGCCTCATAGGTTAGTCTACAGCGCCTCCTGCTGGCTGTGCTTGTGAGGTCACAGCAGCCTGAGTGCCTCATAGGTTAGTCTACAGCGTACCCTGCTGGCTGTGTTTGTGAGGTCACAGCACCCTCAGTGCCTCCTAGGCCAGTGTCAGGCGCATAGCTGCTGGCTGTGCTTGTGAGGTCACAGCACCCTCAGTGCCTCATAAGCCACTGGCAGGCCCCTGACTGCTGGCTGTGCTGGTGAGGTCACAGCAGCCTGAGTGCCTCTGAGGCCAGTGGCAGGCTCATGGCTGCTGGCTGTGCTTGTGAGGTCACAGCAGCCTCAGTGCCTCCTAGGCCAGTAGCAGGCTCATGGCTGCTGGCTGTGCTTGTGAGGTCACAGCAGCCTCACTGCCTCTTAGGTTAGTCTACAGGGCCCGCTGCTGGCTGTGCTTGTGAGGTCACAGCAGCCTGAGTGGCTCCTAGGCCAGTAGCAGGCTCCTGGCTGCTGGCTGTGCTTGTGAGGTCACAGCAGCCTCAGTGCCTCCGAGGCCAGTGGCAGGCTCATTGCTGCTGGCTGTGCTTGTGACGTCACAGCAGCCTCAGTGCCTCCGAGGCGAGTAGCAGGCTCCTGGATGATGGCTGTGCTTTTTAGGTCACAGCAGCCTGAGTGCGTACTAGGCTAGGGGCATGCTCCTGGCTGCTGGCTGTGCTTGTGAGGTCACAGCAGCCTGAGTGCCTCTCAAGCCAGTGTCAGGCTCCTGGCTGCTGGCTGTGCTTGTGATATCACAGCAGCCTCAGTGCCTCTAAGGCCAGTGTCAGGCTCATGGCTGCTGGCTGTGCTTGGGAGGTCACAGCGCCCTCAGTGCCTCATAGGTTAGTGTCCAGCGCCCCCTGCTGGCTGTGCTTGTGAGATCACAGTAGCCTCAGTGCCTCATAAGTTAGTCTACAGGGCCCCCTGCTGGCTGTGCTTCTGAGTTGACAGCAGCGTCAGCGCCTCCTAGGGCTGTGGGAGGCTAATGGCGGCTGCCTGTGCTTGTGAGGTCACAGCAGCCTCTGTGCTGTATAGGCCAGTGGCAGGCCCATAGCTGCTGGCTGTGCTTGTGAGGTCACAGCAGTCCTATTGCCTGATAGGCTTGTGGCAGGCCCATAGCTGCTGGCTGTGCTTGTCAGGTCACAACACTCCTACAGCCTGATAGGCCCGTGGGAGGCCCCATCTGCTGGCTGCCTTTTGAGGTCACATTTGTCTCTGTACCTTATAGGGCAATGGCAGGCCTCTGGCTCCTCGCTGTGTTTGTGAGGTCACAGCAGCCTCAGTGCCCTATAGGCCAGTGGCAGGCACATAGCTGCTGGCTGTGCTTGTCAGGTCACAGCAGTCCTATTGCCTGACAGGCCAGTGGCAGACCCACAGCTGCTGGCTTTGCTTGTGACGTCACAGCAGCCTCAGTGTCTTATAGGGCAGTTGGATGCCCATGCCTGCTGGCCGTGCTTGTGAGGTCACAGCAGCCTCAGTGCCTGATAGGCCAGTTCGAGGCCAATGACTGCTGGGTGGGCTTGTGAGGTCAGAGAAGCCTCAGTGCCCTACAGGGCAGTGGCAGGCCCCTGACTGTTTACTGTGCTTCCGAGTTGACAGCAGTGTCAGCGCCTCATTGGGCAGTGGGAGGCCCCTGGCTGCTGCCTGTGCTTGTGAGGTCACAGCAGCCTCCGTGCCTCATAGGCCAGTGGCAGGCCCAAAGCTGCTGTCTGTGCTTGTGAGGTCACAGCAGTCCCATGGCCCGATAGGCCAGTGGCAGGCCCATAGCTGCTGGCTGTGCTTGTGAGGTCACAGCAGCCTCTGTGCCCTATAGGGCAGTGGCAGGCTCATGGCTGTTTGCTGTGCTTGTGAGCTCACAGCAGTCCCATTGCCTGATAGGCCAGTGTGACGCCATTGGCTGCTGGCTGTCCTTTTGAGCTCACAGCAGTCTGAGTGCCTGATAGCCAGTGGCAGACCCACAGCTGCTGGCTGTGCTCGTGAGGTCACAGCAGTCCCATTGCCTGATAGGCCAGTGCGAGGCCACTGGCTGCTGGCTGTCCTTTTGAGCTCACAGCAGTCTGAGTGACTGATAGGCCAGTGGCAGGCCTCTGCGTGCTGGCTGCATTTTGAGGTCACCTTGGTCTCAGTGCCTCATCAGGCAGTGGGATGCCCATGGCTGCTGACTCTGCTTGTGAGCTCACAGAAGTACCAGTGCCTGATAGGCCACTGGCAGGCCCCTGGCGGCTTCCTGTCCTTGTCAGGTCACATCAGCCTCTGTGTCTGATAGGGAAGTGGAAGGTGTTGTAGAGGCCTCTGAGTGCCTTTTTTTGCAGTGCAGGGTCCTCAGGGTGCTTTTTTTTGCAGTGTAGTAGCCTCCAAGTGCCTTTTTTTGCAATGTAGGGGCTTCCGAGTGCCTTTTTTGTGGTGCAGGGACCTCCAAGTGCCTTTATTTCCAGTGTACAGGCCTCCGAGTGCCTCTTTTTCCAGTGCAGGAGCCTCCGAGTGCCTTTCTTGGTGGTGCTGGGCCCCCCGAGTGCCTTGTTTCACATTGTAGCAGCCCCCAAGAGCCTTTGTTTGTGCTGTAGGGGCCACTGAGTGCCTTTTTTTGTGGTGTAGCGCCCTCCGAGTGCCTTTTTTTGCATTGTAGCAGCCTCCAAGTGCCTTTTTTGTGGTGCACTGGCCTCCGAGTGCCTTTTTTTCCAGTACAGGGGCCTCCGAGTGCCTTTCTCTACAGTGTAGCAGCCTCCGAGTGCCTTTTTTTGTGGTGCAGGGCCCTGCGAGTGCCTTTTTTTCCGGTGTAGGGGCCTCAGGGTGCCTTTTTTTGCATTGTAGCAGCCTCTGAGTGCCTTTTTTTCCAGTGCAGGAGCCTCCGAGTGCCTTTTTGGTGGTGCAGGCCCTCTGAGTGCCTTGTTTCACATTGTAGCAGCCCCCAAATGCCTTTTATTGTGCTGTAGGAGCCACCGAGTACCTTTTCTTGTGATTCAGGGGCCTCTGAGTGCCTTTTTTTGCATTGTAGCAGCCCCCAAGTGCCTTTTTTTGTGCTGTAGGGGCCAGCAAGTGCCTTTTTTCGCGGTGCAGGGGCCTCAGGGTGCATTTTTTTGCAGTGTAGTAGCCTCCAAGTGCCTTTTTTTTGCAATGTGGGGGCCTCCGAGTGCCTTTTCTTGTGTGCACTGGCCTCCAAGTGCCCCGTTTTTCAGTGCACTGGCCTCCGAGTGCCCTTTTTTGCAGTGTGGAGGCCTCTGAGTGCCTTTTTTTGAGGTGCAGGAGCCTCCGAGTGCCTTTATTTCCAGTGTAGGGGCCTCCGAGTGCCTTTTTTTGCACTGTAGCAGCCCCCAAGTGCCTTTTTTTGTGCTGTAGGGGCCTCCGAGTGCCTTTCTCTGTGGTGTAGGGGCCTCCGAGTGCCATTTTTTCTGGTGAACAGGCCTGCAAGTGCCTCTTTTTGCAGTGCAGGAGCCTCCGAGTGCCTCTTTTGGTGGTGCTGGGCCCTCCGAGTGCCTTGTTTCACATTGTAGCAGCCCCCGAGTGCCTTTTCTTGTGCTGTAGGAGCCACCGAGTGCCTTTTCTTGTGGTTCAGGGGCCTCTGAGTGCCTTGTTTCACATTGTAGCAGGCCCCAAGTGCCTTTTTTGTGCTGTAGGGGCCTCCGAGTGCCTTTTTTTCCAGTGTAGGGGCAGCCAAGTGCCTTTTTTTGCGGTGCTGGGGCCTCAGGGGGCATTTTTTTCCATTGCAGGTGCCTCCAAGTGCCTTTCTCTGCGGTGTAGCGGCCTCCGAGTGCCTTTTTTTCCGGTGTACAGGCCTGCAAGTGCCTCTTTTTCCAGTGCAGGAGCCTCCGAGTGCCTCTTTTGGTGGTGCCGGGCACTCCGAGTGCCTTGTTTCGCATTGTAGCAGCCCCCGAGTGCCTTTGTGCTGTCGGGGCCACCCAGTACCTTTTTTTGTGGTGTGGTCCTCTGAGTGCCTTTTTTTGTGCTGTAGTGGCCACCGAGTGCCTTTTTTTACAGTGTAGTGGCCTCCGAGGGCTTTTTTTTTCCTCTGCAGGGGCCTCCGAGTGCCTTTGTCTGTGGTGTAGCGCCCTCCAATTGCCTTTTTTTGTGATGCAGTGGCCTGCAAGTGCCTATTTCTGCGGTGCAGGGGCCTCCGAGTGACTTTTTTTCATATGTAGGGGCATCCGAGGGCCCTTTTCTGGCGGTGCAGGGCCCTCTGAGTGCTTTTTTTCATGGTGCAGTGGTTTCCAAGTGCTTTTTCTTTGCAGTGGGGCCTCCGAGAGCCCTTTTTTTGCGGTGCAGGTCCTTCTGAGTGCCTTTTTTGCTGTGCAGTGGTCTCCGCGTGCCTTTTTTTGTGGTGCAGGTCCTCGCTCTGCTTGTGAGTTTGCTTCTGCCTCTGTGCTTGATAGGCCAGTGGCAGGGTCATGCCACCTGGCTTTGCTTGTGAGGATACTTGTGTCTCCATGCCAAAAAGGGCAGTGGCAGGCCCATGGTTGCTGGTTGTGTCTTACGATGTCACTTTGACCTGCATGCCATTGCATGCATGGCATGCATGGGCATGCACTGCCACGCCCATGGCTGCTGGTCTGCTTGGGTGTTCCCTTCTTTCTCCGTGCTTGATGCGCCATGGCAGGCCCAGAGCTGCTGGCTGTGCTTGTGAGGTCCCTTTGACCTCAGTGCCTGATGAGGCACTCAGAGCGCCATGAGTCCTGCCTGCGCTTCTGAGCTCACTTCTGCCTCAGTGCCTGATTGGCAAGTGGCAGGCCACTGGCTGCTTGCTGAGGTAGTGAGGTCATTTTTACCAGCAGCCCTAAACTTAGCGCTACGGGATGTTCAGAATCCTCCGTGACAGCCTCTAAGACTATTGCCAGTAGAAATGGGACCAAGACATTACCCAAACTGAGAAGTCCAGTGTGTCACTAACTACAAATTGTAGTGGCTCTCGCCTGGTGCCGGAGAGACGATTGCACTGAAAACTTCCGCCTTCCATTGCCCGGGTCCCGGCAGACCCCGGTGATGCGTCCTAACGAACGCTCTTGTAATGGGAGTGTAACTTGTAAGTCTACGCCATTAGTTCTACCCTGCACTCTCAGGAGCAGGCTTTCAACACTCTCTCCTGCTTTAACCACTTCCCCAATGCTCTCCATTTTAACTTTCCCTGCGGTCACTGCAGGAACAGCCCGACCATCTCCGCAGAGCTCCCAGGCAGTTAAATCAACCGGAACACAAAAGTTACTGTTGAACCCTTTGTGGTCTCTAAAACCTGTAGCGTTACTCAGGCAAGAGAACATGTCTATGATTAAGCCATCCTGTCTGCCATTTTTAAATATAGCTTACACCACATGGATGGAATGGTTACGCAAGCGGACCTGAAGCGCCAAATGGCGAGAAAGAAAGGATGTCAGTGGTGTTACAGGGCCAGGATTAGGAGTTCTAAATAGCATCGATGCTGAGGCATTAGTGAATAAGCAAGTGCCACAAACAGAGATGTGTCTAGATTAGACAAAGCAAAGCCATTACGATCATCTCTGTTACCTCTTGGACGTAATCAACGGTGCTCCTCTCAGATTTCTACCTCAGTGGGAGCTCAAAGAAGGCAAGCTCATCAGCTTCCTTAGTTGCAGCAGGAGGAGCTCAAACTAATGTTTCTTTGGCGGTCCATTGTATCCAAGCCAAATGGACACAATCCGGACCAGTTGCAACAACTCGGGCAGGTGAGAAAGGGCTCCTACCCAGTGAAATTCGCAAAGCAGGACTCCTTCCAAAGGAGTTCAGTGTTAAGGACTCTTGGACTGCCACCATCTAGAGTTAATCAGAGTCAGGCTAGGGCAGCCCCATGACATTGCCTCCCGCGCCCCTAGTCGACAATAACACCAGGCCTGTTCCCACCTTTCTCCTAAGAGTGTGAAACTGCTCAAACTCTCCCACCTATCAGTTCACATGGATCAGAGGTCTGGGCACACCAGGCTTGCCTCGGGCAATCCCACAAGACATGCCCAATCTCGGCATCCTCCCCTGTGGACACTTACACCACGTCCACTCACAGCTGCCTCCTAAGAATGCCCGCCTGCTCAGCTGCCTGTCCGAACAGCCGACGCTGACAGGCAAGAGCTGTTGCCAAGCAAGCTTGACCTGCATGCGCAGGGCAGCCCCATAGCACTTTCACAGCTGCCTTCCTCGCCGGTTGACACTTACAGCAGGGCTATTCCCTCCGAACGCCTAGGAGTGCCACACTGCTCCAATGCCTCCACTGACAGTCAGGGCTCACAGGCAGGAGCTAGTCCCAGCCAAGCTTCCCCTGCATGCCTAAGGCAGTCCCACAACAGGATAACGGCTTGCCTTCCTTTCCTGTCGACATTAACAGCACCGCTACTCCCGCCTTCCTCCTAGCAATGCCACGTTGCTCAAATGCCTGTCCAACGAGCAAGGGCTGCTGGGCAAGAGCATGGGTATGCGAAACTAGCCTTGGGCAGCCCCACAAGGTGTACCCATCTCGCCTTCCTCCCCCATCAACAGTTACAGCAGGCGTACTCACAGCTTCCTCCTAAGAATGCCCAACTGCTCAGACGCCTGTCCGAACAGCAAGGGCCGCTAGGCAAGAGCTCCGGGCATGCCAAGCTTCCCTTTGCCAGCCCACAGCATATTCCCTGCTCTCTTCTAGGTGAGGGCCTTTTGGCCTTTACATCACGGCTACTCCCAACTTAGTCCTAAGAATGCCAAAATGCTCAGACGCCTTTGCGAGCAAGCAGGGCTCAAAAGCAAGGGCTCATCCCCACCACACAAAACCTGCTAAGCCACAGCAGGCCCACAACACGTTCACAGTTGCCTTCCTCTCCTGTCCACACTTAAAGGCTGCGTACTCACGCCTTACTCCGAGGAGTGCCATATTGCGCAAACGCCTCTCTCACCTGTCAGTCCTCACAGGCAAGAATTCTGGACACGAGCTGGAAAAGAGCTTCTGGCAGCCGCACAGGATATGCGCAGCTCACCGTTCACTTGTGTCGCCGATCACACCAGGCGTACTCAGCGCTTCCTCAATGAATGCCAGAATAGTCAGTGGCGCGTCCGAGCAGCCAGGGCTCACAGGCAAGAGCCTTCATCCCTAACGCCACCGCACAATATGTTCCCGAGTGGCCATCCTCTCCTGGCAAAACAGAGGGGCTTGCTCGCTCTAAGTGTGGAGGGAAGAGGCGGGCAAACTGCGAACCTGTTGTAGAGCTGCCTCAGATATGCAGCTCAAGCCTGTGAGCGCTGGCTGTTCGGACAGCCGTCGGAGCAGTCTGGCGTGCTTAGGAAGAAGCTGTGAGTACGCCTGCTGTAACTGTCGACAGGGGAGGATGGTGAGCCCGGCTCGTTTTGTGGCCCTGCCAGAGACAATCTTCTCCTGCCCAGATCTCTTGCCTATGAGTGCCGGCTCTCCGGAGAAGCCTCTGAGCACCCTCTTAAGAGTAAGCATGGTGTAGTTGTTCATGGGGGAGGATGGCAAAATGTGACTACCTGTGGGGCTTCCAGAGACAAGCTTGTTATGCCAAGAACGCTCGCCTGTGAGTAATGACAGGGGAGAAAGGCATCTGAGCAGTGTGCCACTCCTAGCAGTAGGTTGGGAATTGGCGCACTGTAACTGTCAGCAGGCGAAGAAGGCAAGCAAATGTCGATGGCGGAAGGATGGCGAGACGGGCTCATTTTGTTGTGCTCCCAGAGACAAGCTTGTCGTGGCCAGCGCTCTTGCCCGTGAGTGCCGGCTGCCAGACAGGTGTCTGAGCAGGCGAGCTTTCTAAAGCGTAAGCCTGGTGTAATTGTCGACAGGTCTCACAGGCAGGAGAGCTGGACCCCCCCCACCCAGAATTGTTCTGCATGCTTAGGGCAGCCCAACAGCACATTCACGGCTTGCCTCCTTTGCCGGTCGACACTTACGAGCTTTCTTAAGAGGTAAGCATGGTATAATTGTCGGCAGGGGGCACAGGCAGGAGAGCTATCCAACCAAGCTTCCTTTTCATGCTTAGGGCAGCACCGCAACACATTCACAGCTGCCTTCCTCGCCGGTCGACACTTACAGCAGGGCTATTCCCTCCAGACGCCTAGGAGTGCCACACTGCTCAAGCGCCTCCACCGACAATCAGGGCTCACAGGCGGGAGCTAGTCCCAGCCAAGCTTCCCCTGCATGCCTAAGGCAGTCCCACAACAGGATAACAGCTTGCCTTCTTCTCCTGTCGACATTAAAAGCACGTCAGCATCCACCTTCCGCCTAGCAATGCCACATTGCTCAAATGCCTGTCCAACGAGCAAGGGCTGCTGGGCTTGCCTCGAGCAGCCCACAAGAGGTACCCATCTCACCTTCCTCCGCCGTCGACAAATACACCATGCGTACTCACAGCTTCCTCCTAAGAATGCCAGAGTGCTCAGACGCCTGAGCGAACGACAAGTGCAGAGAGGTAATAGCTCTGGGCATGCCAAGCTTCCTTTTGGCAGCCCACAAAATATTCCCTTGCCCTCTTCCTAGGTGCGCGCCTTTTGGCCCTTTACACCACGGCTGCTCACAAGCCTTATTCCTGAGAATGCCGGCCGGCTCCGACACCCGTCGTGGCAGAAGTGGATTCAGAGGGGAGAGCTCTGGGCACCACAGGCTTGCCTCGGGCAGCCTGACCAAAAACGTCCAGGTCTCGCTTTCCTTCCCTGTGGACACTTACAGCAGGACTCTTCCCAGCTCACTCCTGGGATAGGCACAGGTAGCACATGTCTCTCCCACTTGTCAGCACTCACAGGCAAGAGCTCTGGGCACCCCAAATTGGCTTCCGACAGCCTCGCAAAAAGTCCCCCTCTCGCCATCCTTCCCCTCGATAAGAAGACCAGGCCAACTCAAAGCTTCCTCCTATGAATGCCAGAAGACTCAGATACAGCCAAGGCTCACAGGCAAGAGCTCTTCCCAAGCAAGCAGGCCCTTCATCCCTAAGGCCACCGCACAGCACGTTCGCAAGTGGCCTTCCTCTCCTGGCGCCACTTACAGCGGGGCTTGCTTGCTCTAAGTGTGGCGAGGAGAGGCAGGCAAAGTGCACATCTGTTGTAGAGCCGCCTTAGATATGCAGCTCAGGTCTGTGAGTTCTGGTTATTCGGAAAGGTGTCAGAGCAGTCTGGCATTCTTAGGAGGAAGTTTTGAGTACGCCTGTTGCAATTGTCGAAGGGGAGGAGGGTGAGGTGGAGGTTTCTTGTGAGCTTCGAGAGACAAGCTTGTCATGTCCGGAGCGCTTGCCCGTGCGTACTGACGAGGAGAGAGCCGTTTGAGCAGTGTGGCACGCCTAGCAGTAAGGTGGAATAGGCCTGCTATACGTGCCGACAGGCAAAGAAAGGGAGCCGGGAACGTATTAATTGGGCTGCCCTGAGCATGCGGAGCAAGCTTGCTGGGGCAGTGCTCTTCCTTGTGAGCGCAGTCGACAGTTACAGCAGGCTGAATCTTAAGAAAGCAAGCCTGCTCAGAAGCCTCTCTGGACTGGCGGCAGTCACAGGCGAGCGCTCTGGACACAACAAGCTTCTTTCTGGCAGCTCCACAAGAAGTCCATATCTCGCCTTCCTCCCCGTCGGCAATTACACCAGGCATACTCAGAGCTGCCTCCTAAGAATGCCAGACTGCTCAGACACCTGTCCGAACAGCCTGGGCTCTGGCCACCGCACAGCACGTTCCCGAGTGGCCGTTCTCTGCTGGCAGCACGTAAAGCGGGGCTTGCTTGTTCTAAGTGTGGAGAGAAGAGGTAGGCAAACTGCGAACCTGTTGGAGAGCCGCAGATCAACGTTGTGAGCTCTGGTTGTTCGGCCAGCCGTCCGAGCAGTCTGGCACTCCTAGGCGGAAGCTTTGAGTATGCCTGGTCTTATTCTCGATGGGGAGGATGGCGAGACGGACTCGTCTTGTAGGGCTGCCCGAGACAAGCTTGGCATGACCAGAGCTCATGGCTGTGGGAAAAGACAAGGGAGAGACGTTTAAACAGTGTGGCACTCCTAGAAATAAGGTGGGCATAGCCCTGTGTAATTGTCAACACAGGAGAAAGGCGAGACGGGGAACTTTTTGCGAGACTGCTCGAAGCAAGCTGGCCTGCCCAGAGCTCTTGCCTGTGAACGCCTGCTGGTCCAAGAGGCATCAGAGCAGCCTGGCATTCTTAGGAAGAAGCTGTGCGTGTACTGTTGCAATTGTCGACGGGCGAGATGGAGGGGCTTCGAGAGACAAGCTTGTCGTGCCTACAGCGCTTGCCTGTGTGCTGGCGAGGAGAGAGGTGTTTGAGCAGTGTGGCACTCCGAGCAGTAAAGTGGAATCGGCCTGCTGTATGTGTCGACGGGCAAAGAACGCGAGCCGGGAACGTGTTGTGGGACTGGGCTAAGCATGCGGAGCAAGCTTGGTGGGGCAGCTCTCTTGCCTGTGAGTGCAGTCGACAGTTACACCAGGCCGACTCCTAAGAAAACCATCCTCTCGGACGCCTGTCCAGAGAGCCGGCACTCATGGGCAAGAGGTCTGGGCACGCCAAGCTTGTCTCTGGCAGCCCTGCGAGACAACCCGGCTCTCCGTCGACACTTACAGCAGGCGTACTCAATGCCTCCTTCTAAGAATGCCAGACTTCTCAGACAACTGGCCGAACACCCAGGCCTCGCAGACGCTGTCGACACTGCAGTTGCATGGCACTGCTAGGCGTGCAACTCTGCTCAAACGTGTCTCTCGCCCCTGTCAGTACTCACAGTCAAGCGCTCTGGGCACGACAAGCTTGTCTCTCGAAGCTCTCCCCATCTCGCCATCCTCCCCGTGGCCATTTACACCACATCCACTCACAGCTTCCTCCAAAGAATGCCCGCCTGCTCTGCTGCCTGTACGAACAGCCAGCGCTCACAGGCAAGACCTCTGGGCAGGACAAGCTTCCATCTGGAAGCCCAGAAGAAGAGCCAAATTCCCATATTACCCTTGTTTGACAGGTATACAAGCCTTACTGCTGAGAATGCCAGCCTGCTCAGACAACTCTCCGAATAGAAAGGGGTTCAGAGGCAAGAACTCTGGGCACTCCAATTGTGCTTCCGGCAGCCTCGCGAGACGCCCCTTTCTCGCCATCCTCCCCCTCGATTATAAAACCAGGCAGATTCAAAGCTTCCTCTTATGAATGCCAAAATGCTCAGACGCCTGCCCGAACAGCCAGCGTTCACAGGCAAGAGCTCTTCCCCAAGCACGCTAGACCTTCATCCCTAAGGCAGCCGCACATGCCGTTCACGAGGGGGGGGGCCTTCCCTCTCCTGGCGACACTTACAGCGGGGCTTGCTTACGCTGTGTGGAGGTAGGCAAAGTGCAAACGTGTTGTAGAGCCGCCTTCGATATGCAGCTCAAGCCTGTGAGCTCTGGCTGTTCAGACAGGCAGCTGAGCAGGCTGGCATTGTTAGGAGGAAGGCGTGAGAACCCCTGGTGCAATTGTCGACGAGGGAGGATGGAGACTCAGCCTTGCCCATGGGCCGTCCCGAGACAAGCTTGGTGTATCCAGAGCTCTTGCCCATGAGTGCCCGCTCTCCGGACAGGCATCCGAGCAAGCTTACTTTCTTAGGAGTCAGCCTGGTGTAACTGTCGACTGCGCTCACAGGCAAGAGAGCTGCCCCACCAAGCTTGCTCCGCATGCTCAGGGCAGCCCAACAACACGTTCCCGGCTCGCGTTCTTTGCCCGTCGGCACATACAGCAGGCCTATTCCCACCTTACTGCTCGCCGTGCCACACTGCTCAAACGCGTCTCTCCTCGCCAGTACTCACAGGCGAGCGCTCTGGAACTGACAAGCTTGTCTCTGGCCGCTCCACAAGACGAACCCGTCTCGCCATCCTCCCCATCGACAATTACACCAGGTGTCCTCATAGCTTCCTCCTTAGAATGCCAGACTGCTCATCTGCCTGTGCGAACAGCCAGCGCTCACAGACCCGAGCTGCATAGCTAAGCCAGCTCTCCAACAGTTTCGCAGTCTGCCTACCTCGTTTCCCAACACAGAGCAAGCAACTTCCTCTGTAATCCCGCCAGGAGAGGACGGCCACTCCTGATTGTGTCGTGCGGCTGCCTTAGGGATGGAAGTCAAGCGTGCTTGGGAAAAGCTCTTGCCTTGGAGCCCTGGCTGCTGGGACAGGGGTCTGAGACCAGCAAGCTTTCATAGGAAAGAGCTCTGGGCATGCCACGCTTTCCTCAGGCAGCCCCGCAGAACGTGCCCTTGACTACCACCCCACATCGACCTGGTCGAAACACCACTTCTGCTCGCACCTTATTCTGAAGACTGCTAAAATACTCAGACACCTGTCCGAAAAGCAAAGGCTTACAGGCAAGCGCTCTGGGCCAGGACAGCTTGCTTCGGGCAGTTTCGCCAAAATTCCCAGTCTCGCCTTATTCGCCTGTCGACGATAACACAAGGCCTTTTCCACCTTACGCCTATTTGTTCTACACTGCTTAAACGCCTCTCCCACCTGTCAGAATGCACAGACAGGAGATCTGGGCACGCCAAGCTTGTCTTGCGCAGCCCCATCAGATGAGCCCGTCTCACCATCCTCCCCCTTGACAATTGCACCAGGCGTACTCACAACTTCCTCCTGAGAGTGCCAGACTGCTCTGACACCTTTCCGAATAGCCAGAGCTCACAGACTTGATATGCATATCTAAGGCGGCTCTACAACAGCTTCGCACTTTGCCTACCCTCTTCTCTCCTCGCCACAGAGCCAGCAAGCCCCGATCTATGTGTCGCCGGGATAGGAAGGCCCGCCCCCCCGCCAACATGCTGTGCAGTGGCCTTAGGGATGAAGGGCCAGCTTGCTTGGGAAGAGCACTTGCCTGTGAGCCCTGCCTGCTCGTACAGGCATCTGAGTCTTCTGGCATTCTTAGGCGGAAGCTTTGAGTTGGCCTGGTCTTATCGAGGGGGAGGATGACGAGAGGGGGACTTTTTGCGAGGCTGTCGAAAGCCAGTTTGGTGTGCCCAGAGCTCTTGCCTGTGAGTGCTGACAAGTGGGAGAGGCGGGTGATACCTGTGGCACGCCGAGGAGTGAGGTGGGAAGAGGCCTGCTAAAAGTGTCCACAGGGACGGAAAGCGAGACTGGATTTTTGGTCAGGCTGCCTGAGGCAAGCCTGTGGTGCCCAGAGCTCTCCCCTCTGAACCCATTTCTGCTCTTTGGACAGGCGTCTGAGCAGGCTGGCATTCTTAGGAGCAAGCCTTGTGTAATTGTCGACTGGGGAGGATGGTGCGATGGTATGTCTTCTGGAGCTGCCAGAAGCTCTTTTCCAGCTGGTGTCCAGAATTCTTGCTTGTGCGTACTGACGCGGAGAGAAGCATTTGAGCAGTGTGGCACTCCGAGCAGTAAGGTGGGAGTAGGCCTGCTGTAAGTGTTGACAGGCAAAGAAGGCGAGACGTGGACGCATTGTGGGCTGCCGTAAGCATGAAAACACGCTTGGTTGGCGTATCTCTTGCCTGTGAGCCCTGCTGACAATTACATCAGTTTTACGCCTTAGAAAGCTTGCCGAATTGGAGCCTGTCCGGACAGTGGGCAAGCATAGGCAAGAACACTGGGCACGACAAGCTTGTCTCTGGAAGCACAACAAAATCAGCCCATCTTGCCATCTTCCCCTGTTTCCACAAGACGTACTCACGCTTCCAGATTGCTCAGCTGGCGCTCCGACCAGCCAGGGTTCACAGGCCAGGAAGCTGCCCCCACCAAGCTTGCTTTTCATGCTTATGGCAGTTCCACAACACGATCACAGTTTGCCGTCTTCGCCTGCTGACACAGCCTGCCTGTTCCAACCTACTGCTAGGAAGGCCACACTGTTCAAACGCTTTTCTCTCCATCAGTATTCACAGGCGAGCGTTCTGGGCACAGGACAAGCCTGTCTCTGGCATCCCCACAGGACGTCCGCCTTTCGCCATCCTCCCCATGAACAATTACACCAGACTAACTCTTTAGAAATGTCGCCTAATCAGAACCTGCTCCAGAGAGCGAGCACTCACGGGCAAGAGCGCTGGGCACCACAAGCTTGTCTCTGGCAGTGCCACAAGACGAGCCCGTCTCGCCATCCTCCCTCGTCGACAATTACACCAGGCGTATTCACAACTTCTTCCTAAGCACGACAGACTGTTCAGTGGCCCATCCGAACAGCCAGAGCTCATAGGTTCGATCAGCATAGCTCAGGCAGCCCTACCAGAATTTTGCTGTTTGCCTGCCTCTCCTCGCCACAATTAGAGCAAGCAAAGGCCGCTGTAAGTGGCGCCAGGAGAGGAAGGCCCACCTCGTGAACATGCTGTGCGGCGGCCTTAGGGATGAAGATCAAGCTTGCTTGGGAAGAGCACTTGCCTGTGAGCCCTCTCTGTTCGGACAGGTGTCTGAGTCTTCTAGCATTCTTAGGAGGAAGCTTTGAGTTGGCCTGGTCTTCTTATCAATGGAGGAGGATGGCGAGAGGGGACGTTTTGCGAGGCTGTCGGAAGCCAGTTTGGGGTGCCCAGAGCTCTTGCCTGTGAGTGCCGACAAGTGGGAGAGACATGTGCTACCTGTGCCTATCCCAGGAGTGAGCTGGGAAGATCCTGCTGTAAGTGTCCACAGGGAAGGAAAGCGAGACCTGGACGTTTTTGGTCAGGCTGCCCGAGGCAAGCCTGTGGTGCCCAGAGCTCTCCCCTCTGAATGCACTTCTGCCACGACGGGTGTCGGAGCCGGCCGGCATTCTCAGGAATAAGGCTTGTGAGCAGCCGTGGTGTAAAGGGCCAAAAGGCGCGCACCTAGGAAGAGGGCAAGGGAATATTTTGTGGGCTGCCAAAGGGAAGCTTGGCATGCCCAGAGCTGTTACTTCTCTGCACTTGTCGTTCGCTCAGGCGTCTGAGCACGCTGACATTCTTAGGAGGAAGCTGTGAGTATGCATGGTGTATTTGTCGACGGCGGAGGAAGGTGAGATGGGTACGTCTTGCGGGGCTGCCCAAGGCTACCCGGGGGTCTTGCCTAGCAGCCCTTGCTCGTTGGACAGGCATTTGAGCAACGTGGCATTGCTAGGAGGAAGGCGGGAGTAGCGGTGCTGTTAATGTCGACAGGAGAAGGCAAGCCGTTATCCTGTTGTGGGACTGCCTTAGGCATGCAGGGGAAGCTTGGCTGGGACTAGCTCCCGCCTGTGAGCCCTGATTGTCGGTGGAGGCGCTTGAGCAGTGTGGCACGCCTAGGCGTCTGGAGGGAATAGCCCTGCTGTAAGTGTCGACCGGCGAGGAAGGCAGCTGTGAACGCATTGCGGGGCTGCCCTAAGCATGCAGAGCAATTCTGGGGGAGTCCAGCTTTCTTGCCTCTGAGACCTGTCGACAATTACACCAGGCTTACGCTTTAGAAAGCTCGCCTGATCAGACACCTGTCTGGCAGCCGGCACTCACGGGCAAGAGCGCTGGGCACGACATTCTTGTCTCTGGGAGCACAACAAAATGAGCCCGTCTCGCCATCCTCCCCCGTCGACAATTACACCAGGCGTACTCACAGCTTCTGCCTAAGAATGCCAGACTGCTCACACGACTGTCCGAACACCCAGAGCTCACAGGCAAAAAAGATGCCCCAGCAAGCTTGCACTGCATGCTTAGGGCAGCTCCACAACACGTTCACGACTTGCCTTCTTCGCAAGGCGTGAGTACGCATCCTTTAAGTGTGGACAGGAGAGGAAGGCAACCGTGAACGTGTTGTGGGCCTGCTGTGGCTTAGCAGGTTTTGTGTGGTGGGGATGAGCTCTTGCTTTTGAGCCCTGCTTGCTCGCAAAGGCGTCTGAGCATTTTGGCATTCTTAGGACTAAGTTGGGAGTAGCCGTGATGTAAAGGTCCAAAAGGCCCTCACCTAGAAGAGAGCAGGGAATATGCTGTGGGCTGCCAAAGGGAAGCTTGGCATGCCCAGAGCTCTTGCCTAGCGGCCCTTGCTGTTCGGACAGGCGTCTGAGCAGTTGGGCATTCTTAGGAGGAAGCTGTGAGTACGCCTGCTGTAATTGTTGACGGGGGAGGAAGGCGAGATGGGTACACCTTGTGGGGCTGCCCAAGGCTAGTTTCGCATACCCATGCTCTTGCCCAGCAGCCCTTGCTCGTTGGACAGGCATTTGAGCAACGTGGCATTGCTAGGAGGAAGGCGGGAGTAGCGGTGCTGTTAATGTCGACAGGAAAGGAAGGCAAGCCGTTATCCTGTTGTGGGACTGCCTTAGGCATGCAGGGGAAGCTTGGCTGGGACTAGCTCCTGCCTGTGAGCCCTGACTGTCAGTGGAGGCATTGGAGCAGTGTGGCACTCCTAGGCGTTCGGAGGGAATAGCCCTGCTGTAAGTGTCAACCGGCGAGGAAGGCAGCTGTGAAAGTGCTATGGGGCTGCCCTGCGCATGCAGGTCAAGCTTGCTTGGCAACAGCTCTTGCCTGTCAGCGTCGGCTGTTCGGACAGGCAGCTGAGCAGGCGGGCATTCTTAGGAGGCAGCTGTGAGTGGACGTGGTGTAAGTGTCCACAGGGGAGGATGGCGAGATTGGGCATGTCTTGTGGGATTGCCCGAGGCAAGCCTGGTGTGCCCAGACCTCTGATCCATGTGAACTGATAGGTGGGAGAGTTTGAGCAGTTTCACACTCTTAGGAGAAAGGTGGGAACAGGCCTGGTGTTATTGTCGACTAGGGGCGCGGGAGGCAATGTCATGGGGCTGCCCTAGCCTGACTCTGATTAACTCTAGATGGTGGCAGTCCAAGAGTCCTTAACACTGAACTCCTTTGGAAGGAGTCCTGCTTTGCGAATTTCACTGGGTAGGAGCCCTTTCTCACCTGCCCGAGTTGTTGCAACTGGTCCGGATTGTGTCCATTTGGCTTGGATACAATGGACCGCCAAAGAAACATTAGTTTGAGCTCCTCCTGCTGCAACTAAGGAAGCTGATGAGCTTGCCTTCTTTGAGCTCCCACTGAGGTAGAAATCTGAGAGGAGCACCGTTGATTACGTCCAAGAGGTAACAGAGATGATCGTAATGGCTTTGCTTTGTCTAATCTAGACACATCTCTGTTTGTGGCACTTGCTTATTCACTAATGCCTCAGCATCGATGCTATTTAGAACTCCTAATCCTGGCCCTGTAACACCACTGACATCCTTTCTTTCTCGCCATTTGGCGCTTCAGGTCCGCTTGCGTAACCATTCCATCCATGTGGTGTAAGCTATATTTAAAAATGGCAGACAGGATGGCTTAATCATAGACATGTTCTCTTGCCTGAGTAACGCTACAGGTTTTAGAGACCACAAAGGGTTCAACAGTAACTTTTGTGTTCCGGTTGATTTAACTGCCTGGGAGCTCTGCGGAGATGGTCGGGCTGTTCCTGCAGTGACCGCAGGGAAAGTTAAAATGGAGAGCATTGGGGAAGTGGTTAAAGCAGGAGAGAGTGTTGAAAGCCTGCTCCTGAGAGTGCAGGGTAGAACTAATGGCGTAGACTTACAAGTTACACTCCCATTACAAGAGCGTTCGTTAGAACACATCACTGGGGTCTGCCGGGACCCGGGCAATGGAAGGCGGAAGTTTTCAGTGCAATCGTCTCTCCGGCACCAGGCGAGAGTCACTACAATTTGTAGTTAGTGACACACTGGACTTCTCAGTTTGGGTAATGTCTTGGTCCCATTTCTATCCGTATGGGATGCTCCTCCAGGGCTTTTGCCTCACCTTCAACGTGGTAGGCACTGCAACATGCTGTCAACTCTGTGGATGCGCTATTTGATACAAGTAGGAACAATAGCGTTCCTCATTTGCTTCCCAAATTGCTTCTCCTCGATTTTGGCTACAACACATTTTACTCGCAGGTTGGTTTTTTGCTAGGGCGGTTAAATAATACTCCAGTGCAAGCACAAATGTCATGACAACAACTAACAACACAAGCAAGTGTTACACGCCACACTTTGTAACATTTAATGACCCGGACGGCTTAGCTCATGTGGTGCTTCCAAGAGCTTCCGGTCCACTCAGCCGCTTTACATCTGACTAGAGCCAATTTTCTTTACCTGGAAGTTTAACAGTGAAATAAGAACTCAACAATACAGTGTAGGGGCCTCCCGAGATTTGGTTGCACTTCGGACTTTCAGGTGACTATCTGTACCAACCCCTTATGTCCAGGCTGGATAGCGTGTGCTTGCACGCCACCTGGTACTGAGTGGGCCCACTGAGCTTTTCCCCTGCCTTTTGTAAGTGTAATTCGCTCATCTCCACCCAAGCGGTTGCTTTTAGCCTGAGTTGCCCACTGTGGCTAAAGGTCTCCCCAAAAGAATTTCCACTGGCAATAGTCTTAGAGGCTGTCACGGAGGATTCTGAACATCCCATAGTGCTAAGTTTAGGGCTGCTGGTAAAAATGACCTCACTACCTCAGCAAGCAGCTATTGGCCTGCCACTTGCCAATCAGGCACTGAGGCAGAAGTGAGCTCAGAAGCGCAGGTAGGACTCATGGCGCTCTGAGTGCCTCATCAGGCACTGAGGTCAAAGGGAGCTCACAAGCACAGCCAGCAGCTCTGGGCCTGCCATGGCGCATCAAACACGGAGAAAGAAGGGAACACCCAAGCAGACCAGCAGCCATGGGCGTGGCAGTGCATGCCCATGCATGCAATGGCATGCAGGTCAAAGTGACATCATAAGGCACAACCAGCAACCATGGGCCTGCCACTGCCCTTTTTGGCATGGAGACACAAGTATCCTCACAAGCAAAGCCAGGAGGCATGGCCCTGCCACTGGCCTATCAAGCACAGAGGCAGAAGCAACCTCACAAGCAGAGCGAGGACTGATGGGCCTGACTGGCCTACCAGGCCGTGAGGCAGAAGTGACATGACTATCTCATCCAGCAGTGGTGGGCCTGACAATATCATTTCAGGCAGTACAGGTAAATACAGGTAAAGTGCTTATGGTTGAAGGACCATAACAGAAAAAAGGCACTTGGAGGCCTGAGCACTGGAAAAAAGGGCACTAGGAGGACATGCACTGCAAAAAATATGCACATGGAGGACACTATACTGGAAAAAAAGGCACTTTGGGAGCCTGCATCGCAAAAATAGGCACTTGGAGGCTGCTAGACTGGAAAAAAAGGCACTTAGATGCCCCTTCACTGCAAAAAAAGGCACTCAGACAGCAGTGCACCTCAAAAGGAGGCACTCGGAGGCCCCTGCACCACAAAAAAAGGCACCCGGACAACAGTGAATCACAAGAAAAGGCACTCAGAAGCCCCTACATCACAAAAAAAGGCACTTGGAGGCTAGTACACTGCAAAAAAAAAAGGCACTCGGAGGACCATGCACGGCAAAAAAAGGCACTCGGTGGCCCCTACAGCACAAAAGAAGGCACTCGGGGGCTGCTACAATGTGAAACAAGGCACTCGGAGGTCCCTGAACCACAAGAAAAGGCACTCGGTGGCTCCTACAGCACAAAAAAAGGCACTCGGGGGCTGCTACAATGTGAAACAAGGCACTCGGAGGGCCCTGCACCACCAAAAAAGGCACTCGGAAGCCCCTACACCACCAAAAAACGCACTTGGAGGCTAGTACACTGCAAAAAAATGCACCCTGTGGCTCCTACAGCACAAAAAAAGGCACTCAGTGGCCCCTACAGCACAAAAAAAAGGCACTCGGAGGCTGCTACAATGCGAAAAAAAGGCACTCGGATCCTGCTACACCGGAAAAATAAGGCACTCGGAGGGCCCTGCACCACAAAAAAAGGTACTCGGAGGCTGCTACACCGTAGAGAAAGGCACTCGGAGGCCCCTGCACTGGAAAAAAAAGGCACTCGGAGGCCAGTGCACCCCAAAAAAGGCACTCGGAGGCTGCTACAATGCAAAAAAAGGCACTCGGAGGCCAGTGCACCCCAAAAAAAGGCACTCGGAGGCCTCTACACCACAATGAAAAGGCATTAGGAGGGCCTTACGCTGGCAAAAAAGGCACTAGGGGGCATCTACACTGCAAAAGAAGGCACTCGGAGGCCACTACACTGGAACAAAAGGCACTCGGAGGCCAGTGCACCACAAGAATAGGCACTTGGTGGCCTCTGAACCACAAGAAAAGGCACTCAGAGGCCTCCACACTGCAAAAAAAGGCACTCGGGGGCTGCTACAATGTGAAACAAGGCACTCGGAGGGCCCAGCACCACCACAAAAGGCACTCGGAGGCTCCTACACTGGAAAAAGAGGCACTTGCAGGCCTGTACACTGGAAAAAAAGGCACTCGGAGGCTCCTGCACCACAAAAGAAGGCACTCAGAGGCCCCTACACCACCAAGAAAGGCACTCGGTGGCCCCCACATTGCAAAAAAAGGCACTTGGAGGCTACTACACTGCAAATAAACGCACCCTGAGGCCCCTGCACCGCAAAAAAAGGCACTCGATGGCCCCTACGCTGGAAAGAAAGGCGCTCAGAGGGCCCTGCAGCACAAAAAAAGGCACTCGGCTGCCCCTACACTGGAAAAAAAGGCATTTGGTGGCCCCTACACCACAGAAAAAGGCACTCGGGGGCCGCTACAATGCAAAAAAAGGCACTCAGAGGCCCCTACACTGGAATAAAAGGTACTCGGAGGCCAGTGCACCACAAGAAAAGGCACTCGGTGGCCCCTGCACTGCCAAAAAAGTCAATCACAGGCCCCTGCACAGCAAAAAAAGGCACTCAGAGGCTGCTACAATGCAAAAAAAAAAGGCACTCGGAGGACCACACCACAAAAAAAGGTACTGGGTGGCCCCGACAGCACAAACAAAGGCACTCGGGGGCTGCTACAATGTGAAAAAAGGCACTTGGAGGGCCCTGCACCACCAAAAAAGGCACTCGGAGGCCCCCACATTGCAAAAAAAGGCACTTGGAGGCTACTACACTGCAAAAAAATGCACCCTGAGGCCCCAGCACCTCAAAAAAAGGCACTCCGGTGCCCCTACACTGGAAAGAAAGGCACTCAGAGGGCCCTGCAGCACAAAAAAAGGCACTCAGCTGCCCTTACAGTGGAAAAACAGGCACTTGGAGGCCTCTACACCCCAGAAAAAAAGCACTCGGTGGCCCTACACTGGAAAAAAAGGCACTCGGAGGCCCCCACAGCACAAAAAAAGGCACTCGGAGGCCCCTACAGCACAAAAAAAGGCACTTGGGGGCTGCTACAATGCAAAAAAAGGCACTCGGAGGCCCCTGCAGCACAAACAAAGGCACTCGGAGGCCCCTGCAGCACAAACAAAGGCACTCGGCGTGCCCTGCACCAGAAGAAAAGGCACTCGGGGCCACTACACCACAAAAAAAAGATACATGGAGGACCACACACCCCAAAATAACAGCACTCGGAGGCCCCTACACCACAAGAAAAGGCACTTCGGGGCTGCTACAATGTGAAACAAGGCACTTGGAGGCCCCTGCACCACAAAAAAGGCACTTGGAGGCCCCTGCACCACAAAAAAAGGCACTCAGAGGCCTCTACAACACCTTCCACTTCCCTATCAGACACAGAGGCTGATGTGACCTGACAAGGACAGGAAGCCACCTGGGGCCTGCCAGTGGCCTATCAGGCACTGGTACTTCTGTGAGCTCACAAGCAGAGTCAGCAGCCATGGGCATCCCACTGCCTGATGAGGCACTGAGACCAAGGTGACCTCAAAATGCAGCCAGCACGCAGAGGCCTGCCACTGGCCTATCAGTCACTCAGACTGCTGTGAGCTCAAAAGGACAGCCAGCAGCCAATGGCCTCGCACTGGCCTATCAGGCAATGGGACTGCTGTGACCTCACGAGCACAGCCAGCAGCTGTGGGTCTGCCACTGGCTATCAGGCACTCAGACTGCTGTGAGCTTAAAAGGACAGCCAGCAGCCAATGGCCTCGCACTGGCCTATCAGGCAATGGGACTGCTGTGAGCTCACAAGCACAGCAAACAGCCATGAGCCTGCCACTGCCCTATAGGGCACAGAGGCTGCTGTGACCTCACGAGCACAGCCAGCAGCCAGGGGCCTCCCACTACACTATAAGGTACAGAGACAAATGTGACCTCAAAAGGCAGCCAGCAGACAGAGGCCTCCCACGGGCCTATCAGGAATAGGACTGCTGTGACCTCACAAGCACAGTCAGCAGCCAGTGGCCTGCTGCTGGCCTATCGGGAACGGAGGCTGCTGTGACCTGACAAGCACAGCCAGCAGCTATGGGCCTGCCACTGGCCTATCGGGCCATGGGACTGCTGTGACCTCACAAGCACAGACAGCAGCTTTGGGCCTCCCACTGGCCTATAAGGCACGGAGGCTGATGTCACCTCACAAGCACAGGCAGCAGCCAGGGGCCTCCCACTGCCCAATGAGGCGCTGACACTGCTGTCAACTCAGAAGCACAGTAAACAGTCAGGGGCCTGCCACTGCCCTGTAGGGCACTGAGGCTTCTCTGACCTCACAAGCCCACCCAGCAGTCATTGGCCTCGAACTGGCCTATCAGGCACTGAGGCTGCTGTGACCTCACAAGCACGGCCAGCAGGCATGGGCATCCAACTGCCCTATAAGACACTGAGGCTCCTGTGACGTCACAAGCAAAGCCAGCAGCTGTGGGTCTGCCACCGGCCAGTCAGGCAATAGGACTGCTGTGACCTGACAAGCACAGCCAGCAGCTATGGGCCTGCCAGTGGCCTATGAGGCACTGAGGCTGCTGTGACCTCACAAGCACAGCCAGCAGCCAGGGGCCTGCTGCTGGCCTATCAGGCTGTAGGAGTGTTGTGACCTCACAAGCACAGCCAGCAGCTATGGGCCTGCCACTGGCCTATACAGCACGGAGGCTGCTGTGACCTCACAAGCACAGGCAGCCGCCATTAGCCTCCCACTGCCCTAGGAGGCGCTGACGCTGCTGTCAACTCAGAAGCACAGCCAGCAGGGGGCCCTGTAGACTAACTTATGAGGCACTCAGGCTGCTGTGACCTCACAAGCACAGCCAGCAGTCATGAGCATGCCACTGCCATAGGAGGCACTGAGGCTGCTGTGACCTCACAAGCACAGCCAGCAACCATGAGCCTGCCACTGGCCTAGGAGCCACTCAGGCTGATGTGACCTCACAAGCACAGCCAGCAGCAATGAGCCTGCCACTGGCCTAGGAGGCACTGAGGCTGCTGTGACCTCACAAGCACAGCCAGCAGCCAGGAGCCTGCCACTGGCCTCAGAGGCACTCAGGCTGCTGTGACCTCAGCAGCACAGCCAGCAGCCATGAGCCTGACACTGGCCTCGGAGGCACTGAGGCTGCTGTGACCTCACAAGCACAGCCAGCAGGCACTGGCCTGCCCCTCGTATATCAGGCACTGAGGCTGCTGCTGTTGTCCGAAAAGCGGATTCGTTGCCCGGTGTGCAATAAGCCAATAATTACACACTCAGGAGAGACATTTGCTTATTTATTTCAGAGTTGCACAAGCCTGGGTGCTCGGTCGTTTCCCACAAATCAAGCACACACCCCCACCCCCCAACTTTTCAAGTAGCATTTATACAAACAAATTGCCAGATTTGCAATTTTCCCTTTTACACTGATTGGTTAGTGATTTCTTCATTCCCCGGGTCCCACCCCTGTCTCCCAAGGTCCTGATGAGGGGAGATCAATTAACACTGCCCCAGCAGGGACAGTAGGTGTTATCTCCCAAAGTCCTGACAAGGGGGAGATAGTCCAGACCCCTTAATTAACATTGTTTCAGCAGTGAGAGGAGGTTTTGCTTCCCAAGGTCCTGGTGCCCAAGCAGGCCTTATTTCAAAGCCTTGACATCCTCCCTTTCGGAGTGTGGGGCACAGGAATGCAGCCTGCTTGTAACTCCCTTATCTTTCCAGCCTGCACCAGCTCTGGGGCCCTTTCTTACTGAACTAGGAGTGCGGCCTAAGGCTTCAGCAAATTTAGCTACTCATGAAGCAAGTTTTATCTAAGTGGCTACCTCTAGACCACTTCAGACTTAATGTTAGAAGTTATCCTAATCTACCTAGTTCACGCATTGCTTCTGAGCTTCCCAGGGTTGTCTTGTAACAATTCCCCCCTTTGAGACTTATATGATCATTTTCATATTAGTCTCACTCTTTTAAAATCTTTCCCATATTAATTTTGTACAACATCTACAAATGCATTGAATCACTACATAAACGCATACAAAAACTACTAACACCATTCCCAAAATTGTTAAACACTTTTTAACCCATGAGCTCACGTCAGGGAACCAGGAAGTCAACCATTTCCATGTTTCTTCAAATCCAAAAGAGGTATCCTCTTTCTGAACCCCATGTAAGATTTCAGTCTGCTTCCAGATTTCATTTAGATCGGTAGAAATTCTCCCGCTTTGATCCACATATACACAGCAACTAGTATTTATTACTGTACATACTCCTCCCTGAGATGCCAATAACATCTCTAGAGCCATCCTGTTTTGGGTAGTTATTTTCGCAATTTCTGAAACCTCCTCTTGTAAAGCTGCAGTGGCATCAGAGGTTTTATTCCCTATTTTTTTCAATAACTGCTGAAATATTTACTATTGCTTTTTCAAGTTCACTCACTCCCAGTTGTGGAAACAGCCACCTTACGAATGACTGCAACCTAGTAGGTCGATCTATTAAAGGATTATTGACCCTCTTTTGTCTCCTTATGAATGTTCTTAGCCAGGATTTTTGGTATTTATTACTCAATTCTTTTCTTATAGTAACATTAGGGATTATTGCCCCTAAAGTACATGTCCCTGACCAATTAGGAGGTAGCACTTTTCGTGCCTTGTTTCCACACAACCAATACCATCCACTACCTTTTGGAACACGCCACCCATTTAGTTCCTTACTTGGCCACTTATAACCTATTCAGGTATCCGAGAGCAATCTTTATAACCTCCTACCTTAATGGCTCCAGTACAGTTGATCGGTTGCTTTCCATAAAGTATAGTTTTCTCCCACCATTTATTACTATTATTACACCTTTGGATACATTGATAATAATCTCCTGTCACCCTCTGGACTTCCCATTCCTGTTTGGTTGTTTCATAGGCACTCCAATTAGTGGGAAGCCCTTGTTGGAAAGTTCAGGGAAGTGGGTACACACCCAGCAATCCCTCTGGTTAACTATCTTCATAGATTTCGTAATTACTTCCAAATGGAGATTGTGACTCCAAAATCCTTCCTGATTCCCTTTAATTGTTTGGCTCAGGTAACCTAGAAAAACTAACCACCACATTTCTCCCCTGGTTGTTAAGGAGAACATCATTTTTACACAGATACCGTAACAACAATATTAACCCTATTCCTAACAATCAGATTAAAGCATTTTTTCCCTGAATACAATCTAAATTTAAAACCGATTCGCTTCTAATACATCTCATATATCTTTATATATTTTTAACTTTAGAGGTTGAACTTGTTCAGCTTTCCACGTCTCTCGAGGTACTGCTTTCACTCGGGTGTAATCTAAAAGTATAACTGGATGTACCTACGGAGAGAAGAACCTTTGCCATAGACAAGAGATAATCACTTAAAATTTGATCACCCTTAACGTGCATTTGAATTTCATTTCCAGTTAAATTTACAGTGTAAGGTTTGCCATACAGAATCTCAAATGGACTAACTTTCTCCCTAACCCTTGGGGTTATTCTGGTTCTTAATAATGCCAGAGGTAAAACATCAGTCCATTTCATCTGAGTCTCCTGACACAATTTTCCTACCTGTCTCTTAATTGTTTGATTCATTCTTTCCACTTTTCCACTGGATTGTGGCCTCCAGGGGGTATGTAAGTCCCATTTAATTTGTAGTATTTTTGAGATTTGTTGTACTATTTCTGCTATAAAATGAGGTCCCCTATCTGAAGAAAACCCTTCTGGTACCCTAAATCTTGGTATGATTTCTTTTAATAACATTTTCACTACCTCCCCTGCTTTAGTGGTACGACACGGGAAAGCCTCAGGCCATCCTGAAAAGGTGTCAACAATTACCAACAAATGTTTATATCCATTACATCTTGGTAATTCAGAAAAATCAATTTGCCAGTAATCCCCAGGCATGAAGCCCCTTTTTACTTCCCCTGGGGGGGCTTCTTCTGAATCCTGGGATTATTTCTAAGACAGATTTCACATTTTTGTGTAATACCCTTTGCAATTATTAACATACTAACTCCCACAGCAAATCTTTTAACTGTTTCAACCAATGCCTCAGCTCCCATGTGGGTACTACCATGTATTTGCTTCATCAGCTTCTTCATTATCGGCAAAGTTACCACACACTGTCCAGTAGATGTCACCCACCATCCTTCAGGAGTTTTTATGCATTTCAGTATTTCTGCTAATTTATTTTCTTTTTCAGTGTATACTGGAATTTCCATTTTTAACATTCTCTCTGGAACTAATGCTGCCACTGACATGGATAATGCTGCCCTTTTTGCAGCCTCATCGGCCTGTTACGGAAATTAGGCTTGTCGGCCACCATAACAGGGCTCGACCCTAGGTTCCCCCAAGTAAAGTTCAGAGCCAAATCAAAACAAAGTAAATTTTAATCACACGCGTGCCGTAATTACAGCTCGAGCTGGGTGCCTCCGAAGAGGGACCCTAACATAAACAAATCCTGGGTAATTATAGTCTTTTCAACTTCCATTTCCCACCCCTCACGCGATAGTTAGACCAATAGTAATTTTTTGGTCTGGGGTCTCCTGCTCCTCATTGGGTCTCATCGTCTTTCTGAGGCAAGCTGGTTTTCTCCTTATTCTTGTTTTTTTGCAGTCTCTGATGACGGTTGTACTTCTGTTTTTGTTGGGTCTGGCGGTTGCCTCCCAAGGTCTTATTTTCCCCCATTGTTTTGGCGTCTTCCCTCTCGGAGTCGGTGACACAGGTGCGCCGACTGCGTGTGGCTCCCTTATCTTCCCAGCCTGAACGAGCTCTGAGGCACTATTTTTTATTAAACTAAGTAAAGATTCGTTACTTTTCCCACGCACGGCCTAAGGCTTCAGCAAATCTAGCCACTCATGCTAAGCAAGTTTTATATAAGTTGTGCTAAGCAGCCATTTCTAGACAGTTTCAATTCACTATTCTTTAACAGTTTCCCCCCTTTGTTTTTATGAAGCATCCCTGCTAATATTTTAAACAGAGTTCTCGAAGTCTTTCGAGGCATACTATCACTTTCCATACTCTTATATATAATATGATCGTAAGCAATAGGCATAACACAGTTAAACTGAACACAACTACTACCGGGTGCAATACATGATTATAAATCCCTGTTGTGGTTGGTGACCACCCTAGAAGAGTTTCCCAGCCATGATGTTCTCCGTCCCTTTTTACCCTTTCTAAGATATGATGTATCTCTTTTGCATCATGGTGAACAGTGATTAGAGTTTTCTGTCCACTGTTCCGGATGCGCTCTAGCAGTCGATGCAAATCATCATGTTGCAGTAGTTTCCTTACCAGGGTGAGATTCATCCCAATGGGAGTAGGTAGTAAATTTTGAATTAATGTATAATTAGATTGTAACAATTGATAAGACGTGATAGGAGCTGAATAATTGAAATCACATCCCATGATTTTGGTAAAGCTACAAATACAAATATTTCAATGATTACTCATATCTACTACAATGCCATCTATAACTATAAGACTACAAAAGGTTCTCATACATACACACCCTCTCCCAATATATACAAGTATAGTTGCAGGTGTTTCATCAGGGTGTATTTCAAAGTGACAAACATTTTGCTCAGTGTCAAGACAAATGTCTTGGGCTTTGATGGTATTACTTTCACAAATAAACCCTTGCTGTTCCTGTACAATACATGCGCTAACGTCCACAGTTTGCCATTTATTTCCATTTCGTTGGGCCCATACTCTGTGTTCCAATGGATAGAGTATAGCTCCATTGTGATTTAATCCTAACGCAATGATTGGATATATTGTATATGTTGAAGCATTACGTATTGTTGAAACAAAGGCTGTGGCCTCAGTGTTGATAGGATCATAAGTAAAATTGACCAGATACCACCAGGATTGGAATTCCTTTTCAAATTCGGTCACATTATCCCAAATTACCTTTCGAATTTCAGTGGGTAAAGTGCCTTCTTCCCCTCCCTTATAATCGCTGCTGCCATAGATTGCATCCACAGTTGAGCTTGGATGCAACTGAGGGCCAGGGAAATATTAATTTGGGCTTCCCCAAGTGCATCCACTATCAAGTGGTGATCTTTTTCATTCATTTTTTCCCACTGAGGTAATATCTCGGATGAAAGCCATTGGTTAGTTCCTAATGCTAATAGAGAAGACCTCAATGGATGTTTTAATCTGTATAAGTCACTTGTTGTTGTGCTCAGTTTATTTACGAGTACTTCAGCATCTATACTGTTTAGGACTCCCAATCCTGTTCCTATGATACCGGTCACATCTCTCCTTGTTCATTTTGGAGAGGTGAGGGTTCGCCTATGTAACCACGCCGTCCATCCCACATAGGACGTACCTAAGAATGGTGAACAGGTCGGTTTGATTGTAGAGATATAATTTACATTAATAGCTCTACTCGTTTGAGAGACCATGATGGATTAAATAACACTCGTTGTTGGCCTGTATTTCTAATCACATACGGTCCAATTTCAAAGATTTGTGGGGATAAGGTTTTCTTACTCTTCATGGTAACAGAGTTATTTATATTGGTGGAAATAATTGTAGTCAGGGTAGGTATTGCTGTACTGGGCTCAATAATGTCTATTTTAAATTTAAATGACAGTCCCACATTGTGGTGAGCCCACAGGCAAACTATAACAACAGGTTGTTCTAAGGTAAAATTGTACCAACAATCCAGTTTTTCAGTGGCACAAATTTTCCTTTCTTTTTCATTTGATTTGATTTTAGTGAGAGAGATTTGAGTTGCCTTCTCAGGGGTGGACCCGTTGATCACTCGACACCCTATCTTTATTTCCTTTCCTGTCCTTCCCAGGAGTTGGGGAAGTTGGTTAGTATTATCCCAGCTCCATTCATTTTCTGAGTATACTTCAGTTCCATGCATGACCAGGGCTGAGAGGTTTAAGTTTTTATCAGAACTTAATCCCATACTTCCGGTATACTTAACACGGGCCTGGGACCATGGCCACTCTAAGGTTCTTTGACCACAGCTTAGGGAAAGTAGCATTGCCAGGGTTTGAAACAGCAGGGTGCAGTAAAGGGAAAGAGATTTGTGTTAGTGAGGCGAGTCCGAACAGACTACCCTGGGGAAGTCGTGTATCCCATCGAGCTTTACGTGGTTGTTTTCACTGTTCTGCTGCAACCTCTGCTGTGTTTGCTTCTTGGACTGTCACTCGTTTCATGTGAGAGTGGTGAATCCAATTCTCTTTTCCTAGAATTTTAACAGCGCAGTAAGAACTTAACAATACAGTATAGGGTCCTTCCCATTTTGGTTCTAGTTTTGTTTTTCGCGAGAATACCTTTATCAACACTTTATCTCCAGGCTGTATAGCATGTGCCTGAATGTCTGATGGCACCGGCTGAAACCACTGAGCCTGATTTTGCAAGGCCTTAAACCGTTCTTGTAAGGCTAGTACCTATTGTGTTACTCGTTCATCTCCGTCTAATAGGCTGGTCTTAGCAGGGATATAAGTCCCTGGTATCGCTAAATGTCTCCCAAAAAGAATTTCTGCTGGTGGTAGTCCTATGGGTTGCCGTGGAGAATTTCGAACATCCCACAGAGCTAAGTTTAATGCCTCTGGCCATTTTAGGCTAGCATGTGTGCATATTCTTGCTATTTTCTCTTTTAATGTTCTATTCATTCTTTCTACTTGTCCTGAAGATTGTGGGTGATAAGGAGCATGTAGGTTTCTTTTTATTCCTAACGATTTACATAACTGATTGATTATGCTTGCTGTAAAATGGGCACCCCTGTCTGAATCAATGGCTTCTGGGACCCCATACCTGGGTATGATTTCCTTCAGTAAGGCTTTTACCACTCCCCCTGTGTCAGCCTTTCTTGTTGGAAAAGCTTCTACCCAGCCTGATAACTGATCTACTATCACTAACAAGTGTTTGTATCCATAGACAGATGGCATATCTGCATAAGCTATTTGCAGCTTCTGGAAAGGGAAGTAAGCCCATGGTCGTCCCCCCCCCCCCCCCCCCCCCCCCCCCAAATCTGAGCTTGGCTTGTTATTTGAAAACTTCTGGCAGGTCGGGCAGCTATTTGTTATTCTTCTAGCAGCTGCATAGATTCCTGGAGCAGCCCATACTTTCTGTACCTGTTTAGCTATTCCCTCGGCTCCCCCATGAGCTTTATCATGAAACCACCTAGCTATAGTAATTCAATATTTTTTTGGTAGAATTGGTTTTTCCCCAATTGTCCATATTCCGTCACCATTTTGTTTTGCTTCCCACTGTTCCCATTGTTTTTTCTCTTCCACTGAGCAGTCTTTTTCATACATAGTTTTGGGGTCTATTAAGTTTGGCCACTCACTCTGGTCCATCCTTGGAACTGCCCCCATACATTCTCTCAGAGGTTGTTGAGCTGCAGCCCTCGCAGCAGCGTTGGCTAGAGCATTTCCTCTGCTAATTTCTGTAGTGTCTTTAGTATGGGCTGGGCAGTGTATTACTGCAATTTCTTTGGGCAGTTGAACTGCTTCCAGCAAATTACGTATTTCTTCTCCATTAGCTAATTTCTTTCCTGATGACGGCAAGAATCCTCGTTCTTTCCATAACATCCCTGTTGCATGACACACTCCAAATGCATATTTAGAGTCGGTATAGATATTTACCTGCAAGCTCTTACCTATTTTTTGCTGCTTGGGTCAATGCTATTAATTCTGCTCCTTGAGCACTTACTGATGGAGACAAAGGATTGGCCTCGAGCACCTCAAAGACGTTAGTGACAGCATAGCCGGAGTGACGTCTTCCGTCCAAATAATAGGATGACCCATCTGTAAACAGAACTAAGTCCGGGTTCTCCAAAGGTTCATCTTTAAGGTCCTCCCGGGGCTTGCTCGAGCTGACGACCACCTGCTCACAGGAATGATGTGGCTCTCCGTCCTCCGGTTGAGGCAATAGCGTTGCTGGATTCAAAATATTGCATCTTTTGAAAGTCACATTATCTGCATGCAGTATTATCAGTTCATAGCGGTCAGCTCTCTGTGGGGATAGTGCTTGAGTCGCATATTGCTTCATTAACAGTTCTACTTCATGTGGCACATACACAGTTAATGAATGACCCAAAACCACAGGTCGTGTTTTTTTCAGTAAGAGCTGCAGTAGCTGCTATTGCTCTGATGCGTCCTGGAGTGCCTTTAGCTACCTCATCTAGTTGCGTGGAGTAATAGGCCACTGGTCTACGGTGAGGGCCTAGTTTTTGGGTGAGTACCCCACTTGCTACTCCCTGTCGCTCATGGACAAATAATTCAAATAGTTTGCTATAATCTGGTAACCCGAGAGCAGGGGCTGAAACCAACGCTTTTTTCACAGATGTAAAAGCTTTCTCCCTTTCTGGGCCCCAGGCCAAAGGCTCTATCTCCTCCTTTTTTGTTGCCTGTACCAGAGGCTTAGTAAGTTCTGCTAACCCCGGAATCCACGGTCGGCAGAATCCTACAGCTCCTAAAAATCCCCTAAGCTGTTTTTTTGTTACAGGATGAGGCATATCAAGAATTGTCTTTACTCGTTCTGGATCAACTAACCTGTGTCCTTCTCTTAAGATAAAACCCAAATATTTTACCTCTCTTTGACACAGCTGGAGTTTAGACAGAGATGCTCGATGCCCTTTTTCTGCAAGAGCGTTACACAGAGAAACAGTATCTTTCAAACATGTCTCATAATCTTTACTTGCTAATAACAAATCATCTACATATTGTATTAATGCAGAATGTCCTGGAAGTTCGATATCTGAGAGGTCATTTTTAAGTATACGCGAAAAAACAGTCGGAGACCCAGTAAATCCCTGTGGCAGCCTTGTCCAAGTTAATTGTTGTCCCTTCCAAGTGAAAGCAAAGAGATCTTGGCTATCTTCAGCTATCGGTATACTAAAAAAGGCTGCTGTTAGGTCAGTCACAGTAAAATAAGTTGCCCAGTGGGGTATCTGTAGTAAAATGGTTGATGGGTCGGGGACTACTGGATGTGGAGCAACTACATGTTGGTTTATAGCCCTTAAGTCTTGTACAAAGCGATACTCTGGATCACCATCAGCATCTTGCCTGTTCTTTTTAACTGGCAGAATTGGGGTGTTATATGGGGATTCACAGACTCTAAGGATACCCATTTTCAGATAATGATCAGTTTGTTTTTGGATACTCTTCTCTGCTTCCTTTGGGATAGGATATTGTTTAACTGCAGGAGGCAATCCCCCCTTTGTTTTTATCGAGACTGGACTGGCTGATTTCAGTAGTCCCACATCCATTCCTGAAGAGCTCCATAATTTTTTAGAAACTGATTCTAAACCTGTTGGAATTTGCAGATTAGTTGACTCTGGTTCTGGTGTCTTAGCCAGAACACATGAACCCATAATTATTAGCTTTATCCCTTCCGGCTGTAAGCAGATCTGAGTATCCAAGGCTTGCAGGAGATCTCTCTCCAAAAGGCATATAGGTGCGTCTGTGGAAATTATAAAATGTCCCCACACTGTTTTACCCTCAATAGTGAGTAATAAGGGCTTAGATAACATTCATTCGCCCTTTCCCATCACTCCTTGCATCACTATTTTATCTGATGATTTGCATCCTTTAGGCTCAAAATTTAAAAGGGAAAGGGTGGCTCCAGTATCCACTAGAAAGGGAACTTCTAAACCTTCAGTATTGCCATTACGTGACCCTCAAAATCCAAAACTACATCCCATAAATTTACTCCAATTTCCACAGTATTTTCTGAGTCTCCTGTTTCCTCTCATTGTGGATTGACTGGGAATCGCCTGGTCTCCTCCTTAGTGTTTGACTGTCTCATGCCGGTTCCTCTGTTCCTAACTACACGGGGCCTCACTGGGCACTCCTGCTGCCAGTGTCCTTGTTCCCCACAATAATAACAAACATTAACTCCTGACTGTACAGCACGTTCACTTTGGTTCCATCTATCTCTCCTGGCTCTTTCACGTCCCCTCCCCCTGGGTCCTCTAAATCCATCTCTTAACACAGCTGCTAACACACTAACTTCCTCTTTTTTTTGCTGTCTCTTTTCTTTTGCCCTCTCCTCCTCTCGACTATTATACACAAATGTGGCTAAACGTATTATTTCATCCATTCGCTTTCCTGGCCAGTCAGGAACATGTTTGGAAAACTACTTTCTAATGTCCGGGGCTGCTTGGTCTACAAATGTGGAAATCATTAGCGGCCTGTTAGCCTCGGCTTCTGGGTCTAGTCCTCCCCCATACATTCTGACTTGCTTAATTAGCCTAGCAAAGAAAGCCGAGGGGTGTTCCTCTGCCTGTTGCTGACACTCCCTTACTTTAGACCAATTTGCAGTCTTTTGTCCTGCCAAACGTATAGCTTCTTCTAAGCCCTCTCTGGCTAATTGCAACTGCCTGTAATCTGCATCTACATTATGATTCCATCCGGGGTCCACAGCTGGCCAGGCTGTTTGAGCAGCCCCAACACACCCCTCTCTGCTGCCCAACGGTGGTTTGCATCCAAAATTGAGCACCTTTCATCTGGAGTGAACACAGATTCAAGGAGCATTTGTACATCTCCCCAGGTAGGGTCATACGCCCGCATAATTCCCCTTATGATTTGTAACACTCTTTCTGGATCATCCCTAAGTCTGGGGAGCCGTTGACTCCATATAATTAAATCTTGGGGTCTCCAGGGTCGGTAAACTCGTGTAGTGGCGACCCAAGGTACCCCTTCCAGACCGGGTGGGGGCACTCCTGGCACAGGAAGGCCTTCCAGAGGAGCTTGAAAGGCGGGGGCGGAAGGCAAGCGGGGGTGTAGGGAAGCTGAAGCAGAGGGTAGCGCATAGGGTGGAATAGTTTCCACAAGCGTTTCAGCAGCTGCGGTACTTACAGCATTCTGAGGAAAGAGTCTCTCTTTCCTAGGCGCCTCTTTTCATCTAGCAAATGCCCAGTTGTCCCATACATACCAGTAATCCATTTGTCTGGGGAACCTATTCTGCAAATGATGACGCAGGAAAGTTAGTTCCTGGTAACTGAAGGACCCCTGGGGTGGCCATCGCTCTGCCAGATTACCTTCCTTAGTCAGGAACGGCCAATCCTCCTGACATAGTTGGACTAACCTTTTTCTCCCTAAATTTTTGGTACCATCAATCTTACTCCAGTTTACCAAAATTTCGGCTAAGGGCGTCCCCTTTTCTATGCCGAAATTATTTCCCATATTGAGTTCCTGAAAAGTGCGTCTTAAGCAAATCAGGCAGTGCACTTCCTTCCCGGTAACACCAGTCCCTGTAGCTGGTGTGATCACACACACTATTTCTCTCCCTCTCTTTCTCTCGCTCTCTGGGAACTGCACTCACACCACCCGCGTCTTTAACTGCTAGGACTGCTGTCCCTTCGCAGCAGGCGGCTTCTCAGCCGACGGGTGCCCCAATCGGTTCCCAGGCTACACGCACTCACACACACACACACACACACACACAAACACACAGTGCTGTTTACACTCACACCAGTCACGGTGACTCTAGATTTCGGTCTTACAGTTTTGCAGTGCGCCTTATGCTGATCAGGCTGCACAACCCTCCTCCGGCCGGACTGAGCTGGGACTTAAAACCCACTCTAACCCTGGGGATGGGACTCCTACCTGTCCCCCTGGTATGCCTTACAGTGGCCAGCCCGCGTACCCCCCCCACACACCTGGTACGCCTTACGGTGATCAGTCCGCGTACCCTTTCAGTGCACTGTTACCAGACCAGAATTTAGAATTTAGGCGGGAGTTTAAGACTCACCTTCTCGGTGCCTCTCGTTGCCAAAGATCCCAGGTGAACTCACCCGATGGCGCCAGATGATTGTTTGGAGATGAGAGGCCCCAACAGTGGTCGCCTAGGGTCCCATCTGGGGTGCCAAACTGTTATGGAAATTAGGCCTGTCGGCCACCATAACAGGGCTCGACCCTAGGTTCCCCCAAGTAAAGTTCAGAGCCAAATCAAAACAAATCAGATAATTTTAATCACGCGCGTACCGTAATTACAGCTCGAGCTGGGTGCCTCCGAAGAGGGACCCTAACATAAACAAATCCTGGGTAATTATAGTCTTTTCGACTTCCATTTCCCACCCCTCACGCGGTAGTTAGACCAATAGTAATTTTTTGGTCTGGGGTCTCCTGCTCCTCATTGGGTCTCATCATCTTTCTGAGGCAAGCTGGTTTTCTCCTTATTCTTGTTTTTTTGCAGTCTCTGATGATGGTTGTACCTCTGTTTTTGTTGGGTCTGGCGGCTGTTTCCCAAGGTCTTATTTTCCCAATTGTTTTGGCGTCTTCCCTCTCGGAGTCGGTGACACAGGTGCGCAGACTGCGTGTGGCTTCCTTATTTTCCCAGCCTGAATGAGCTCTGAGGCACTATTTTTTATTAAACTAGGTAAAGATTCGTTACTTTTCCCACATGCAGCCTAAGGCTTCAGCAAATCTAGCCACTCATGCTAAGCAAGTTTTATGTAAGTTGTGCTAAGCAGCCATTTCTAGACAGTTTCAATTCACTATTCTTTAACACTCACAAACACAGCCAGCAGCCAGGGGCCTCTCTCTCGCCTATGAGGCACTGAGGCTGCTGTGACCTCACAAGCCCACCCAGCAGTCATTGGCCTCAAACTGGCCTATCAGGCACTGAGGCTGCTGTGACCTCACAAGCACGGCCAGCAGGCATGGGCATCCAACTGCCCTATAAGACACTGAGGGTGCTGTGACGTCGCAAGCAAAGCCAGCAGCTGTGGGTCTGCCACTGGCCTGTCAGGCAATAGGACTGCTGTGACCTGACAAGCACAGCCAGCAGCTATGGGCCTGCCACTGGCCTATAGGGCACTGAGGCTGCTGTGACCTCACAAGCACAGCGAGGAGCCAGAGGCCTGCCATTGCCCTATAAGGTACAGAGACAAATGTGACCTCAAAAGGCAGCCAGCAGACGGGGCCTCCCACGGGCCTATCAGGAAATAGGACTGCTGTGACCTCACAAGCACAGCCAGCAGCTATGGGCCTGCCACTGGCCTATGAGGCACTGAGGCTTCTCTGACCTCACAAGCACAACCAGCAGCTATGGACCTCGCACTGGCTATCAGGCACTCATACTGCTGTGACCTCACAAGCACAGCCAGCAGCCATGGGCCTGCCCCTGGTGTATGAGGAACTAGGACTCCTGTGCCTTCACAAGCACAGGCAGCAGCTGTGGGCCTGCCACTGAACTGTGAAGCACGGAGACAAACATGGCCTCACAAGCACAACCAGCAGCCAGGGGCCTGCCACTGCCCTATGAGACACTGAGGCTGCTGTGACCTCACAAGCAAAGCCAGCAGCCAGGGGACTCCCTTTGGCCTATGAGGCACTGATGCTGCTATGACCTCACAAGGACAGCCAACAGCCAGGAGCCATCCCACTGGCCTATCAGGCTATAGGACTGCTGTGACCTCACAAGCACAGCCAGCAGCTATGGGCCTGCCAGTGACCTATCAGACACGTGTCGCGGCCCGAAAGGAGTCGTTCAGGACGACCTCCCTCCCCTTAGGACCAACGACCAAGTTCGTGATGCCCTTGCACTCAATTAAGGTGAAAATGACACCAGCCAACCAGTTTAAGATTTATTAAGGCAAAATGGAATCAACTAACGAGACATGTCCCGCGTCACACGTTTAGGGAAAAAGAGAGGAAAAGGGGAAGAGAGAGAGAGAAAGATATCACCACCCGTGGATCCAGTGGCGTCCCGTTGGTCCTCTTCTTTTGGGAGTCCTTGCGGCGGGGCGGGGGGGCAGAGGGGGGAAGCTCCCGTCTGGTTCCGCTGACTCTGCTCGAGTTCTTCAGTCGTCGCAAGCAAGCCCCCCCATTCACACAGTCTGCAGTTTTTATAGGTTCTTGCCCGGCCTCTGGGAGGTGCTTCCTCGCTTCCCATGCAGATTAACCGTCATGCGCAGTCCGCCCTCTCGGAACCTTCCAGAAATGGGCTGGGGTATCTGGGGGTCTCCTGCTCATGCGCAGATGGCAAATGAGTACGTGCGGTTCGTGCCCTAGAGACGCCCTTCTGCCCTTTTTGCACCCTTTTTACCCCGTGCAGGTGCACGAGGTTGTTTACTTCGCAGACGGCTCCCGGGGGCGCCAGCGCGGCATTGCCCGACACACCTTGGCAGCGGCAGCTTTGCAGCAGCAGCAGCAATGTCAAGACAAAACCGCATTTAGTACCGGTCCTCTACACCACCCCGTGTCTCAACATTGCAGCTTGGCAGCAGGAGAGAGAGAGAGAGAAAGCAAGCAAGCAAGCAAGGAAGGAAAGGAGAGAGAATTAGGGACGGGGGGGAAGTCGTGGGAACAACATGGGTTTGGGTAAAAAATAAAGTGCTTAACAGTGATTAAACAGAGGTCTTGCTCAATGCAAGCTTATTCTTTAACAACTTCAACAACATTTAACTTTACAAAACAGACATCAAAACTGAGTTAATGAGGTAGGATTGTTACAATAGGCATAAAACAGCTGGCAAATGCGCTGTGGATGTCAATATGCAATTTCCTCCTTCAGGAGAAACTGGGAAATGATGGGTACTGTGGTTGGCCACGGCCAATGGATGGCACGGATTTTCTTTATGCCGTCCGGCAAGGTGGTAGGAACAAATTGCATATTTGACACAACATGTCCGATTAATTGAACAAAGCAAGGAATTATACAAGAACATTAAGGCGGCAACTGCACCTAACAAATACAATATTAACTGTTTCACCCACGGTGCCCCCAGTAACCAGGACTACAAATCGCCACTCCAGCCATTCCAGGTTTGGATGAGGACGTGGGCTATTTTTCTGATATCTTTGGTTAACTGGAGAACTACTTCGCCTACATCATCTATTTCCAAACAACAGTTAGGAATATTTAATTTCCCACACACTTCTCCCTCTTCAGCTAACAGGTAATCTAAAAACCATGTGGTGCTGAAGGATTGCCGTGCGCATCTGTTGGGATTGCCAAGTTAGAAGATCTATCGTGTCAGCGGTTTTGTTGGTAATAATTTCTAGAGCCGCTTGTAGTCTGATTATTTCCCCATTTTTGCGTCCCGCCCAAATTTCCCTTAATGGATCGCGTCTTACAGGCAACACTTCTGTCTCCAAGGTTATCATATACCTTTATGCCTAACCGAGGTCCACTTGTTTCTGGCAAAAGGAAAAACAAAGGTCTGATAATCCCTATATAACAAATTCCCAACCACCCCGTGGGTAAAAATGTATATGCTGTGTGCCTGCATATCCAGTAATGCCCCTTCTTAGCTCCAATGCCCTGAGCAAATGGCCCGTTTATCCCTGGTGGGAATTGAAAGTAAGTTGCATCTCTGTTGCCCAGAGGGCTGAAGAAGGTGGTTGCCCCATCACCTATTCGGCCGGTACAATACCAAGCCCCAGAAGTGTATTCTGGTGGTAGGTTTGCCATAGCACATATAAGCACATTAAGACAAGAAGTATCTTTCCAACACAGGTTAAGAATGCCATTCTTGGCTGTTGTGTTTTCAACAATAAAGCTAATTATGATCGCAGCACACAATTACAAAAAATGATAAAAATAACTGTTATAACTACCACAGGTAGTATCGTTGAGGACACTCAAGCTCAACATAAGACAAGTCTTCTTCCCCAGTGTCCTCTTCCTTTTACATTGTTGACCTAAAAGGAAGGGAGGATCCACCTGGCATGGATTCTATGATCTTTCCCATGGGCATCAGTAGCTACCCATGCATACAGATTTTTTGAAGCTTTTAGTACTAGAGGTATTTGTCCCACAGTGGGTAAGTCCACTAGAACCGGTTGTCCCGGGTAATACAAGGGATTCCTCGGTTTCTTATTCTCCCCAGTCCCAGGTAAGAGGGATGGAGGATTAGGGCAAAAAGCAGTGAGTCTGGGGCAGCCATTTACTCCCCATCGTCCATTGACTTTAGTTACTGCATCAGATATTCGTCGCGCCCATCCGGGATTGTGCGGTCTCAGGGTTCGTTTTAAGAGTCCTGGGGTGCAGACGGGGTCTTGGGATAAGGGAGGAGGAACTTTGGGGTTTGAGGAAGATGGGGTTCCCCTTATCCTGTCCCAACTTCTTACCAAACCTTCCAGGTTGGGAGTTGGTAACCTATCCATGACTTCTCTGGGAATTCCCTTTGAAATGCCTTCTGCCCATAATAATTGTCTCCTGCTATCCAACACCCGTACCGGTTTCCCAGGATGTGGGTGTTGCAGTGATTTATATTGGCTCCCACTTTCCTCAACTCTTCTTATTTCTGCTTTATGCTTTGTTTCCCCCTGGCCAGTGAATCCCATACGCCTTCCGTAATTAATTAGCTCCTGTGCCACCTCCCCCCAAGTCATGTCGGGGGGGCCTCCCCTTCGTCTCAGTCGGGGAGTTCGTAATCGGTCTTGCAGCTGAACAGCATCAGGAAGTCCCCTGATCAGAGGATGTAACCTCTCGGGGTCTGCCACACACTGCATGGGGGAGGGCTGCTGCGGAAGCAGCAAACGGTCATGCATCAATTGGAGGCAAGCAGTTTTCTGCACGCTTTCCAGAATGTGGCCCGCTGTGGGTGTTTTAATAGAAAAAGGGTCTCCTCTTTCCATTGGGTCTAATCCTCCTGCCCAGTAGGCTACCCTCTGGGTCAAGGACCATGGTTCCCTGTTATCATTTGTGGTTAGAAAGACTCTGGGTCCCCAATATCCTCTAGCTTCATCTTCGCTCAGCAGAATGCGATCCCCCCCGGTGAGGGAGACTCTCCACACATACTCAGTTTCAGTTTCCCGGGAGCCCCGGGAGTATTTTTCCTGTATTTTAGCCAAGTCCTGAGGGGAATAGGGGATAATACGCGTGGTACGTCGTTGAATACCCCCCTGACCATTATCAGTGGTTTCCGTTTTAATCAAGGGTCTCATTACTACATTCCCATCTCCAGGATAAAAGCAGTTCCTGCTGTCTTCTAATTCTTTAATTGGATATATGGATTTTAGATCAGATGCCTGTTTTCCGTCTAGTTCGGCCAAATTCGAGAATCCCGGTTCACTATCATTAACCCCACGCCTGTTTTCTTCCAATTCAGACCGCAGGATTCTCTCTCGGTCTAGTGAGTCTGATAAGATTATGTGAAGCCGCTGAGTATGGTTGCGCTCTGCAGTGAGTTGACTTTGCAAGTTTCTTACCTGTTCTTGCAAAGACTCAACTGTCTCTTTGGCTCGACTCCGGGAGTCTTGCAAGAACTCGATTGTCTCTTTGGCTCGACTCTGGGAGTTTCTTATGTGTTCTCCCAAGGACTCAATGGTCTTTTTATCACCTTGCCTCCCCCACCGGGCAGCAATTAGTGCCGCCCCTAAAACACCACAAACTGTTGCCCGAGCCATGCCAAGAGAGAGCAGGGCTTTATAGCCCTTCAGATTCTCAAAAGAGGATTATCCTTCATTGTCAGATCCTCTGTACTACAAATTATTCACAAGCACAGCACACTGTCACGGGCCTGCCACTGCCATAAAGGGCACGGAGGCTGCTGTGACCTCACAAGCACAGCCAGCATGTATGGGCCTGAAACTGCCCTATAGGGCACTGAGGCTGCTGTGACCTCACAAGCACAGCCAGCAGCTATGGGCCTCCCACTGGCCTATAGGGCACTGAGGCTTCTCTGACCTCACAGCAGTCATTGGCCTTGAACTGGCCTATCAGGAATAGGACTGCTGTGACCTGACAAGCACGGCCAGCAGGCATGGGCATCCAACTGCCCTATGAGGCCCCGAGACAAACGTGACCTCATAACGCAGCCAGCAGGCATGGAGCTGTCACTGCCCAATCAGGCACTGGTACTTCCGTGACATCACAAGTACAGCCAGCAGCCATGGGCATCCCACTGGCCAATGAGGCACTAAGACAAAGGTGACCTCAAAACGCAGCCAGCAGCCATGGGCCTGCCACTGGCCTATCAGGCAACAGGACTGCTGTGACCTCACAAGCACAGCCAGCAGCCAGCAGCCAGGGCATCGCACTGGCATATGAGGCACTGAGGCTGCTGTGACCTCACAAAATCAGCCAGCACCCAGAGGCCTGCAACTGGCCTATCAGTCATTCAGACTGCTGTGACCTCACAAGCACAGCCAGCAGCCATTGGCCTGCCACAGACCTATCAGGCAATAGGACTGCTGTGAGCTCACAAGCACAGCCAGCAGCCAGGGGCCTTCCACTGCCTGATGAGGCGCTGACACTGCTGTGAGCTCACAAGCACAGCCAGCAGTGAAGGGCCTGCCACTGGCCTAGGAGGCAATGAGGCTGCTGTGACCTCACAAGCACATCCAACAGCCATGAGCCTGCCGCTGGCCTCGGAGGCAATGAGGCTGCTGTGACCTCCCAAGCACAGCCAGTAGCCAGGAGCCTGCCACTGGCCTAGGAGGCAGTGAGGCTGCTGTGACCTCACAGTCACAGCCAGCAGCCAGGAGCCTGCCACTGGCCTAGGAGGCACTGAGGCTGCTGTGACCTCACAAGCACAGCCAGCAGCCAGGAGCATGCTACCGGCCTAGGAGGCACTGAGGCTGCTGTGACCTCACAAGCACAGCCAGCAGCCATGAGCCTGCAACTGGCCTAGGAGGCACTGAGGCTGCTGTGACCTCACAAGCACAGCCAGCAGCCATGAGCCTGCCGCTGGCCTGGGAGGCAATGAGGCTGCTGTGACCTCCCAAGCACAGCCAGCAGCCATGAGCCTGCTACTGGCCTAGGAGGCACTGCGGCTGCTGTGACCTCACAAGCACAGCCAGCAGCCAGGAGCCTGACACTGGCCTAGGAGGCACTGAGGCTGCTGTGACCTCACAGTCACAGCCAGCAGCCAGGAGCCTGCCACTGGCCTAGGAGGCACTCAGGCTGCTGTGACGTCACAAGCACAGCCAGCAGCCAGGAGCCTGCCACTGGCCTAGCAGGCACTGAGGCTGCTGTGACCTCACAAGCACAGCCAGCAGCCAGGAGCCTGCTACCGGCCTAGGAGGCACTGAGGCTGCTGTGACCTCACAAGCACAGCCAGCAGCCATGAGCCTGCCACTGGCCTAGGAGGCACTGAGGCTGCTGTGACCTCACAAGCACAGCCAGCAGCCATGAGCCTGCCGCTGGCCTCGGAGGCAATGAGGCTGCTGTGACCTCACAAGCACATCCAACAGCCATGAGCCTGCCGCTGGCCTCGGAGGCAATGAGGCTGCTGTGACCTCCCAAGCACAGCCAGCAGCCATGAGCCTGCTACTGGCCTAGGAGGCACTGAGGCTGCTGTGACCTCACAAGCACAGCCAGTAGCCAGGAGCCTGCAACTGGCCTAGGAGGCACTGAGGCTGCTGTGACCTCACAAGCACATCCAACAGCCATGAGCCTGCCACTGGCCTAGGAGGCACTCAGGCTGCTGTGACCTCCCAAGCACAGCCAGCAGCCTGTTACTGACCTAGGAGGCACTGAGGCTGCTGTGACCTCACAAGCACAGCCAGCAGCCAGGAGCCTGCCACTGGCCTAGGAGGCACTGAGGCTGCTCTGACCTCACAAGCACAGCCAGCAGACAGGAGCCTGCTACTGGCCTAGGAGGCACTCAGACTGCTGTGACCTCCCAAGCTCAGCCAGCAGCCAGGAGCCTGCCACTGGCCTAGGAGGCACTCAGGCTGCTGTGACGTCACAAGCACAGCCAGCAGCCAGGAGCCTGCCACTGGCCTAGCAGGCACTGAGGCTGCTGTGACCTCACAAGCACAGCCAGCAGCCATGAGCCTGCTACCGGCCTAGGAGGCACTGAGGCTGCTGTGACCTCACAAGCACAGCCAGCAGCCATGAGCCTGCCACTGGCCTAGGAGGCACTGAGGCTGCTGTGACCTCACAAGCACAGCCAGCAGCCATGAGCCTGCCGCTGGCCTCGGAGGCAATGAGGCTGCTGTGACCTCCCAAGCACAGCCAGCAGCCATGAGCCTGCTACTGGCCTAGGAGGCACTGAGGCTGCTGTGACCTCACAAGCACAGCCAGTAGCCAGGAGCCTGCAACTGGCCTAGGAGGCAGTGAGGCTGCTGTGACCTCACAAGCACATCCAACATCCATGAGCCTGCCACTGGCCTAGGAGGCACTCAGGCTGCTGTGACCTCCCAAGCACAGCCAGCAGCCTGTTACTGACCTAGGAGGCACTGAGGCTGCTGTGACCTCACAAGCACAGCCAGCAGCCAGGAGCCTGCCACTGGCCTAGGAGGCACTGAGGCTGCTCTGACCTCACAAGCACAGCCAGCAGTCAGGAGCCTGCTACTGGCCTAGGAGGCACTCAGACTGCTGTGACCTCCCAAGCTCAGCCAGCAGCCATGAGCCTGCCACTGGCCTAGGAGGCACTGAGGCTGCTGTGACCTCACAAGCACAGCCAGCAGGAGGCGCTGTAGACTAACTTATGAGGCACTGAGGCTGCTGTGACATCACCAGCACAACCAGCAGCCATGAGCCTGCCACTGCCATAGGAGGCACTGAGGCTGCTGTGACCTCACAAGCACAGCCAGCAGCCATGAGCCTGCCACTGGCCTAGGAGGCACTGAGGCTGCTGTGACCTCACAAGCACAGCCAGCAGCCATGAGCCTGCTACCGGCCTAGGAGGCACTGAGGCTGCTGTGACCTCACAAGCACAGCCAGCAGCCATGAGCCTGCCACTGGCCTAGGAGGCACTGAGGCTACTGTGACCTCACAAGCACAGCCAGCAGCCATGAGCCTGCCGCTGGCCTCGGAGGCACTGAGGCTGCTGTGACCTCACAAGCACATCCAACAGCCATGAGCCTGCCGCTGGCCTCGGAGGCAATGAGGCTGCTGTGACCTCCCAAGCACAGCCAGCAGCCATGAGCCTGCTACTGGCCTAGGAGGCACTGAGGCTGCTGTGACCTCACAAGCACAGCCAGTAGCCAGGAGCCTGCAACTGGCCTAGGAGGCACTGAGGCTGCTGTGACCTCACAAGCACATCCAACATCCATGAGCCTGCCACTGGCCTAGGAGGCACTCAGGCTGCTGTGACCTCCCAAGCACAGCCAGCAGCCTGTTACTGACCTAGGAGGCACTGAGGCTGCTGTGACCTCACAAGCACAGCCAGCAGCCAGGAGCCTGCCACTGGCCTAGGAGGCACTGAGGCTGCTGTGACCTCACAAGCACAGCCAGCAGCCATGAGCCTGCCACTGGCCTCAGAGGCACTGAGGCTGCTGTGACCTCACAAGCACAGCCAGCAGGAGGCGCTGTAGACTAACTTATGAGGCACTGAGGCTGCTGTGACATCACCAGCACAACCAGCAGCCATGAGCCTGCCACTGCCATAGGAGGCACTGAGGCTGCTGTGACCTCACAAGCACAGCCAGCAGCCATGAGCCTGCCACTGGCCTAGGAGGCACTGAGGCTGCTGTGACCTCACAAGCACAGCCAGCAGCCAGGAGCCTGCTACTGGCCTAGGAGGCACTCAGACTGCTGTGACCTCCCAAGCTCAGCCAGCAGCCATGAGCCTGACACTGGCCTAGGAGGCACTGAGGCTGCTGTGACCTCACAAGCACAGCCAGCAGGAGGCGCTGTAGACTAACTTATGAGGCACTGAGGCTGCTGTGACATCACAAGCACAACCAGCAGCCATGAGCCTGCCACTGCCATAGGAGGCACTGAGGCTGCTGTGACCTCACAAGCACAGCCAGCAGCCAGCAGCCTGCGACTGGCCTAGGAGGCAGTGAGGCTGCTGTGACCTCACAAGCATATCCAACATCCATGAGCCTGCCACTGGCCTAGCAGGCACTCAGGCTACTGTGACCTCACAAGCACAGCCAGCAGCCATGAGCCTGCCACTGGCCTAGGAGGCACTGAGGCTGCTGTGACCTCACAGTCACAGCCAGCAGCCAGGAGCCTGACACTGGCCTAGGAGGCACTCAGGCTGCTGTGACGTCACAAGCACAGCCAGCAGCCAGGAGCCTGCCACTGGCCTAGCAGGCACTGAGGCTGCTGTGACCACACAAGCACATCCAACAGCCATGAGCCTGCTACCGGCCTAGGAGGCACTCAGGCTACTGTGACCTCCCAAGCACAGCCAGCAGCCATGAGCCTGCCACTGGCCTAGGAGGCACTGAGGCTGCTGTGACCTCACAAGCACAGCCAGCAGCCATGAGCCTGCCGCTGGCCTGGGAGGCAATGAGGCTGCTGTGACCTCCCAAGCACAGCCAGCAGCCATGAGCCTGCTACTGGCCTAGGAGGCACTGCGGCTGCTGTGACCTCACAAGCACAGCCAGCAGCCAGGAGCCTGACACTGGCCTAGGAGGCACTGAGGCTGCTGTGACCTCACAGTCACAGCCAGCAGCCAGGAGCCTGCCACTGGCCTAGGAGGCACTCAGGCTGCTGTGACGTCACAAGCACAGCCAGCAGCCAGGAGCCTGCCACTGGCCTAGCAGGCACTGAGGCTGCTGTGACCTCACAAGCACAGCCAGCAGCCAGGAGCCTGCTACCGGCCTAGGAGGCACTGAGGCTGCTGTGACCTCACAAGCACAGCCAGCAGCCATGAGCCTGCCACTGGCCTAGGAGGCACTGAGGCTGCTGTGACCTCACAAGCACAGCCAGCAGCCATGAGCCTGCCGCTGGCCTCGGAGGCAATGAGGCTGCTGTGACCTCACAAGCACATCCAACAGCCATGAGCCTGCCGCTGGCCTCGGAGGCAATGAGGCTGCTGTGACCTCCCAAGCACAGCCAGCAGCCATGAGCCTGCTACTGGCCTAGGAGGCACTGAGGCTGCTGTGACCTCACAAGCACAGCCAGTAGCCAGGAGCCTGCAACTGGCCTAGGAGGCACTGAGGCTGCTGTGACCTCACAAGCACATCCAACAGCCATGAGCCTGCCACTGGCCTAGGAGGCACTCAGGCTGCTGTGACCTCCCAAGCACAGCCAGCAGCCTGTTACTGACCTAGGAGGCACTGAGGCTGCTGTGACCTCACAAGCACAGCCAGCAGCCAGGAGCCTGCCACTGGCCTAGGAGGCACTGAGGCTGCTCTGACCTCACAAGCACAGCCAGCAGACAGGAGCCTGCTACTGGCCTAGGAGGCACTCAGACTGCTGTGACCTCCCAAGCTCAGCCTGCAGCCAGGAGCCTGCCACTGGCCTAGGAGGCACTCAGGCTGCTGTGACGTCACAAGCACAGCCAGCAGCCAGGAGCCTGCCACTGGCCTAGCAGGCACTGAGGCTGCTGTGACCTCACAAGCACAGCCAGCAGCCATGAGCCTGCTACCGGCCTAGGAGGCACTGAGGCTGCTGTGACCTCACAAGCACAGCCAGCAGCCATGAGCCTGCCACTGGCCTAGGAGGCACTGAGGCTGCTGTGACCTCCCAAGCACAGCCAGCAGCCATGAGCCTGCCGCTGGCCTCGGAGGCAATGAGGCTGCTGTGACCTCCCAAGCACAGCCAGCAGCCATGAGCCTGCTACTGGCCTAGGAGGCACTGAGGCTGCTGTGACCTCACAAGCACAGCCAGTAGCCAGGAGCCTGCAACTGGCCTAGGAGGCAGTGAGGCTGCTGTGACCTCACAAGCACATCCAACATCCATGAGCCTGCCACTGGCCTAGGAGGCACTCAGGCTGCTGTGACCTCCCAAGCACAGCCAGCAGCCTGTTACTGACCTAGGAGGCACTGAGGCTGCTGTGACCTCACAAGCACAGCCAGCAGCCAGGAGCCTGCCACTGGCCTAGGAGGCACTGAGGCTGCTCTGACCTCACAAGCACAGCCAGCAGTCAGGAGCCTGCTACTGGCCTAGGAGGCACTGAGGCTGCTGTGACCTCACAAGCACAGCCAGCAGGAGGCGCTGTAGACTAACTTATGAGGCACTGAGGCTGCTGTGACATCACCAGCACAACCAGCAGCCATGAGCCTGCCACTGCCATAGGAGGCACTGAGGCTGCTGTGACCTCACAAGCACAGCCAGCAGCCATGAGCCTGCCACTGGCCTAGGAGGCACTGAGGCTGCTGTGACCTCACAAGCACAGCCAGCAGCCATGAGCCTGCTACCGGCCTAGGAGGCACTGAGGCTGCTGTGACCTCACAAGCACAGCCAGCAGCCATGAGCCTGCCACTGGCCTAGGAGGCACTGAGGCTACTGTGACCTCACAAGCACAGCCAGCAGCCATGAGCCTGCCGCTGGCCTCGGAGGCACTGAGGCTGCTGTGACCTCACAAGCACATCCAACAGCCATGAGCCTGCCGCTGGCCTCGGAGGCAATGAGGCTGCTGTGACCTCCCAAGCACAGCCAGCAGCCATGAGCCTGCTACTGGCCTAGGAGGCACTGAGGCTGCTGTGACCTCACAAGCACAGCCAGTAGCCAGGAGCCTGCAACTGGCCTAGGAGGCACTGAGGCTGCTGTGACCTCACAAGCACATCCAACATCCATGAGCCTGCCACTGGCCTAGGAGGCACTCAGGCTGCTGTGACCTCCCAAGCACAGCCAGCAGCCTGTTACTGACCTAGGAGGCACTGAGGCTGCTGTGACCTCACAAGCACAGCCAGCAGCCAGGAGCCTGCCACTGGCCTAGGAGGCACTGAGGCTGCTGTGACCTCACAAGCACAGCCAGCAGCCATGAGCCTGCCACTGGCCTCAGAGGCACTGAGGCTGCTGTGACCTCACAAGCACAGCCAGCAGGAGGCGCTGTAGACTAACTTATGAGGCACTGAGGCTGCTGTGACATCACCAGCACAACCAGCAGCCATGAGCCTGCCACTGCCATAGGAGGCACTGAGGCTGCTGTGACCTCACAAGCACAGCCAGCAGCCATGAGCCTGCCACTGGCCTAGGAGGCACTGAGGCTGCTGTGACCTCACAAGCACAGCCAGCAGCCAGGAGCCTGCTACTGGCCTAGGAGGCACTCAGACTGCTGTGACCTCCCAAGCTCAGCCAGCAGCCATGAGCCTGACACTGGCCTAGGAGGCACTGAGGCTGCTGTGACCTCACAAGCACAGCCAGCAGGAGGCGCTGTAGACTAACTTATGAGGCACTGAGGCTGCTGTGACATCACAAGCACAACCAGCAGCCATGAGCCTGCCACTGCCATAGGAGGCACTGAGGCTGCTGTGACCTCACAAGCACAGCCAGCAGCCAGCAGCCTGCGACTGGCCTAGGAGGCAGTGAGGCTGCTGTGACCTCACAAGCATATCCAACATCCATGAGCCTGCCACTGGCCTAGCAGGCACTCAGGCTACTGTGACCTCACAAGCACAGCCAGCAGCCATGAGCCTGCCACTGGCCTAGGAGGCACTGAGGCTGCTGTGACCTCACAGTCACAGCCAGCAGCCAGGAGCCTGACACTGGCCTAGGAGGCACTCAGGCTGCTGTGACGTCACAAGCACAGCCAGCAGCCAGGAGCCTGCCACTGGCCTAGCAGGCACTGAGGCTGCTGTGACCACACAAGCACATCCAACAGCCATGAGCCTGCTACCGGCCTAGGAGGCACTCAGGCTACTGTGACCTCCCAAGCACAGCCAGCAGCCATGAGCCTGCCACTGGCCTAGGAGGCACTGAGGCTGCTGTGACCTCACAAGCACAGCCAGCAGCCATGAGCCTGCCGCTGGCCTCGGAGGCAATGAGGCTGCTGTGACCTCACAAGCACATCCAACAGCCATGAGCCTGCCGCTGGCCTCGGAGGCAATGAGGCTGCTGTGACCTCCCAAGCACAGCCAGCAGCCATGAGCCTGCTACTGGCCTAGGAGGCACTGAGGCTGCTGTGAGTTCACAAGCACAGCCAGTAGCCAGGAGCCTGCAACTGGCCTAGGAGGCACTGAGGCTGCTGTGACCTCACAAGCACATCCAACATCCATGAGCCTGCCACTGGCCTAGGAGGCACTGAGGCTGCTGTGACCTCACAAGCACAGCCAGCAGGAGGCGCTGTAGACTAACTTATGAGGCACTCAGGCTGCTGTGACGTCACAAGCACAGCCAGCAGCCAGGAGCCTGCCACTGCCATAGGAGGCACTGAGGCTACTGTGACCTCACAAGCACAGCCAGCAGCCATGAGCCTGCCACTGGCCTAGGAGGCACTGAGGCTGCTGTGACCTCACAAGCACAGCCAGCAGCCAGGAGCCTGCTACTGGCCTAGGAGGCACTCAGACTGCTGTGACCTCCCAGGCTCAGCCAGCAGCCATGAGCCTGACACTGGCCTAGGAGGCACTGAGGCTGCTCTGACCTCACAAGCACAGCCAGCAGGAGGCGCTGTAGACTAACTTATGAGGCACTCAGGCTGCTGTGACCTCACCAGCACAGCCAGCAGCCAGGAGCCTGCCACTGCCATAGGAGGCACTGAGGCTGCTGTGACCTGAAAAGCACAACCAGCAGCCAGGGGACTGCCACTGGCCTACGAGGCACGGAGGCTGCTGTGACCTGACAAGCACAAACAGAAGGGGGCGCTTGCCCCTAACCTATGAGGCCCTGAGGCTGCTGTGACCTCACAAGCCCAGCCAGCAGCCATGAGCTTGCCAGTCGCCTGGGAGGCACTGAGGCTGCTGTGACCTCACAAGCACAGCCAGCAGCCATGAGCCTGCCACTGCCCTATGGGGCACTGAGGGTGCTGTGACCTCACAAGCACAGCCAGCAGCCAAGAGCCTGCCACTGGCCTAGGAGGCACTGAGGCTGCTGTGACCTCACAAACACAGCCAGCAGCCATGAGCCTGCCACTGGCTTAGGAGGCACTGAGGCTGCTGTGACCTCACCAGCACAGCCAGCAGCCAGGGGCCTGCCACTGGCTTAGGAGGCACTGAGGCTGCTGTGACCTCACAAGCACAGCCAGCAGCCATGAGCCTGCCGCTGGCCTAGGAGGCACTCAGACTGCTGTGACCTCCCAAGCTCAGCCAGCAGCCAGGAGCCTGCTACTGGCCTAGGAGGCACTCAGACTGCTGTGACCTCCCAAGCTCAGCCAGCAGCCATGAGCCTGCCACTGGCCTCAGAGGCACTGAGGCTGCTGTGACCTCACAAGCACAGCCAGCAGGAGGCGCTGTAGACTAACTTATGAGGCACTGAGGCTGCTGTGACATCACCAGCACAACCAGCAGCCATGAGCCTGCCACTGCCATAGGAGGCACTGAGGCTGCTGTGACCTCACAAGCACAGCCAGCAGCCAGGAGCCTGTGACTGGCCTAGGAGGCAGTGAGGCTGCTGTGACCTCACAAGCATATCCAACATCCATGAGCCTGCCACTGGCCTAGCAGGCACTCAGGCTACTGTGACCTCACAAGCACAGCCAGCAGCCATGAGCCTGCCACTGGCCTAGGAGGCACTGAGGCTGCTGTGACCTCACAGTCACAGCCAGCAGCCAGGAGCCTGACACTGGCCTAGGAGGCACTCAGGCTGCTGTGACGTCACAAGCACAGCCAGCAGCCAGGAGCCTGCCACTGGCCTAGCAGGCACTGAGGCTGCTGTGACCACACAAACACATCCAACAGCCATGAGCCTGCTACCGGCCTAGGAGGCACTCAGGCTACTGTGACCTCACAAGCACAGCCAGCAGCCATGAGCCTGCCACTGGCCTAGGAGGCACTGAGGCTGCTGTGACGTCACAAGCACAGCCAGCAGCCAGGAGCCTGCCGCTGGCCTCGGAGGCAATGAGGCTGCTGTGACCTCACAAGCACATCCAACAGCCATGAGCCTGCCGCTGGCCTCGGAGGCAATGAGGCTGCTGTGACCTCCCAAGCACAGCCAGCAGCCATGAGCCTGCTACTGGCCTAGGAGGCACTGAGGCTGCTGTGACCTCACAAGCATATCCAACATCCATGAGCCTGCCACTGGCCTAGGAGGCACTGAGGCTGCTGTGACCTCACAAGCACAGCCAGCAGGAGGCGCTGTAGACTAACTTATGAGGCACTCAGGCTGCTGTGACGTCACAAGCACAGCCAGCAGCCAGGAGCCTGCCACTGCCATAGGAGGCACTGAGGCTACTGTGACCTCCCAAGCACAGCCAGCAGCCATGAGCCTGCCACTGGCCTAGGAGGCACTGAGGCTGCTGTGACCTCACAAGCACAGCCAGCAGCCAGGAGCCTGCTACTGGCCTCGGAGGCACTGAGGCTGCTGTGACCTCCCAAGCACAGCCAGCAGCCATGAGCCTGCTACTGGCCTAGGAGGCACTCAGACTGCTGTGACCTCCCAAGCTCAGCCAGCAGCCATGAGCCTGCCACTGGCCTCAGAGGCACTGAGGCTGCTGTGACCTCACAAGCACAGCCAGCAGGAGGCGCTGTAGACGAACTTATGAGGCACTGAGGCTGCTGTGACATCACCAGCACAACCAGCAGCCATGAGCCTGCCACTGCCATAGGAGGCACTGAGGCTGCTGTGACCTCACAAGCACAGCCAGCAGCCAGGAGCCTGTGACTGGCCTAGGAGGCAGTGAGGCTGCTGTGACCTCACAAGCATATCCAACATCCATGAGCCTGCCACTGGCCTAGCAGGCACTCAGGCTACTGTGACCTCACAAGCACAGCCAGCAGCCAGGAGCCTGACACTGGCCTAGGAGGCACTGAGGCTGCTGTGACCTCACAGTCACAGCCAGCAGCCAGGAGCCTGACACTGGCCTAGGAGGCACTCAGGCTGCTGTGACGTCACAAGCACAGCCAGCAGCCAGGAGCCTGCCACTGGCCTAGCAGGCACTGAGGCTGCTGTGACCACACAAACACATCCAACAGCCATGAGCCTGCTACCGGCCTAGGAGGCACTCAGGCTACTGTGACCTCACAAGCACAGCCAGCAGCCATGAGCCTGCCACTGGCCTAGGAGGCACTGAGGCTGCTGTGACGTCACAAGCACAGCCAGCAGCCAGGAGCCTGCCGCTGGCCTCGGAGGCAATGAGGCTGCTGTGACCTCACAAGCACATCCAACAGCCATGAGCCTGCCGCTGGCCTCGGAGGCAATGAGGCTGCTGTGACCTCCCAAGCACAGCCAGCAGCCATGAGCCTGCTACTGGCCTAGGAGGCACTGAGGCTGCTGTGACCTCACAAGCATATCCAACATCCATGAGCCTGCCACTGGCCTAGGAGGCACTGAGGCTGCTGTGACCTCACAAGCACAGCCAGCAGGAGGCGCTGTAGACTAACTTATGAGGCACTGAGGCTGCTGTGACATCACCAGCACAACCAGCAGCCATGAGCCTGCCACTGCCATAGGAGGCACTGAGGCTGCTGTGACCTCACAAGCATATCCAACATCCATGAGCCTGCCACTGGCCTAGGAGGCACTGAGGCTGCTGTGACCTCACAAGCACAGCCAGCAGGAGGCGCTGTAGACTAACTTATGAGGCACTCAGGCTGCTGTGACGTCACAAGCACAGCCAGCAGCCAGGAGCCTGCCACTGCCATAGGAGGCACTGAGGCTACTGTGACCTCACAAGCACAGCCAGCAGCCATGAGCCTGCCACTGGCCTAGGAGGCACTGAGGCTGCTGTGACCTCACAAGCACAGCCAGCAGCCAGGAGCCTGCTACTGGCCTCGGAGGCACTGAGGCTGCTGTGACCTCCCAAGCACAGCCAGCAGCCATGAGCCTGACACTGGCCTAGGAGGCACTCAGACTGCTGTGACCTCACAGGCACAGCCAGCAGGAGGCGCTGTAGACTAACTTATGAGGCACTCAGGCTGCTGTGACCTCACCAGCACAGCCAGCAGCCAGGAGCCTGCTACTGGCCTAGGAGGCACTCAGACTGCTGTGACCTCCCAGGCTCAGCCAGCAGCCATGAGCCTGACACTGGCCTAGGAGGCACTCAGACTGCTGTGACCTCACAGGCACAGCCAGCAGGAGGCGCTGTAGACTAACTTATGAGGCACTCAGGCTGCTGTGACCTCACCAGCACAGCCAGCAGCCAGGAGCCTGCCACTGCCATAGGAGGCACTGAGGCTGCTGTGACCTGAAAAGCACAACCAGCAGCCAGGGGACTGCCACTGGCCTACGAGGCACGGAGGCTGCTGTGACCTGACAAGCACAAACAGAAGGGGGCGCTTGCCCCTAACCTATGAGGCCCTGAGGCTGCTGTGACCTCACAAGCCCAGCCAGCAGCCATGAGCTTGCCAGTCGCCTGGGAGGCACTGAGGCTGCTGTGACCTCACAAGCACAGCCAGCAGCCAAGAGCCTGCCACTGGCCTAGGAGGCACTGAGGCTGCTGTGACCTCACAAACACAGCCAGCAGCCAGGAGCCTGCCACTGGCTTAGGAGGCACTGAGGCTGCTGTGACCTCACAAACACAGCCAGCAGCCAGGAGCCTGCCACTGGCTTAGGAGGCACTGAGGCTGCTGTGACCTCACCAGCACAGCCAGCAGCCAGGGGCCTGCCACTGTGCTATGAGGCACTGAGGTTGCTGTGACCTCACAAGCACCGCCAGCAGCCATGAGCTAGCCAGTGGCCAAGGAGGCATGGAGGCTGCTGTGACCTCACAAGCACAGGAGCAGCCAGGAGCATGCCACTGGCCTCGGAGGCACTCAGGCTGCTGTCACCTGACAAGCACAGCCAGCAGCCAGGAGCCTGCCACTGCCCTGAGAAGCATTGAGGCTGCTGTGACCTCACAAGCACAGAAAGCAGCCATGAGCCTGCCACTGGCCGTTGAGGCACGGAGGCTGCTGTGACCTCACAAGCACAGAAAGCAGTCATGAGCCTGACACTGGCCTAGGAGGCACTGAGGCTGCTGTGACCTCACCAGCACAGCCAGCAGCTAGGAGCCTACAACTGGCCTCAGGGGCACTGAGGCTGCTGTGACCTCACAAGCACAGCCAGCAGTCAGGGGCCTGCCACTGGCTTATAAGGCACTGAGGTTGCTGTGACCTCACAAGCACCGCCAGCAACCATGAGCCTGACACTGCCCTATGAGACACGGAGGCTGCTGTGACCTCACAAACACAGCCAGCAGCCATGAGCCTGCAACTGGCCTAGGAGGCACTGAGGCTGCTGTGACCTCACCAGCACAGCCAGCAACCATGAGCCTGCCACTGGCCTAGGAGGCACTGAGGCTGCTGTGACCTCACAAGCACAGCCAGCAGCCAGGAGCCTGCTACTGGCCTAGGAGGCACTCAGACTGCTGTGACCTCCCAGGCTCAGCCAGCAGCCATGAGCCTGACACTGGCCTAGGAGGCACTGAGGCTGCTCTGACCTCACAAGCACAGCCAGCAGGAGGCGCTGTAGACTAACTTATGAGGCACTGAGGCTGCTGTGACATCACCAGCACAGCCAGCAGCCATGAGCCTGCCACTGGCCTAGGAGGCACTGAGGCTGCTGTGACCTCACCAGCACAGCCAGCAGCCAGGAGCCTGCCACTGCCATAGGAGGCACTGAGGCTGCTGTGACCTGAAAAGCACAACCAGCAGCCAGGGGACTGCCACTGGCCTACGAGGCACGGAGGCTGCTGTGACCTGACAAGCACAAACAGAAGGGGGCGCTTGCCCCTAACCTATGAGGCCCTGAGGCTGCTGTGACCTCACAAGCCCAGCCAGCAGCCATGAGCTTGCCAGTCGCCTGGGAGGCACTGAGGCTGCTGTGACCTCACAAGCACAGCCAGCAGCCATGAGCCTGCCACTGCCCTATGGGGCACTGAGGGTGCTGTGACCTCACAAGCACAGCCAGCAGCCAAGAGCCTGCCACTGGCCTAGGAGGCACTGAGGCTGCTGTGACCTCACAAACACAGCCAGCAGCCATGAGCCTGCCACTGGCTTAGGAGGCACTGAGGCTGCTGTGACCTCACCAGCACAGCCAGCAGCCAGGGGCCTGCCACTGGCTTAGGAGGCACTGAGGCTGCTGTGACCTCACAAGCACAGCCAGCAGCCATGAGCCTGCCGCTGGCCTAGGAGGCACTCAGACTGCTGTGACCTCCCAAGCTCAGCCAGCAGCCAGGAGCCTGCTACTGGCCTAGGAGGCACTCAGACTGCTGTGACCTCCCAAGCTCAGCCAGCAGCCATGAGCCTGCCACTGGCCTCAGAGGCACTGAGGCTGCTGTGACCTCACAAGCACAGCCAGCAGGAGGCGCTGTAGACTAACTTATGAGGCACTGAGGCTGCTGTGACATCACCAGCACAACCAGCAGCCATGAGCCTGCCACTGCCATAGGAGGCACTGAGGCTGCTGTGACCTCACAAGCACAGCCAGCAGCCAGGAGCCTGTGACTGGCCTAGGAGGCAGTGAGGCTGCTGTGACCTCACAAGCATATCCAACATCCATGAGCCTGCCACTGGCCTAGCAGGCACTCAGGCTACTGTGACCTCACAAGCACAGCCAGCAGCCATGAGCCTGCCACTGGCCTAGGAGGCACTGAGGCTGCTGTGACCTCACAGTCACAGCCAGCAGCCAGGAGCCTGACACTGGCCTAGGAGGCACTCAGGCTGCTGTGACGTCACAAGCACAGCCAGCAGCCAGGAGCCTGCCACTGGCCTAGCAGGCACTGAGGCTGCTGTGACCACACAAACACATCCAACAGCCATGAGCCTGCTACCGGCCTAGGAGGCACTCAGGCTACTGTGACCTCACAAGCACAGCCAGCAGCCATGAGCCTGCCACTGGCCTAGGAGGCACTGAGGCTGCTGTGACGTCACAAGCACAGCCAGCAGCCAGGAGCCTGCCGCTGGCCTCGGAGGCAATGAGGCTGCTGTGACCTCACAAGCACATCCAACAGCCATGAGCCTGCCGCTGGCCTCGGAGGCAATGAGGCTGCTGTGACCTCCCAAGCACAGCCAGCAGCCATGAGCCTGCTACTGGCCTAGGAGGCACTGAGGCTGCTGTGACCTCACAAGCATATCCAACATCCATGAGCCTGCCACTGGCCTAGGAGGCACTGAGGCTGCTGTGACCTCACAAGCACAGCCAGCAGGAGGCGCTGTAGACTAACTTATGAGGCACTCAGGCTGCTGTGACGTCACAAGCACAGCCAGCAGCCAGGAGCCTGCCACTGCCATAGGAGGCACTGAGGCTACTGTGACCTCCCAAGCACAGCCAGCAGCCATGAGCCTGCCACTGGCCTAGGAGGCACTGAGGCTGCTGTGACCTCACAAGCACAGCCAGCAGCCAGGAGCCTGCTACTGGCCTCGGAGGCACTGAGGCTGCTGTGACCTCCCAAGCACAGCCAGCAGCCATGAGCCTGCTACTGGCCTAGGAGGCACTCAGACTGCTGTGACCTCCCAAGCTCAGCCAGCAGCCATGAGCCTGCCACTGGCCTCAGAGGCACTGAGGCTGCTGTGACCTCACAAGCACAGCCAGCAGGAGGCGCTGTAGACGAACTTATGAGGCACTGAGGCTGCTGTGACATCACCAGCACAACCAGCAGCCATGAGCCTGCCACTGCCATAGGAGGCACTGAGGCTGCTGTGACCTCACAAGCACAGCCAGCAGCCAGGAGCCTGTGACTGGCCTAGGAGGCAGTGAGGCTGCTGTGACCTCACAAGCATATCCAACATCCATGAGCCTGCCACTGGCCTAGCAGGCACTCAGGCTACTGTGACCTCACAAGCACAGCCAGCAGCCAGGAGCCTGACACTGGCCTAGGAGGCACTGAGGCTGCTGTGACCTCACAGTCACAGCCAGCAGCCAGGAGCCTGACACTGGCCTAGGAGGCACTCAGGCTGCTGTGACGTCACAAGCACAGCCAGCAGCCAGGAGCCTGCCACTGGCCTAGCAGGCACTGAGGCTGCTGTGACCACACAAACACATCCAACAGCCATGAGCCTGCTACCGGCCTAGGAGGCACTCAGGCTACTGTGACCTCACAAGCACAGCCAGCAGCCATGAGCCTGCCACTGGCCTAGGAGGCACTGAGGCTGCTGTGACGTCACAAGCACAGCCAGCAGCCAGGAGCCTGCCGCTGGCCTCGGAGGCAATGAGGCTGCTGTGACCTCACAAGCACATCCAACAGCCATGAGCCTGCCGCTGGCCTCGGAGGCAATGAGGCTGCTGTGACCTCCCAAGCACAGCCAGCAGCCATGAGCCTGCTACTGGCCTAGGAGGCACTGAGGCTGCTGTGACCTCACAAGCATATCCAACATCCATGAGCCTGCCACTGGCCTAGGAGGCACTGAGGCTGCTGTGACCTCACAAGCACAGCCAGCAGGAGGCGCTGTAGACTAACTTATGAGGCACTCAGGCTGCTGTGACGTCACAAGCACAGCCAGCAGCCAGGAGCCTGCCACTGCCATAGGAGGCACTGAGGCTACTGTGACCTCACAAGCACAGCCAGCAGCCATGAGCCTGCCACTGGCCTAGGAGGCACTGAGGCTGCTGTGACCTCACAAGCACAGCCAGCAGCCAGGAGCCTGCTACTGGCCTCGGAGGCACTGAGGCTGCTGTGACCTCCCAAGCACAGCCAGCAGCCATGAGCCTGACACTGGCCTAGGAGGCACTCAGACTGCTGTGACCTCACAGGCACAGCCAGCAGGAGGCGCTGTAGACTAACTTATGAGGCACTCAGGCTGCTGTGACCTCACCAGCACAGCCAGCAGCCAGGAGCCTGCTACTGGCCTAGGAGGCACTCAGACTGCTGTGACCTCCCAGGCTCAGCCAGCAGCCATGAGCCTGACACTGGCCTAGGAGGCACTCAGACTGCTGTGACCTCACAGGCACAGCCAGCAGGAGGCGCTGTAGACTAACTTATGAGGCACTCAGGCTGCTGTGACGTCACAAGCACAGCCAGCAGCCAGGAGCCTGCCACTGCCATAGGAGGCACTGAGGCTGCTGTGACCTGAAAAGCACAACCAGCAGCCAGGGGACTGCCACTGGCCTACGAGGCACGGAGGCTGCTGTGACCTGACAAGCACAAACAGAAGGGGGCGCTTGCCCCTAACCTATGAGGCCCTGAGGCTGCTGTGACCTCACAAGCCCAGCCAGCAGCCATGAGCTTGCCAGTCGCCTGGGAGGCACTGAGGCTGCTGTGACCTCACAAGCACAGCCAGCAGCCAAGAGCCTGCCACTGGCCTAGGAGGCACTGAGGCTGCTGTGACCTCACAAACACAGCCAGCAGCCAGGAGCCTGCCACTGGCTTAGGAGGCACTGAGGCTGCTGTGACCTCACAAACACAGCCAGCAGCCAGGAGCCTGCCACTGGCTTAGGAGGCACTGAGGCTGCTGTGACCTCACCAGCACAGCCAGCAGCCAGGGGCCTGCCACTGTGCTATGAGGCACTGAGGTTGCTGTGACCTCACAAGCACCGCCAGCAGCCATGAGCTAGCCAGTGGCCAAGGAGGCATGGAGGCTGCTGTGACCTCACAAGCACAGGAGCAGCCAGGAGCATGCCACTGGCCTCGGAGGCACTCAGGCTGCTGTCACCTGACAAGCACAGCCAGCAGCCAGGAGCCTGCCACTGCCCTGAGAAGCATTGAGGCTGCTGTGACCTCACAAGCACAGAAAGCAGCCATGAGCCTGCCACTGGCCGTTGAGGCACGGAGGCTGCTGTGACCTCACAAGCACAGAAAGCAGTCATGAGCCTGACACTGGCCTAGGAGGCACTGAGGCTGCTGTGACCTCACCAGCACAGCCAGCAGCTAGGAGCCTACAACTGGCCTCAGGGGCACTGAGGCTGCTGTGACCTCACAAGCACAGCCAGCAGTCAGGGGCCTGCCACTGGCTTATAAGGCACTGAGGTTGCTGTGACCTCACAAGCACCGCCAGCAACCATGAGCCTGACACTGCCCTATGAGACACGGAGGCTGCTGTGACCTCACAAACACAGCCAGCAGCCATGAGCCTGCAACTGGCCTAGGAGGCACTGAGGCTGCTGTGACCTCACCAGCACAGCCAGCAACCATGAGCCTGCCACTGGCCTAGGAGGCACTGAGGCTGCTGTGACCTCACAAGCACAGCCAGCAGCCAGGAGCCTGCTACTGGCCTAGGAGGCACTCAGACTGCTGTGACCTCCCAGGCTCAGCCAGCAGCCATGAGCCTGACACTGGCCTAGGAGGCACTGAGGCTGCTCTGACCTCACAAGCACAGCCAGCAGGAGGCGCTGTAGACTAACTTATGAGGCACTGAGGCTGCTGTGACATCACCAGCACAGCCAGCAGCCATGAGCCTGCCACTGGCCTAGGAGGCACTGAGGCTGCTGTGACCTCACCAGCACAGCCAGCAGCCAGGAGCCTGCCACTGCCATAGGAGGCACTGAGGCTGCTGTGACCTGAAAAGCACAACCAGCAGCCAGGGGACTGCCACTGGCCTACGAGGCACGGAGGCTGCTGTGACCTGACAAGCACAAACAGAAGGGGGCGCTTGCCCCTAACCTATGAGGCCCTGAGGCTGCTGTGACCTCACAAGCCCAGCCAGCAGCCATGAGCTTGCCAGTCGCCTGGGAGGCACTGAGGCTGCTGTGACCTCACAAGCACAGCCAGCAGCCATGAGCCTGCCACTGCCCTATGGGGCACTGAGGGTGCTGTGACCTCACAAGCACAGCCAGCAGCCAAGAGCCTGCCACTGGCCTAGGAGGCACTGAGGCTGCTGTGACCTCACAAACACAGCCAGCAGCCATGAGCCTGCCACTGGCTTAGGAGGCACTGAGGCTGCTGTGACCTCACCAGCACAGCCAGCAGCCAGGGGCCTGCCACTGGCTTAGGAGGCACTGAGGCTGCTGTGACCTCACAAGCACAGCCAGCAGCCATGAGCCTGCCGCTGGCCTAGGAGGCACTCAGACTGCTGTGACCTCCCAAGCTCAGCCAGCAGCCAGGAGCCTGCTACTGGCCTAGGAGGCACTCAGACTGCTGTGACCTCCCAAGCTCAGCCAGCAGCCATGAGCCTGCCACTGGCCTCAGAGGCACTGAGGCTGCTGTGACCTCACAAGCACAGCCAGCAGGAGGCGCTGTAGACTAACTTATGAGGCACTGAGGCTGCTGTGACATCACCAGCACAACCAGCAGCCATGAGCCTGCCACTGCCATAGGAGGCACTGAGGCTGCTGTGACCTCACAAGCACAGCCAGCAGCCAGGAGCCTGTGACTGGCCTAGGAGGCAGTGAGGCTGCTGTGACCTCACAAGCATATCCAACATCCATGAGCCTGCCACTGGCCTAGCAGGCACTCAGGCTACTGTGACCTCACAAGCACAGCCAGCAGCCATGAGCCTGCCACTGGCCTAGGAGGCACTGAGGCTGCTGTGACCTCACAGTCACAGCCAGCAGCCAGGAGCCTGACACTGGCCTAGGAGGCACTCAGGCTGCTGTGACGTCACAAGCACAGCCAGCAGCCAGGAGCCTGCCACTGGCCTAGCAGGCACTGAGGCTGCTGTGACCACACAAACACATCCAACAGCCATGAGCCTGCTACCGGCCTAGGAGGCACTCAGGCTACTGTGACCTCACAAGCACAGCCAGCAGCCATGAGCCTGCCACTGGCCTAGGAGGCACTGAGGCTGCTGTGACGTCACAAGCACAGCCAGCAGCCAGGAGCCTGCCGCTGGCCTCGGAGGCAATGAGGCTGCTGTGACCTCACAAGCACATCCAACAGCCATGAGCCTGCCGCTGGCCTCGGAGGCAATGAGGCTGCTGTGACCTCCCAAGCACAGCCAGCAGCCATGAGCCTGCTACTGGCCTAGGAGGCACTGAGGCTGCTGTGACCTCACAAGCATATCCAACATCCATGAGCCTGCCACTGGCCTAGGAGGCACTGAGGCTGCTGTGACCTCACAAGCACAGCCAGCAGGAGGCGCTGTAGACTAACTTATGAGGCACTCAGGCTGCTGTGACGTCACAAGCACAGCCAGCAGCCAGGAGCCTGCCACTGCCATAGGAGGCACTGAGGCTACTGTGACCTCACAAGCACAGCCAGCAGCCATGAGCCTGCCACTGGCCTAGGAGGCACTGAGGCTGCTGTGACGTCACAAGCACAGCCAGCAGCCAGGAGCCTGCTACTGGCCTCGGAGGCACTGAGGCTGCTGTGACCTCCCAAGCACAGCCAGCAGCCATGAGCCTGCTACTGGCCTAGGAGGCACTCAGACTGCTGTGACCTCCCAAGCTCAGCCAGCAGCCATGAGCCTGCCACTGGCCTCAGAGGCACTGAGGCTGCTGTGACCTCACAAGCACAGCCAGCAGGAGGCGCTGTAGACTAACTTATGAGGCACTGAGGCTGCTGTGACATCACCAGCACAACCAGCAGCCATGAGCCTGCCACTGCCATAGGAGGCACTGAGGCTGCTGTGACCTCACAAGCACAGCCAGCAGCCAGGAGCCTGTGACTGGCCTAGGAGGCAGTGAGGCTGCTGTGACCTCACAAGCATATCCAACATCCATGAGCCTGCCACTGGCCTAGCAGGCACTCAGGCTACTGTGACCTCACAAGCACAGCCAGCAGCCAGGAGCCTGACACTGGCAGAGGAGGCACTGAGGCTGCTGTGACCTCACAGTCACAGCCAGCAGCCAGGAGCCTGACACTGGCCTAGGAGGCACTCAGGCTGCTGTGACGTCACAAGCACAGCCAGCAGCCAGGAGCCTGCCACTGGCCTAGCAGGCACTGAGGCTGCTGTGACCACACAAACACATCCAACAGCCATGAGCCTGCTACCGGCCTAGGAGGCACTCAGGCTACTGTGACCTCACAAGCACAGCCAGCAGCCATGAGCCTGCCACTGGCCTAGGAGGCACTGAGGCTGCTGTGACGTCACAAGCACAGCCAGCAGCCAGGAGCCTGCCGCTGGCCTCGGAGGCAATGAGGCTGCTGTGACCTCACAAGCACATCCAACAGCCATGAGCCTGCCGCTGGCCTCGGAGGCAATGAGGCTGCTGTGACCTCCCAAGCACAGCCAGCAGCCATGAGCCTGCTACTGGCCTAGGAGGCACTGAGGCTGCTGTGACCTCACAAGCATATCCAACATCCATGAGCCTGCCACTGGCCTAGGAGGCACTGAGGCTGCTGTGACCTCACAAGCACAGCCAGCAGGAGGCGCTGTAGACTAACTTATGAGGCACTCAGGCTGCTGTGACGTCACAAGCACAGCCAGCAGCCAGGAGCCTGCCACTGCCATAGGAGGCACTGAGGCTACTGTGACCTCACAAGCACAGCCAGCAGCCATGAGCCTGCCACTGGCCTAGGAGGCACTGAGGCTGCTGTGACCTCACAAGCACAGCCAGCAGCCAGGAGCCTGCTACTGGCCTCGGAGGCACTGAGGCTGCTGTGACCTCCCAAGCACAGCCAGCAGCCATGAGCCTGCTACTGGCCTAGGAGGCACTCAGACTGCTGTGACCTCCCAGGCTCAGCCAGCAGCCATGAGCCTGACACTGGCCTAGGAGGCACTCAGACTGCTGTGACCTCACAGGCACAGCCAGCAGGAGGCGCTGTAGACTAACTTATGAGGCACTCAGGCTGCTGTGACCTCACCAGCACAGCCAGCAGCCAGGAGCCTGCCACTGCCATAGGAGGCACTGAGGCTGCTGTGACCTGAAAAGCACAACCAGCAGCCAGGGGACTGCCACTGGCCTACGAGGCACGGAGGCTGCTGTGACCTGACAAGCACAAACAGAAGGGGGCGCTTGCCCCTAACCTATGAGGCCCTGAGGCTGCTGTGACCTCACAAGCCCAGCCAGCAGCCATGAGCTTGCCAGTCGCCTGGGAGGCACTGAGGCTGCTGTGACCTCACAAGCACAGCCAGCAGCCAAGAGCCTGCCACTGGCCTAGGAGGCACTGAGGCTGCTGTGACCTCACAAACACAGCCAGCAGCCAGGAGCCTGCCACTGGCTTAGGAGGCACTGAGGCTGCTGTGACCTCACAAACACAGCCAGCAGCCAGGAGCCTGCCACTGGCTTAGGAGGCACTGAGGCTGCTGTGACCTCACCAGCACAGCCAGCAGCCAGGGGCCTGCCACTGTGCTATGAGGCACTGAGGTTGCTGTGACCTCACAAGCACCGCCAGCAGCCATGAGCTAGCCAGTGGCCAAGGAGGCATGGAGGCTGCTGTGACCTCACAAGCACAGGAGCAGCCAGGAGCATGCCACTGGCCTCGGAGGCACTCAGGCTGCTGTCACCTGACAAGCACAGCCAGCAGCCAGGAGCCTGCCACTGCCCTGAGAAGCATTGAGGCTGCTGTGACCTCACAAGCACAGAAAGCAGCCATGAGCCTGCCACTGGCCTTTGAGGCACGGAGGCTGCTGTGACCTCACAAGCACAGAAAGCAGTCATGAGCCTGACACTGGCCTAGGAGGCACTGAGGCTGCTGTGACCTCACCAGCACAGCCAGCAGCTAGGAGCCTACAACTGGCCTCAGGGGCACTGAGGCTGCTGTGACCTCACAAGCACAGCCAGCAGTCAGGGGCCTGCCACTGGCTTATAAGGCACTGAGGTTGCTGTGACCTCACAAGCACCGCCAGCAACCATGAGCCTGACACTGCCCTATGAGACACGGAGGCTGCTGTGACCTCACAAACACAGCCAGCAGCCATGAGCCTGCAACTGGCCTAGGAGGCACTGAGGCTGCTGTGACCTCACCAGCACAGCCAGCAACCATGAGCCTGCCACTGGCCTCGGAGGCACTGAGGCTGCTGTGACCTCACAAGCACAGCCAGCAGCCAGGATCCTGCCACTGCCCTATAAGATACAGAGACAAATATGACCTCAAAAAGCAGCCAGCAGACAGAGGCCTGCCACAGGCCTATCAGGAAATAGGACTGCTGTGACCTTACAAGCACAGCCAGCAGCTACGGGCCTCCACTGGCCTAGGAGGCACGGAGGCTGCTGTGACCTCAAAAGCACACCAAGCAGCCAAGGGCTTCCAACTGCCCTATAAGGCCCCAAGACAAACGTGACCTCATAACTCAGCCAGCAGGCATGGAGCTCTCACTGCCCAGTGAGGCACTATGACAAAGGAGACCTCAAAATGCAGCTAGCAGACAGAGGCGTGCCAGTGGCCTATCAGGCAACAGACCTGCTATGACCTCACAAGCACAGCCAGCAGCCAGCAGCAAGGGCATACCACTGGCCTATCAGTCACTCAGACTGCTGTGACGTCAACAGGACAGCCAGCAGCCATTGGCCTGCCACTGACCTATCAGGCAATAGGACTGCTGTGACGTCACAAGCACAGCCAGCAGCTGTGGGTCTGTCACTGGCCTAGGAGGCACGGAGGCTGCTGTGACCTGACAAGCACAAACAGAAGGGGGCGCTTGCCCCTAACCTATGAGGCCCTGAGGCTGCTGTGACCTCACAAGCTCAGCCAGCAGCCATGAGCCTGCCACTGGCCTCAGAGGCACTGAGGCTGCTGTGACCTCACAAGCACAGCCAGCAGGAGGCGCTGTAGACTAACTTATGAGGCACTGAGGCTGCTGTGACCTCACAAGCACAGCCAGCAGCCAGGAGCCTGCGACTGGCCTAGGAGGCAGTGAGGCTGCTGTGACCTCACAAGAACATCCAACAGCCATGAGCCTGCCACTGGCCTAGCAGGCACTGAGGCTGCTGTGACGTCACAAGCACAGCCAGCAGCCAGGAGCCTGCCACTGGCCTAGGAGGCACTCACGCTGCTGTGACCTCACAAGCGCAGCCAGCAGCCAGGAGCCTGCCACTGGCCTAGCAGGCACTGAGGCTGCTGTGACCACACAAGCACATCCAACAGCCATGAGCCTGCTACCGGCCTAGGAGGCACTCAGGCTACTGTGACCTCACAAGCACAGCCAGCAGCCATGAGCCTGCCACTGGCCTAGGAGGCACTGAGGCTGCTGTGACCTCACAAGCACAGCCAGCAGCCATGAGCCTGCCGCTGGCCTCGGAGGCAATGAGGCTGCTGTGACCTCACAAGCACATCCAACAGCCATGAGCCTGCCGCTGGCCTCGGAGGCAATGAGGCTGCTGTGACCTCCCAAGCACAGCCAGCAGCCATGAGCCTGCCACTGGCCTAGGAGGCACTGAGGCTGCTGTGACCTCACAAGCACAGCCAGCAGGAGGCGCTGTAGACTAACTTATGAGGCACTGAGGCTGCTGTGACATCACCAGTACAGCCAGCAGCCAGGAGCCTGCCACTGCCATAGGAGGCACTGAGGCTGCTGTGACGTCACAAGCACAACCAGCAGCCAGGGGACTGCCACTGGCCTACGAGGCACGGAGGCTGCTGTGACCTGACAAGCACAAACAGAAGGGGGCGCTTGCCCCTAACCTATGAGGCCCTGAGGCTGCTGTGACCTCACAAGCCCAGCCAGCAGCCATGAGCTTGCCAGTCGCCTGGGAGGCACTGAGGCTGCTGTGACCTCACAAGCACAGCCAGCAGCCATGAGCCTGCCACTGCCCTATGGGGCACTGAGGGTGCTGTGACCTCACAAGCACAGCCAGCAGCCAAGAGCCTGCCACTGGCCTAGGAGGCACTGAGGCTGCTGTGACCTCACAAACACAGCCAGCAGCCATGAGCCTGCCACTGGCTTAGGAGGCAATGAGGCTGCTGTGACCTCACCAGCACAGCCAGCAGCCAGGGGCCTGCCACTGGCTTAGGAGGCACTGAGGTTGCTGTGACCTCACAAGCACCGCCAGCAGCCATGAGCTAGCCAGTGGCCAAGGAGGCATGGAGGCTGCTGTGACCTCACAAGCACAGGAGCAGCCAGGAGCATGCCACTGGCCTCGGAGGCACTGAGGCTGCTGTGACCTCACAAGCACAGCCAGCAGCCATGAGCCTGCCGCTGGCCTCGGAGGCAATGAGGCTGCTGTGACCTCACAAGCACATCCAACAGCCATGAGCCTGCCGCTGGCCTCGGAGGCAATGAGGCTGCTGTGACCTCCCAAGCACAGCCAGCAGCCATGAGCCTGCTACTGGCCTAGGAGGCACTGAGGCTGCTGTGACCTCACAAGCACAGCCAGTAGCCAGGAGCCTGCAACTGGCCTAGGAGGCACTGAGGCTGCTGTGACCTCACAAGCACATCCAACATCCATGAGCCTGCCACTGGCCTAGGAGGCACTCAGGCTGCTGTGACCTCCCAAGCACAGCCAGCAGCCTGTTACTGACCTAGGAGGCACTGAGGCTGCTGTGACCTCACAAGCACAGCCAGCAGCCAGGAGCCTGCCACTGGCCTAGGAGGCACTGAGGCTGCTGTGACCTCACAAGCACAGCCAGCAGCCAGGAGCCTGCTACTGGCCTAGGAGGCACTCAGACTGCTGTGACCTCCCAAGCTCAGCCAGCAGCCATGAGCCTGCCACTGGCCTCAGAGGCACTGAGGCTGCTGTGACCTCACAAGCACAGCCAGCAGGAGGCGCTGTAGACTAACTTATGAGGCACTGAGGCTGCTGTGACATCACCAGCACAACCAGCAGCCATGAGCCTGCCACTGCCATAGGAGGCACTGAGGCTGCTGTGACCTCACAAGCACAGCCAGCAGCCATGAGCCTGCTACCGGCCTAGGAGGCACTGAGGCTGCTGTGACCTCACAAGCACAGCCAGCAGCCATGAGCCTGCCACTGGCCTAGGAGGCACTGAGGCTGCTGTGACCTCACAAGCACAGCCAGCAGCCATGAGCCTGCCGCTGGCCTCGGAGGCAATGAGGCTGCTGTGACCTCACAAGCACATCCAACAGCCATGAGCCTGCCGCTGGCCTCGGAGGCAATGAGGCTGCTGTGACCTCCCAAGCACAGCCAGCAGCCATGAGCCTGCTACTGGCCTAGGAGGCACTGAGGCTGCTGTGACCTCACAAGCACAGCCAGTAGCCAGGAGCCTGCAACTGGCCTAGGAGGCACTGAGGCTGCTGTGACCTCACAAGCACATCCAACATCCATGAGCCTGCCACTGGCCTAGGAGGCACTCAGGCTGCTGTGACCTCCCAAGCACAGCCAGCAGCCTGTTACTGACCTATGAGGCCCTGAGGCTGCTGTGACCTCACAAGCTCAGCCAGCAGCCAGGAGCCTGCCACTGGCCTAGGAGGCACTGAGGCTGCTGTGACCTCACAAGCACAGCCAGCAGCCAGGAGCCTGCTACTGGCCTAGGAGGCACTCAGACTGCTGTGACCTCCCAAGCTCAGCCAGCAGCCATGAGCCTGCCACTGGCCTCAGAGGCACTGAGGCTGCTGTGACCTCACCAGCACAGCCAGCAGGAGGCGCTGTAGACTAACTTATGAGGCACTGAGGCTGCTGTGACATCACCAGCACAACCAGCAGCCATGAGCTTGCCACTGCCATAGGAGGCACTGAGGCTGCTGTGACCTCACAAGCACAGCCAGCAGCCATGAGCCTGCCACTGGCCTAGGAGGCACTGAGGCTGCTGTGACCTCACAAGCACAGCCAGCAGCCAGGAGCCTGCGACTGGCCTAGGAGGCACTCAGACTGCTGTGACCTCCCAAGCTCAGCCAGCAGCCATGAGCCTGACACTGGCCTAGGAGGCACTGAGGCTGCTGTGACCTCACAAGCACAGCCAGCAGGAGGCGCTGTAGACTAACTTATGAGGCACTGAGGCTGCTGTGACATCACCAGCACAACCAGCAGCCATGAGTCTGCCACTGCCATAGGAGGCACTGAGGTTGCTGTGACCTCACAAGCACAGCCAGCAGCCAGCAGCCTGAGACTGGCCTAGGAGGCAGTGAGGCTGCTGTGACCTCACAAGCATATCCAACATCCATGAGCCTGCCACTGGCCTAGCAGGCACTCAGACTACTGTGACCTCACAAGCACAGCCAGCAGCCATGAGCCTGCCACTGGCCTAGGAGGCACTGAGGCTGCTGTGACCTCACAGTCACAGCCAGCAGCCAGGAGCCTGACACTGGCCTAGGAGGCACTCAGGCTGCTGTGACGTCACAAGCACAGCCAGCAGCCAGGAGCCTGCCACTGGCCTAGCAGGCACTGAGGCTGCTGTGACCACACAAGCACATCCAACAGCCATGAGCCTGCTACCGGCCTAGGAGGCACTCAGGCTACTGTGACCTCCCAAGCACAGCCAGCAGCCATGAGCCTGCCACTGGCCTAGGAGGCACTGAGGCTGCTGTGACCTCACAAGCACAGCCAGCAGCCATGAGCCTGCCGCTGGCCTCGGAGGCAATGAGGCTGCTGTGACCTCACAAGCACATCCAACAGCCATGAGCCTGCCGCTGGCCTCGGAGGCAATGAGGCTGCTGTGACCTCCCAAGCACAGCCAGCAGCCATGAGCCTGCTACTGGCCTAGGAGGCACTGAGGCTGCTGTGACCTCACAAGCACAGCCAGCAGCCAGGAGCCTGCAACTGGCCTAGGAGGCACTGAGGCTGCTGTGACCTCACAAGCACATCCAACATCCATGAGCCTGCCACTGGCCTAGGAGGCACTGAGGCTGCTGTGACCTCACAAGCACAGCTAGCAGGAGGCGCTGTAGACTAACTTATGAGGCACTCAGGCTGCTGTGACGTCACAAGCACAGCCAGCAGCCAGGAGCCTGCCACTGCCATAGGAGGCACTGAGGCTACTGTGACCTCACAAGCACAGCCAGCAGCCATGAGCCTGCCACTGGCCTAGGAGGCACTGAGGCTGCTGTGACCTCCCAAGCACAGCCAGCAGCCAGGAGCCTGCTACTGGCCTAGGAGGCACTCAGACTGCTGTGACCTCCCAAGCTCAGCCAGCAGCCATGAGCCTGACACTGGCCTAGGAGGCACTCAGACTGCTGTGACCTCACAAGCACAGCCAGCAGGAGGCGCTGTAGTCTAACTTATGAGGCACTCAGGCTGCTGTGACCTCACAAGCACAGCCAGCAGCCAGGGGACTGCCACTGGCCTACGAGGCACGGAGGCTGCTGTGACCTGACAAGCACAAACAGAAGGGGGCGCTTGCCCCTAACCTATGAGGCCCTGAGGCTGCTGTGACCTCACAAGCCCAGCCAGCAGCCATGAGCTTGCCAGTCGCCTGGGAGGCACTGAGGCTGCTGTGACCTCACAAGCACAGCCAGCAGCCATGAGCCTGCCACTGCCCTATGGGGCACTGAGGGTGCTGTGACCTCACAAGCACAGCCAGCAGCCAAGAGCCTGCCACTGGCCTAGGAGGCACTGAGGCTGCTGTGACCTCACAAACACAGCCAGCAGCCATGAGCCTGCCACTGGCTTAGGAGGCACTGAGGCTGCTGTGACCTCACCAGCACAGCCAGCAGCCAGGGGCCTGCCACTGGCTTAGGAGGCACTGAGGTTGCTGTGACCTCACAAGCACCGCCAGCAGCCATGAGCTAGCCAGTGGCCAAGGAGGCATGGAGGCTGCTGTGACCTCACAAGCACAGGAGCAGCCAGGAGCATGCCACTGACCTCGGAGGCACTGAGGCTGCTGTGACCTCACAAGCACAGCAAGCAGCCATGAGCCTGCCACTGGCCTTTGAGGCACGGAGGCTGCTGTGACCTCACAAGCACAGAAAGCAGTCATGAGCCTGACACTGGCCTAGGAGGCACTGAGGCTGCTGTGACCTCACCAGCACAGCCAGCAGCTAGGAGCCTACAACTGGCCTCAGGGGCACTGAGGCTGCTGTGACCTCACAAGCACAGCCAGCAGTCAGGGGCCTGCCACTGGCTTATAAGGCACTGAGGTTGCTGTGACCTCACAAGCACAGCCAGCAACCATGAGCCTGACACTGCCCTATGAGACACGGAGGCTGCTGTGACCTCACAAACACAGCCAGCAGCCAGGAGCCTGCCACTGGCCTAGGAGGCACGGAGGCTGCTGTGACCTCACCAGCACAGCCAGCAACCATGAGCCTGCCACTGGCCTCGGAGGCACTGAGGCTGCTGTGACCTCACAAACACAGCCAGCAGCCAGGATCCTGCCACTGCCCTATAAGATACAGAGACAAATATGACCTCAAAAGGCAGCCAGCAGACAGAGGCCTGCCACAGGCCTATTAGGAAATAGGACTGCTGTGACCTTACAAGCACAGCCAGCACCTACGGGCCTCCACTGGCCTAGGAGGCACTGAGGCTGCTGTGACCTCACAAGCTCACCAAGCAGCCAAGGGCTTCCAACTGCCCTATAAGGCCCCAAGACAAACGTGACCTCATAACTCAGCCAGCAGGCATGGAGCTCTCACTGCCCAGTGAGGCACTATGACAAAGGAGACCTCAAAATGCAGCTAGCAGACAGAGGCGTGCCAGTGGCCTATCAGGCAAAAGACCTGCTATGACCTCACAAGCACAGCCAGCAGCCAGCAGCAAGGGCATACCACTGGCCTATGAGGCACTGAGGCTGCTGTGACGTCACAAAAACAGCCAGCACCCAGAGGCCTGCCACTGGCCTATCAGTCACTCAGACTGCTGTGACGTCAACAGGACAGCCAGCAGCCATTGGCCTGCCACTGACCTATCAGGCAATAGGACTGCTGTGACGTCACAAGCACAGCCAGCAGCTGTGGGTCTGTCACTGGCCTAGGAGGCACGGAGGCTGCTGTGACCTGACAAGCACAAACAGAAGGGGGCGCTTGCCCCTAACCTATGAGGCCCTGAGGCTGCTGTGACCTCACAAGCTCAGCCAGCAGCCATGAGCCTGCCACTGGCCTCAGAGGCACTGAGGCTGCTGTGACCTCACAAGCACAGCCAGCAGGAGGCGCTGTAGACTAACTTATGAGGCACTCAGGCTGCTGTGACCTCACAAGCACAGCCAGCAGCCAGGAGCCTGCGACTGGCCTAGGAGGCACTCAGACTGCTGTGACCTCCCAAGCTCAGCCAGCAGCCATGAGCCTGCCACTGGCCTAGGAGGCACTGAGGCTGCTGTGACCTCACAAGCACAGCCAGCAGCCAGGAGCCTGCCACTGGCCTAGGAGGCACTCACGCTGCTGTGACCTCACAAGCGCAGCCAGCAGCCAGGAGCCTGCCACTGGCCTAGCAGGCACTGAGGCTGCTGTGACCACACAAGCACATCCAACAGCCATGAGCCTGCTACCGGCCTAGGAGGTACTCAGGCTACTGTGACCTCACAAGCACAGCCAGCAGCCATGAGCCTGCCACTGGCCTAGGAGGCACTGAGGCTGCTGTGACCTCACAAGCACAGCCAGCAGCCATGAGCCTGCCGCTGGCCTCGGAGGCAATGAGGCTGCTGTGACCTCACAAGCACATCCAACAGCCATGAGCCTGCCGCTGGCCTCGGAGGCAATGAGGCTGCTGTGACCTCCCAAGCACAGCCAGCAGCCATGAGCCTGCAACTGGCCTAGGAGGCACTGAGGCTGCTGTGACCTCACAAGCACATCCAACATCCATGAGCCTGCCACTGGCCTAGGAGGCACTCAGACTGCTGTGACCTCACAAGCACAGCCAGCAGGAGGCGCTGTAGACTAACTTATGAGGCACTGAGGCTGCTGTGACCTCACCAGCACAGCCAGCAGCCAGGAGCCTGCCACTGCCATAGGAGGCACTGAGGCTGCTGTGACCTGAAAAGCACAACCAGCAGCCAGGGGACTGCCACTGGCCTACGAGGCACGGAGGCTGCTGTGACCTGACAAGCACAAACAGAAGGGGGCGCTTGCCCCTAACCTATGAGGCCCTGAGGCTGCTGTGACCTCACAAGCCCAGCCAGCAGCCATGAGCTTGCCAGTCGCCTGGGAGGCACTGAGGCTGCTGTGACCTCACAAACACAGCCAGCAGCCATGAGCCTGCCACTGGCTTAGGAGGCACTGAGGCTGCTGTGACCTGACAAGCACAGCCAGCAGCCAGGGGCCTGCCACTGTGCCATGAGGCACTGAGGTTGCTGTGACCTCACAAGCACCGCCAGCAGCCATGAGCTAGCCAGTGGCCAAGGAGGCATGGAGGCTGCTGTGACCTCACAAGCACAGGAGCAGCCAGGAGCATGCCACTGACCTCGGAGGCACTGAGGCTGCTGTGACCTCACAAGCACAGCAAGCAGCCATGAGCCTGCCACTGCCATAGGAGGCACTGAGGCTACTGTGACCTCACAAGCACAGCCAGCAGCCATGAGCCTGCCACTGCCATAGGAGGCACTGAGGCTGCTGTGACCTCACAAGCACAGCCAGCAGCCAGGAGCCTGCCACTGCCATAGGAGGCACTGAGGCTACTGTGACCTCACAAGCACAGCCAGCAGCCATGAGCCTGCCACTGGCCTAGGAGGCACTGAGGCTGCTGTGACCTCCCAAGCACAGCCAGCAGCCAGGAGCCTGCTACTGGCCTAGGAGGCACTCAGACTGCTGTGACCTCCCAAGCTCAACCAGCAGCCATGAGCCTGACACTGGCCTAGGAGGCACTCAGACTGCTGTGACCTCACAAGCACAGCCAGCAGGAGGCGCTGTAGTCTAACTTATGAGGCACTCAGGCTGCTGTGACCTCACAAGCACAGCCAGCAGCCAGGAGCCTGCCACTGCCATAGGAGGCACTGAGGCTGCTGTGACCTGAAAAGCACAACCAGCAGCCAGGGGACTGCCACTGGCCTACGAGGCACGGAGGCTGCTGTGACCTGACAAGCACAAACAGAAGGGGGCGCTTGCCCCTAACCTATGAGGCCCTGAGGCTGCTGTGACCTCACAAGCCCAGCCAGCAGCCATGAGCTTGCCAGTCGCCTGGGAGGCACTGAGGCTGCTGTGACCTCACAAGCACAGCCAGCAGCCATGAGCCTGCCACTGCCCTATGGGGCACTGAGGGTGCTGTGACCTCACAAGCACAGCCAGCAGCCAAGAGCCTGCCACTGGCCTAGGAGGCACTGAGGCTGCTGTGACCTCACAAACACAGCCAGCAGCCATGAGCCTGCCACTGGCTTAGGAGGCACTGAGGCTGCTGTGACCTCACCAGCACAGCCAGCAGCCAGGGGCCTGCCACTGGCTTAGGAGGCACTGAGGTTGCTGTGACCTCACAAGCACCGCCAGCAGCCATGAGCTAGCCAGTGGCCAAGGAGGCATGGAGGCTGCTGTGACCTCACAAGCACAGGAGCAGCCAGGAGCATGCCACTGACCTCGGAGGCACTGAGGCTGCTGTGACCTCACAAGCACAGCAAGCAGCCATGAGCCTGCCACTGGCCTTTGAGGCACGGAGGCTGCTGTGACCTCACAAGCACAGAAAGCAGTCATGAGCCTGACACTGGCCTAGGAGGCACTGAGGCTGCTGTGACCTCACCAGCACAGCCAGCAGCTAGGAGCCTACAACTGGCCTCAGGGGCACTGAGGCTGCTGTGACCTCACAAGCACAGCCAGCAGTCAGGGGCCTGCCACTGGCTTATAAGGCACTGAGGTTGCTGTGACCTCACAAGCACAGCCAGCAACCATGAGCCTGACACTGCCCTATGAGACACGGAGGCTGCTGTGACCTCACAAACACAGCCAGCAGCCAGGAGCCTGCCACTGGCCTAGGAGGCACGGAGGCTGCTGTGACCTCACCAGCACAGCCAGCAACCATGAGCCTGCCACTGGCCTCGGAAGCACTGAGGCTGCTGTGACCTCACAAGCACAGCCAGCAGCCAGGATCCTGCCACTGCCCTATAAGATACAGAGACAAATATGACCTCAAAAGGCAGCCAGCAGACAGAGGCCTGCCACAGGCCTATCAGGAAATAGGACTGCTGTGACCTTACAAGCACAGCCAGCACCTACGGGCCTCCACTGGCCTAGGAGGCACTGAGGCTGCTGTGACCTCACAAGCTCACCAAGCAGCCAAGGGCTTCCAACTGCCCTATAAGGCCCCAAGACAAACGTGACCTCATAACTCAGCCAGCAGGCATGGAGCTCTCACTGCCCAGTGAGGCACTATGACAAAGGAGACCTCAAAATGCAGCTAGCAGACAGAGGCGTGCCAGTGGCCTATCAGGCAAAAGACCTGCTATGACCTCACAAGCACAGCCAGCAGCCAGCAGCAAGGGCATACCACTGGCCTATGAGGCACTGAGGCTGCTGTGACGTCACAAAAACAGCCAGCACCCAGAGGCCTGCCACTGGCCTATCAGTCACTCAGACTGCTGTGACGTCAACAGGACAGCCAGCAGCCATTGGCCTGCCACTGACCTATCAGGCAATAGGACTGCTGTGACGTCACAAGCACAGCCAGCAGCTGTGGGTCTGTCACTGGCCTAGGAGGCACGGAGGCTGCTGTGACCTGACAAGCACAAACAGAAGGGGGCGCTTGCCCCTAACCTATGAGGCCCTGAGGCTGCTGTGACCTCACAAGCTCAGCCAGCAGCCATGAGCCTGCCACTGGCCTCAGAGGCACTGAGGCTGCTGTGACCTCACAAGCACAGCCAGCAGGAGGCGCTGTAGACTAACTTATGAGGCACTCAGGCTGCTGTGACCTCACAAGCACAGCCAGCAGCCAGGAGCCTGCGACTGGCCTAGGAGGCACTCAGACTGCTGTGACCTCCCAAGCTCAGCCAGCAGCCATGAGCCTGCCACTGGCCTAGGAGGCACTGAGGCTGCTGTGACCTCACAAGCACAGCCAGCAGCCAGGAGCCTGCCACTGGCCTAGGAGGCACTCACGCTGCTGTGACCTCACAAGCGCAGCCAGCAGCCAGGAGCCTGCCACTGGCCTAGCAGGCACTGAGGCTGCTGTGACCACACAAGCACATCCAACAGCCATGAGCCTGCTACCGGCCTAGGAGGTACTCAGGCTACTGTGACCTCACAAGCACAGCCAGCAGCCATGAGCCTGCCACTGGCCTAGGAGGCACTGAGGCTGCTGTGACCTCACAAGCACAGCCAGCAGCCATGAGCCTGCCGCTGGCCTCGGAGGCAATGAGGCTGCTGTGACCTCACAAGCACATCCAACAGCCATGAGCCTGCCGCTGGCCTCGGAGGCAATGAGGCTGCTGTGACCTCCCAAGCACAGCCAGCAGCCATGAGCCTGCAACTGGCCTAGGAGGCACTGAGGCTGCTGTGACCTCACAAGCACATCCAACATCCATGAGCCTGCCACTGGCCTAGGAGGCACTCAGACTGCTGTGACCTCACAAGCACAGCCAGCAGGAGGCGCTGTAGACTAACTTATGAGGCACTGAGGCTGCTGTGACCTCACCAGCACAGCCAGCAGCCAGGAGCCTGCCACTGCCATAGGAGGCACTGAGGCTGCTGTGACCTGAAAAGCACAACCAGCAGCCAGGGGACTGCCACTGGCCTACGAGGCACGGAGGCTGCTGTGACCTGACAAGCACAAACAGAAGGGGGCGCTTGCCCCTAACCTATGAGGCCCTGAGGCTGCTGTGACCTCACAAGCCCAGCCAGCAGCCATGAGCTTGCCAGTCGCCTGGGAGGCACTGAGGCTGCTGTGACCTCACAAACACAGCCAGCAGCCATGAGCCTGCCACTGGCTTAGGAGGCACTGAGGCTGCTGTGACCTGACAAGCACAGCCAGCAGCCAGGGGCCTGCCACTGTGCCATGAGGCACTGAGGTTGCTGTGACCTCACAAGCACCGCCAGCAGCCATGAGCTAGCCAGTGGCCAAGGAGGCATGGAGGCTGCTGTGACCTCACAAGCACAGGAGCAGCCAGGAGCATGCCACTGGCCTCGGAGGCACTGAGGCTGCTGTGACCTCACAAGCACAGCAAGCAGCCATGAGCCTGCCACTGGCCTTTGAGGCACGGAGGCTGCTGTGACCTCACAAGCACAGAAAGCAGTCATGAGCCTGACACTGGCCTAGGAGGCACTGAGGCTGCTGTGACCTCACCAGCACAGCCAGCAGCTAGGAGCCTACAACTGGCCTCAGGGGCACTGAGGCTGCTGTGACCTCACAAGCACAGCCAGCAGTCAGGGGCCTGCCACTGGCTTATAAGGCACTGAGGTTGCTGTGACCTCACAAGCACAGCCAGCAACCATGAGCCTGACACTGCCCTATGAGACACGGAGGCTGCTGTGACCTCACAAACACAGCCAGCAGCCAGGAGCCTGCCACTGGCCTAGGAGGCACGGAGGCTGCTGTGACCTCACCAGCACAGCCAGCAACCATGAGCCTGCCACTGGCCTCGGAGGCACTGAGGCTGCTGTGACCTCACAAGCACAGCCAGCAGCCAGGATCCTTCCACTGCCCTATAAGATACAGAGACAAATATGACCTCAAAAGGCAGCCAGCAGACAGAGGCCTGCCACAGGCCTATCAGGAAATAGGACTGCTGTGACCTTACAAGCACAGCCAGCAGCTACGGGCCTCCACTGGCCTAGGAGGCACGGAGGCTGCTGTGACCTCAAAAGCACACCAAGCAGCCATTGGCCTCCCACGGGCCTATCAGGCACTGAGGCTGCTGTGACCTCACCAGCACAGCCAGCAGCCAGGAGCCTGCCACTGCCATAGGAGGCACTGAGGCTGCTGTGACCTCACAAGCACAGCCAGCAGCCAGGAGCCTGACACTGGCCTAGGAGGCAGTGAGGCTGCTGTGACCTCACAAGAACATCCAACATCCATGAGCCTGCCACTGGCCTAGCAGGCACTCAGGCTGCTGTGACGTCACAAGCACAGCCACCAGCCAGGAGCCTGCCACTGGCCTAGGAGGCACTCACGCTGCTGTGACCTCACAAGCACAGCCAGCAGCCAGGAGCCTGACACTGGCCTAGGAGGCACTGAGGCTGCTGTGACCTCACAGTCACAGCCAGCAGCCAGGAGCCTGCCACTGGCCTAGGAGGCACTCAGGCTGCTGTGACGTCACAAGCACAGCCAGCAGCCAGGAGCCTGCCACTGGCCTAGCAGGCACTGAGGCTGCTGTGAGCACACAAGCACATCCAACAGCCATGAGCCTGCTACCGGCCTAGGAGGTACTCAGGCTACTGTGACCTCACAAGCACAGCCAGCAGCCATGAGCCTGACACTGGCCTAGGAGGCACTGAGGCTGCTGTGACCTCACAAGCACAGCCAGCAGCCATGAGCCTGCCACTGGCCTAGGAGGTACTGAGGCTACTGTGACCTCACAAGCACACCTAGCAACCATTAGCCTACCACTGGCTTAGGAGGCCCTGAGGCTGCTGTGACCTCACAAGCCCAGCCAGCAGCTATGAGCTTGCCAGTCGCCTGGGAGGCACTGAGGCTGCTGTGACCTCACAAGCACAGCCAGCAGCCATGAGCCTGACACTGCCCTATGAGGCACTGAGGGTGCTGTGACCTCACAAGGACAGCCAGCAGCCAAGAGCCTGCCACTGGCCTCAGGAGCACTGAGCTGTGGGTCTGTCACTGGCCTAGGAGGCATGGAGGCTGCTGTGACCTCACAACACACAGCCAGCAGCCAGGGGCCTGCCACTGCCTGATGAGGCGCTGACACTGCTCTGACCTCACAAGCACAGCACACTGTCACGGGCCTGCCACTGCCATAAAGGGCACGGAGGCTGCTGTCACCTCACAAGCACAGGCAGCAGACAGGGGCCTGCCACTGGCCTGTGAAGCACTGAGGCTGCTGTGACCTCACAAGCACAGACAGCAGACAGGGGCCTGCCACTGCCCTATGAGACACTGAGGCTGCTGTGACCTCACAAGCAAAGCCAGCAGCTGTGGGTCTGCCACTGGCCTATCAGGCTGTAGGACTGCTGTGGCCTCACAAGCAAAGCCAGCAGCCAGGGGACTCTCTTTGGCCAATGAGGCACTGATGCTGCTATGACCTCACAAGGACAGCCAACAGCCAGGAGCCATCCCACTGGCCTATCAGGCTATAGGACTGCTGTGACCTCACAAGCACAGCCAGCAGCTATGGGCCTGCCAGTGACCTATCAGACACGTGTCGCGGCCCGAAAGGAGTCGTTCAGGACGACCTCCCTCCCCTTAGGACCAACGACCAAGTTCGTGATGCCCTTGCACTCAATTAAGGTGAAAACGACACCAGCCAACCAGTTTAAGATTTATTAAGGCAAAATGGAATCAACTAACGAGACATGTCCCGCGTCACACGTTTAGGGAAAAAGAGAGGAAAAGGGGAAGAGAGAGAGAGAAAGATATCACCACCCGTGGATCCAGTGGCGTCCCGTTGGTCCTCTTCTTTTGGGAGTCCTTGCGGCGGGGCGGGGGGGCAGAGGGGGGAAGCTCCCGTCTGGTTCCGCTGACTCTGCTCGAGTTCTTCAGTCGTCGCAAGCAAGCCCCCCCATTCACACAGTCTGCGGTTTTTATAGGTTCTTGCCCGGCCTCTGGGAGGTGCTTCCTCACTTCCCATGCAGATTAACCGTCATGCGCAGTCCGCCCTCTCGGAACCTTCCAGAAATGGGCTGGGGTATCTGGGGGTCTCCTGCTCATGCGCAGATGGCAAATGAGTACGTGCGGTTCGTGCCCTAGAGACGCCCTTCTGCCCTTTTCGCACCCTTTTTACCCCGTGCAGGTGCACGAGGTTGTTTACTTCGCAGACGGCTCCCGGGGGCGCCAGCGCGGCATTGCCCGACACACCTTGGCAGCGGCAGCTTTGCAGCAGCAGCAGCAATGTCAAGACAAAAACCGCATTTAGTACCGGTCCTCTACACCACCCCGTGTCTCAACATTGCAGCTTGGCAGCAGGAGAGAGAGAGAGAGAAAGCAAGCAAGCAAGCAAGGAAGGAAAGGAGAGAGAATTAGGGACGGGGGGGAAGTCGTGGGAACAACATGGGTTTGGGTAAAAAATAAAGTGCTTAACAGTGATTAAACAGAGGTCTTGCTCAATGCAAGCTTATTCTTTAACAACTTCAACAACATTTAACTTTACAAAACAGACATCAAAACTGAGTTAATGAGGTAGGATTGTTACAATAGGCATAAAACAGCTGGCAAATGCGCTGTGGATGTCAATATGCAATTTCCTCCTTCAGGAGAAACTGGGAAATGATGGGTACTGTGGTTGGCCACGGCCAATGGATGGCACGGATTTTCTTTATGCCGTCCGGCAAGGTGGTAGGAACAAATTGCATATTTGACACAACATGTCCGATTAATTGAACAAAGCAAGGAATTATACAAGAACATTAAGGCGGCAACTGCACCTAACAAATACAATATTAACTGTTTCACCCACGGTGCCCCAAGTAACCAGGACTACAAATCGCCACTCCAGCCATTCCAGGTTTGGACGAGGACGTGGGCTATTTTTCTGATATCTTTGGTTAACTGGAGAACTACTTCGCCTACATCATCTATTTCCAAACAACAGTTAGGAATATTTAATTTCCCACACACTTCTCCCTCTTCAGCTAACAGGTAATCTAAAAACCATGTGGTGCTGAAGGATTGCCGTGCGCATCTGTTGGGATTGCCAAGTTAGAAGATCTATCGTGTCAGCGGTTTTGTTGGTAATAATTTCTAGAGCCGCTTGTAGTCTGATTATTTCCCCATTTTTGCGTCCCGCCCAAATTTCCCTTAATGGATCGCGTCTTACAGGCAACACTTCTGTCTCCAAGGTTATCATATACCTTTATGCCTAACCGAGGTCCACTTGTTTCTGGCAAAAGGAAAAACAAAGGTCTGATAATCCCTATATAACAAATTCCCAACCACCCCGTGGGTAAAAATGTATATGCTGTGTGCCTGCATATCCAGTAATGCCCCTTCTTAGCTCCAATGCCCTGAGCAAATGGCCCGTTTATCCCTGGTGGGAATTGAAAGTAAGTTGCATCTCTGTTGCCCAGAGGGCTGAAGAAGGTGGTTGCCCCATCACCTATTCGGCCGGTACAATACCAAGCCCCAGAAGTGTATTCTGGTGGTAGGTTTGCCATAGCACATATAAGCACATTAAGACAAGAAGTATCTTTCCAACACAGGTTAAGAATGCCATTCTTGGCTGTTGTGTTTTCAACAATAAAGCTAATTATGATTGCAGCACACAATTACAAAAAATGATAAAAATAACTGTTATAACTACCACAGGTAGTATCGTTGAGGACACTCAAGCTCAACATAAGACAAGTCTTCTTCCCCAGTGTCCTCTTCCTTTTACATTGTTGACCTAAAAGGAAGGGAGGATCCACCTGGCATGGATTCTATGATCTTTCCCATGGGCATCAGTAGCTACCCATGCATACAGATTTTTTGAAGCTTTTAGTACTAGAGGTATTTGTCCCACAGTGGGTAAGTCCACTAGAACCGGTTGTCCCGGGTAATACAAGGGATTCCTCGGTTTCTTATTCTCCCCAGTCCCAGGTAAGAGGGATGGAGGATTAGGGCAAAAAGCAGCGAGTCTGGGGCAGCCATTTACTCCCCATCGTCCATTGACTTTAGTTACTGCATCAGATATTCGTCGCGCCCATCCGGGATTGTGCGGTCTCAGGGTTCGTTTTAAGAGTCCTGGGGTGCAGACGGGGTCTTGGGATAAGGGAGGAGGAACTTTGGGGTTTGAGGAAGATGGGGTTCCCCTTATCCTGTCCCAACTTCTTACCAAACCTTCCAGGTTGGGAGTTGGTAACCTATCCATGACTTCTCTGGGAATTCCCTTTGAAATGCCTTCTGCCCATAATAATTGTCTCCTGCTATCCAACACCCGTACCGGTTTCCCAGGATGTGGGTGTTGCAGTGATTTATATTGCCTCCCACTTTCCTCAACTCTTCTTATTTCTGCTTTATGCTTTGTTTCCCCCTGGCCAGTGAATCCCATACGCCTTCCGTAATTAATTAGCTCCTGTGCCACCTCCCCCCAAGTCATGTCGGGGGGGCCTCCCCTTCGTCTCAGTCGGGGAGTTCGTAATCGGTCTTGCAGCTGAACAGCATCAGGAAGTCCCCTGATCAGAGGATGTAACCTCTCGGGGTCTGCCACACACTGCATGGGGGAGGGCTGCTGCGGAAGCAGCAAACGGTCATGCATCAATTGGAGGCAAGCAGTTTTCTGCACGCTTTCCAGAATGTGGCCCGCTGTGGGTGTTTTAATAGAAAAAGGGTCTCCTCTTTCCATTGGGTCTAATCCTCCTGCCCAGTAGGCTACCCTCTGGGTCAAGGACCATGGTTCCCTGTTATCATTTGTGGTTAGAAAGACTCTGGGTCCCCAATATCCTCTAGCTTCATCTTCGCTCAGCAGAATGCGATCCCCCCCGGTGAGGGAGACTCTCCACACATACTCAGTTTCAGTTTCCCGGGAGCCCCGGGAGTATTTTTCCTGTATTTTAGCCAAGTCCTGAGGGGAATAGGGGATAATACGCGTGGTACGTCGTTGAATACCCCCCTGACCATTATCAGTGGTTTCCGTTTTAATCAAGGGTCTCATTACTACATTCCCATCTCCAGGATAAAAGCAGTTCCTGCTGTCTTCTAATTCTTTAATTGGATATATGGATTTTAGATCAGATGCCTGTTTTCCGTCTAGTTCGGCCAAATTCGAGAATCCCGGTTCACTATCATCAACCCCCCGCCTGTTTTCTTCCAATTCAGACCGCAGGATTCTCTCTCGGTCTAGTGAGTCCGATAAGATTATGTGAAGCCGCTGAGTATGGTTGCACTCTGCAGTGAGTTGACTTTGCAAGTTTCTTACCTGTTCTTGCAAAGACTCAACTGTCTCTTTGGCTCGACTCCGGGAGTCTTGCAAGAACTCGATTGTCTCTTTGGCTCGACTCTGGGAGTTTCTTATGTGTTCTCCCAAGGACTCAATGGTCTTTTTATCACCTTGCCTCCCCCACCGGGCAGCAATTAGTGCCGCCCCTAAAACACCACAAACTGTTGCCCGAGCCATGCCAAGAGAGAGCAGGGCTTTATAGCCCTTCAGATTCTCAAAAGAGGATTATCCTTCATTGTCAGATCCTCTGTACTACAAATTATTCACAAGCACAGCACACTGTCACGGGCCTGCCACTGCCATAAAGGGCACGGAGGCTGCTGTGACCTCACAAGCACAGCCAGCATGTATGGGCCTGAAACTGCCCTATAGGGCACTGAGGCTGCTGTGACCTCACAAGCACAGCCAGCAGCTATGGGCCTGCCACTGGCCTATAGGGCACTGAGGCTTCTCTGACCTCACAGCAGTCATTGGCCTTGAACTGGCCTATCAGGAATAGGACTGCTGTGACCTGACAAGCACGGCCAGCAGGCATGGGCATCCAACTGCCCTATGAGGCCCCGAGACAAACGTGACCTCATAATGCAGCCAGCAGGCATGGAGCTGTCACTGCCCTATCAGGCACTGGTACTTCCGTGACATCACAAGTACAGCCAGCAGCCATGGGCATCCCACTGGCCAATGAGGCACTAAGACAAAGGTGACCTCAAAACGCAGCCAGCAGCCATGGGCCTGCCACTGGCCTATCAGGCAACAGGACTGCTGTGACCTCACAAGCACAGCCAGCAGCCAGCAGCCAGGGCATCGCACTGGCATATGAGGCACTGAGGCTGCTGTGACCTCACAAAATCAGCCAGCACCCAGAGGCCTGCAACTGGCCTATCAGTCATTCAGACTGCTGTGACCTCACAAGCACAGCCAGCAGCCATTGGCCTGCCACAGACCTATCAGGCAATAGGACTGCTGTGAGCTCACAAGCACAGCCAGCAGCCAGGGGCCTTCCACTGCCTGATGAGGCGCTGACACTGCTGTGAGCTCACAAGCACAGCCAGCAGCCATGAGCCTGCCACTGGCCTAGGAGGAACTGAGGCTGCTGTGACCTCACAAGCACAGCCAGCAGCCATGAGCCTGCCGCTGGCCTCGGAGGCAATGAGGCTGCTGTGACCTCACAAGCACAACCAACAGCCATGAGCCTGCCGCTGGCCTCGGAGGCAATGAGGCTGCTGTGACCTCCCAAGCACAGCCAGCAGCCATGAGCCTGCTACTGGCCTAGGAGGCACTGAGGCTGCTGTGACCTCACAAGCACAGCCAGTAGCCAGGAGCCTGCAACTGGCCTAGGAGGCACTGAGGCTGCTGTGACCTCACAAGCACATCCAACATCCATGAGCCTGCCACTGGCCTAGGAGGCACTCAGGCTGCTGTGACCTCCCAAGCACAGCCAGCAGACTGTTACTGACCTAGGAGGCACTGAGGCTGCTGTGACCTCACAAGCACAGCCAGCAGCCAGGAGCCTGCCACTGGCCTAGGAGGCAGTGAGGCTGCTGTGACCTCACAGTCACAGCCAGCAGCCAGGAGCCTGCCACTGGCCTAGGAGGCACTGAGGCTGCTGTGACCTCACAAGCACAGCCAGCAGCCATGAGCATGCTACCGGCCTAGGAGGCACTGAGGCTGCTGTGACCTCACAAGCACAGCCAGCAGCCATGAGCCTGCTACTGGCCTAGGAGGCACTGCGGCTGCTGTGACCTCACAAGCACAGCCAGTAGCCAGGAGCCTGACACTGGCCTAGGAGGCAGTGAGGCTGCTGTGACCTCACAGTCACAGCCAGCAGCCAGGAGCCTGCCACTGGCCTAGGAGGCACTCAGGCTGCTGTGACGTCACAAGCACAGCCAGCAGCCAGGAGCCTGCCACTGGCCTAGCAGGCACTGAGGCTGCTGTGACCTCACAAGCACAGCCAGCAGCCAGGAGCCTGCTACCGGCCTAGGAGGCACTGAGGCTGCTGTGACCTCACAAGCACAGCCAGCAGCCATGAGCCTGCCACTGGCCTAGGAGGCACTGAGGCTGCTGTGACCTCACAAGCACAGCCAGCAGCCATGAGCCTGCCGCTGGCCTCGGAGGCAATGAGGCTGCTGTGACCTCACAAGCACATCCAACAGCCATGAGCCTGCCACTGGCCTCGGAGGCAATGAGGCTGCTGTGACCTCCCAAGCACAGCCAGCAGCCATGAGCCTGCTACTGGCCTAGGAGGCACTGAGGCTGCTGTGACCTCACAAGCACAGCCAGTAGCCAGGAGCCTGCAACTGGCCTAGGAGGCACTGAGGCTGCTGTGACCTCACAAGCACATCCAACATCCATGAGCCTGCCACTGGCCTAGGAGGTACTCAGGCTGCTGTGACCTCCCAAGCACAGCCAGCAGCCTGTTACTGACCTAGGAGGCACTGAGGCTGCTGTGACCTCACAAGCACAGCCAGCAGCCAGGAGCCTGCCACTGGCCTAGGAGGCACTGAGGCTGCTGTGACCTCACAAGCACAGCCAGCAGCCAGGAGCCTGCTACTGGCCTAGGAGGCACTCAGACTGCTGTGACCTCCCAAGCTCAGCCAGCAGCCAGGAGCCTGCCACTGGCCTAGGAGGCACTCAGGCTGCTGTGACGTCACAAGCACAGCCAGCAGCCAGGAGCTTGCCACTGGCCTAGCAGGCACTGAGGCTGCTGTGACCTCACAAGCACAGCCAGCAGCCATGAGCCTGCTACCGGCCTAGGAGGCACTGAGGCTGCTGTGACCTCACAAGCACAGCCAGCAGCCATGAGCCTGCCACTGGCCTAGGAGGCACTGAGGCTGCTGTGACCTCACAAGCACAGCCAGCAGCCATGAGCCTGCCGCTGGCCTCGGAGGCAATGAGGCTGCTGTGACCTCACAAGCACATCCAACAGCCATGAGCCTGCCGCTGGCCTCGGAGGCACTGAGGCTGCTGTGACCTCCCAAGCACAGCCAGCAGCCATGAGCCTGCTACTGGCCTAGGAGGCCCTGAGGCTGCTGTGACCTCACAAGCACAGCCAGTAGCCAGGAGCCTGCAACTGGCCTAGGAGGCAGTGAGGCTGCTGTGACCTCACAAGCACATCCAACATCCATGAGCCTGCCACTGGCCTAGGAGGCACTCAGGCTGCTGTGACCTCCCAAGCACAGCCAGCAGCCTGTTACTGACCTAGGAGGCACTGAGGCTGCTGTGACCTCACAAGCACAGCCAGTAGCCAGGAGCCTGCAACTGGCCTAGGAGGCACTGAGGCTGCTGTGACCTCACAAGCACATCCAACATCCATGAGCCTGCCACTGGCCTAGGAGGCACTCAGGCTGCTGTGACCTCCCAAGCACAGCAGGCAGCCATGAGCCTGCCACTGGCCTAGGAGGCACTCAGACTGCTGTGACCTCCCAAGCTCAGCCAGCAGCCAGGAGCCTGCTACTGGCCTAGGAGGCACTCAGACTGCTGTGACCTCCCAAGCTCAGCCAGCAGCCATGAGCCTGCCACTGGCCTAGGAGGCACTGAGGCTGCTGTGACCTGACAAGCACAGCCAGCAGGAGGCGCTGTAGACTAACTTATGAGGCACTGAGGCTGCTGTGACATCACCAGCACAACCAGCAGCCATGAGCCTGCCACTGCCATAGGAGGCACTGAGGCTGCTGTGACCTCACAAGCACAGCCAGCAGCCATGAGCCTGTGACTGGCCTAGGAGGCAGTGAGGCTGCTGTGACCTCACAAGCATATCCAACATCCATGAGCCTGCCACTGGCCTAGCAGGCACTCAGGCTACTGTGACCTCACAAGCACAGCCAGCAGCCATGAGCCTGCCACTGGCCTAGGAGGCACTGAGGCTGCTGTGACCTCACAGTCACAGCCAGCAGCCAGGAGCCTGACACTGGCCTAGGAGGCACTCAGGCTGCTGTGACCTCACAAGCACAACCAACAGCCATGAGCCTGCCGCTGGCCTCGGAGGCAATGAGGCTGCTGTGACCTCCCAAGCACAGCCAGCAGCCATGAGCCTGCTACTGGCCTAGGAGGCACTGAGGCTGCTGTGACCTCACAAGCACAGCCAGTAGCCAGGAGCCTGCAACTGGCCTAGGAGGCACTGAGGCTGCTGTGACCTCACAAGCACAGCCAGCAGGAGGCGCTGTAGACTAACTTATGAGGCACTCAGGCTGCTGTGACGTCACAAGCACAGCCAGCAGCCAGGAGCCTGCCACTGCCATAGGAGGCACTGAGGCTACTGTGACCTCACAAGCACAGCCAGCAGCCATGAGCCTGCCACTGGCCTAGGAGGCACTCAGGCTGCTGTGACCTCACAAGCACAGCCAGCAGCCAGGAGCCTGCTACTGGCCTCGGAGGCACTGAGGCTGCTGTGACCTCACAAGCACAGCCAGCAGCCAGGAGCCTGCTACTGGCCTAGGAGGCACTCAGACTGCTGTGACCTCCCAGGCTCAGCCAGCAGCCATGAGCCTGACACTGGCCTAGGAGGCACTCAGACTGCTGTGACCTCACAAGCACAGCCAGCAGGAGGCGCTGTAGACTAACTTATGAGGCACTCAGGCTGCTGTGACCTCACCAGCACAGCCAGCAGCCATGAGCCTGCCGCTGGCCTCGGAGGCAATGAGGCTGCTGTGACCTCACAAGCACATCCAACAGCCATGAGCCTGCCGCTGGCCTCGGAGGCAATGAGGCTGCTGTGACCTCCCAAGCACAGCCAGCAGCCATGAGCCTGCTACTGGCCTAGGAGGCACTGAGGTTGCTGTGACCTCACAAGCACAGCCAGTAGCCAGGAGCCTGCAACTGGCCTAGGAGGCACTGAGGCTGCTGTGACCTCACAAGCACATCCAACATCCATGAGCCTGCCACTGGCCTAGGAGGCACTCAGGCTGCTGTGACCTCCCAAGCACAGCCAGCAGCCTGTTACTGACCTATGAGGCCCTGAGGCTGCTGTGACCTCACAAGCTCAGCCAGCAGCCAGGAGCCTGCCACTGGCCTAGGAGGCACTGAGGCTGCTGTGACCTCACAAGCACAGCCAGCAGCCAGGAGCCTGCTACTGGCCTAGGAGGCACTCAGACTGCTGTGACCTCCCAAGCTCAGCCAGCAGCCATGAGCCTGCCACTGGCCTCAGAGGCACTGAGGCTGCTGTGACCTCACCAGCACAGCCAGCAGGAGGCGCTGTAGACTAACTTATGAGGCACTGAGGCTGCTGTGACATCACCAGCACAACCAGCAGCCATGAGCCTGCCACTGCCATGGGAGGCACTGAGGCTGCTGTGACCTCACAAGCACAGCCAGCAGCCATGAGCCTGCCACTGGCCTAGGAGGCACTGAGGCTGCTGTGACCTCACAAGCACAGCCAGCAGCCAGGAGCCTGCTACTGGCCTAGGAGGCACTCAGACTGCTGTGACCTCCCAAGCTCAGCCAGCAGCCATGAGCCTGACACTGGCCTAGGAGGCACTGAGGCTGCTGTGACCTCACAAGCACAGCCAGCAGGAGGCGCTGTAGACTAACTTATGAGGCACTGAGGCTGCTGTGACATCACAAGCACAACCAGCAGCCATGAGCCTGCCACTGCCATAGGAGGCACTGAGGTTGCTGTGACCTCACAAGCACAGCCAGCAGCCAGCAGCCTGAGACTGGCCTAGGAGGCAGTGAGGCTGCTGTGACCTCACAAGCATATCCAACATCCATGAGCCTGCCACTGGCCTAGCAGGCACTCAGGCTACTGTGACCTCACAAGCACAGCCAGCAGCCATGAGCCTGCCACTGGCCTAGGAGGCACTGAGGCTGCTGTGACCTCACAGTCACAGCCAGCAGCCAGGAGCCTGACACTGGCCTAGGAGGCACTCAGGCTGCTGTGACGTCACAAGCACAGCCAGCAGCCAGGAGCCTGCCACTGGCCTAGCAGGCACTGAGGCTGCTGTGACCTCACAAGCACATCCAACAGCCATGAGCCTGCTACCGGCCTAGGAGGCACTCAGGCTACTGTGACCTCCCAAGCACAGCCAGCAGCCATGAGCCTGCCACTGGCCTAGGAGGCACTGAGGCTGCTGTGACCTCACAAGCACATCCAACAGCCATGAGCCTGCCGCTGGCCTCGGAGGCAATGAGGCTGCTGTGACCTCACAAGCACAGCCAGCAGCCAGGATCCTGCCACTGCCCTATAAGATACAGAGACAAATATGACCTCACAAGCACAGCCAGTAGCCAGGAGCCTGCAACTGGCCTAGGAGGCACTGAGGCTGCTGTGACCTCACAAGCACATCCAACATCCATGAGCCTGCCACTGGCCTAGGAGGCACTGAGGCTGCTGTGACCTCACAAGCACAGCCAGCAGGAGGAGCTGTAGACTAACTTATGAGGCACTCAGGCTGCTGTGACGTCACAAGCACAGCCAGCAGCCAGGAGCCTGCCACTGCCATAAGAGGCACTGAGGCTACTGTGACCTCACAAGCACAGCCAGCAGCCATGAGCCTGCCACTGGCCTAGGAGGCACTGAGGCTGCTGTGACCTCCCAAGCACAGCCAGCAGCCAGGAGCCTGCTACTGGCCTAGGAGGCACTCAGACTGCTGTGACCTCCCAAGCTCAGCCAGCAGCCATGAGCCTGACACTGGCCTAGGAGGCACTCAGACTGCTGTGACCTCACAAGCACAGCCAGCAGGAGGCGCTGTAGTCTAACTTATGAGGCACTCAGGCTGCTGTGACCTCACAAGCACAGCCAGCAGCCAGGAGCCTGCCACTGCCATAGGAGGCACTGAGGCTGCTGTGACCTGAAAAGCACAACCAGCAGCCAGGGGACTGCCACTGGCCTACGAGGCACGGAGGCTGCTGTGACCTGACAAGCACAAACAGAAGGGGGCGCTTGCCCCTAACCTATGAGGCCCTGAGGCTGCTGTGACCTCACAAGCCCAGCCAGCAGCCATGAACTTGCCAGTCGCCTGGGAGGCACTGAGGCTGCTGTGACCTCACAAGCACAGCCAGCAGCCATGAGCCTGCCACTGCCCTATGGGGCACTGAGGGTGCTGTGACCTCACAAGCACAGCCAGCAGCCAAGAGCCTGCCACTGGCCTAGGAGGCACTGAGGCTGCTGTGACCTCACAAACACAGCCAGCAGCCATGAGCCTGCCACTGGCTTAGGAGGCACTGAGGCTGCTGTGACCTCACCAGCACAGCCAGCAGCCAGGGGCCTGCCACTGGCTTAGGAGGCACTGAGGTTGCTGTGACCTCACAAGCACCGCCAGCAGCCATGAGCTAGCCAGTGGCCAAGGAGGCATGGAGGCTGCTGTGACCTCACAAGCACAGGAGCAGCCAGGAGCATGCCACTGGCCTCGGAGGCACTGAGGCTGCTGTGACCTCACAAGCACAGCAAGCAGCCATGAGCCTGCCACTGGCCTTTGAGGCACGGAGGCTGCTGTGACCTCACAAGCACAGAAAGCAGTCATGAGCCTGACACTGGCCTAGGAGGCACTGAGGCTGCTGTGACCTCACCAGCACAGCCAGCAGCTAGGAGCCTACAACTGGCCTCAGGGGCACTGAGGCTGCTGTGACCTCACAAGCACAGCCAGCAGTCAGGGGCCTGCCACTGGCTTATAAGGCACTGAGGTTGCTGTGACCTCACAAGCACAGCCAGCAACCATGAGCCTGACACTGCCCTATGAGACACGGAGGCTGCTGTGACCTCACAAACACAGCCAGCAGCCAGGAGCCTGCCACTGGCCTAGGAGGCACGGAGGCTGCTGTGACCTCACCAGCACAGCCAGCAACCATGAGCCTGCCACTGGCCTCGGAGGCACTGAGGCTGCTGTGACCTCACAAGCACAGCCAGCAGCCAGGATCCTGCCACTGCCCTATAAGATACAGAGACAAATATGACCTCAAAAGGCAGCCAGCAGACAGAGGCCTGCCACAGGCCTATCAGGAAATAGGACTGCTGTGACCTTACAAGCACAGCCAGCACCTACGGGCCTCCACTGGCCTAGGAGGCACGGAGGCTGCTGTGACCTCAAAAGCACACCAAGCAGCCATTGGCCTCCCACGGGCCTATCAGGCACTGAGGCTGCTGTGACCTCACAAGCTCACCAAGCAGCCAAGGGCTTCCAACTGCCCTATAAGGCCCCAAGACAAACGTGACCTCATAACTCAGCCAGCAGGCATGGAGCTCTCACTGCCCAGTGAGGCACTATGACAAAGGAGACCTCAAAATGAGGCTAGCAGACAGAGGCGTGCCAGTGGCCTATCAGGCAACAGACCTGCTATGACCTCACAAGCACAGCCAGCAGCCAGCAGCAAGGGCATACCACTGGCCTATGAGGCACTGAGGCTGCTGTGACGTCACAAAAACAGCCAGCACCCAGAGGCCTGCCACTGGCCTATCAGTCACTCAGACTGCTGTGACGTCAACAGGACAGCCAGCAGCCATTGGCCTGCCACTGACCTATCAGGCAATAGGACTGCTGTGACGTCACAAGCACAGCCAGCAGCTGTGGGTCTGTCACTGGCCTAGGAGGCACGGAGGCTGCTGTGACCTGACAAGCACAAACAGAAGGGGGCGCTTGCCCCTAACCTATGAGGCCCTGAGGCTGCTGTGACCTCACAAGCTCAGCCAGCAGCCATGAGCCTGCCACTGGCCTCAGAGGCACTGAGGCTGCTGTGACCTCACAAGCACAGCCAGCAGGAGGCGCTGTAGACTAACTTATGAGGCACTCAGGCTGCTGTGACGTCACAAGCACAGCCAGCAGCCAGGAGCCTGCGACTGGCCTAGGAGGCACTCAGACTGCTGTGACCTCCCAAGCTCAGCCAGCAGCCATGAGCCTGCCACTGGCCTAGGAGGCACTGAGGCTGCTGTGACCTCACAAGCACAGCCAGCAGCCAGGAGCCTGCCACTGGCCTAGGAGGCACTCACGCTGCTGTGACCTCACAAGCGCAGCCAGCAGCCAGGAGCCTGCCACTGGCCTAGCAGGCACTGAGGCTGCTGTGACCACACAAGCACATCCAACAGCCATGAGCCTGCTACCGGCCTAGGAGGTACTCAGGCTACTGTGACCTCACAAGCACAGCCAGCAGCCATGAGCCTGCCACTGGCCTAGGAGGCACTGAGGCTGCTGTGACCTCACAAGCACAGCCAGCAGCCATGAGCCTGCCGCTGGCCTCGGAGGCAATGAGGCTGCTGTGACCTCACAAGCACATCCAACAGCCATGAGCCTGCCGCTGGCCTCGGAGGCAATGAGGCTGCTGTGACCTCCCAAGCACAGCCAGCAGCCATGAGCCTGCTACTGGCCTAGGAGGCACTGAGGCTGCTGTGACCTCACAAGCACAGCCAGTAGCCAGGAGCCTGCAACTGGCCTAGGAGGCACTGAGGCTGCTGTGACCTCACAAGCACATCCAACATCCATGAGCCTGCCACTGGCCTAGGAGGCACTCAGACTGCTGTGACCTCACAAGCACAGCCAGCAGGAGGCGCTGTAGACTAACTTATGAGGCACTGAGGCTGCTGTGACCTCACCAGCACAGCCAGCAGCCAGGAGCCTGCCACTGCCATAGGAGGCACTGAGGCTGCTGTGACCTGACAAGCACAAACAGAAGGGGGCGCTTGCCCCTAACCTATGAGGCCCTGAGGCTGCTGTGACCTCACAAGCCCAGCCAGCAGCCATGAGCTTGCCAGTCGCCTGGGAGGCACTGAGGCTGCTGTGACCTCACAAACACAGCCAGCAGCCATGAGCCTGCCACTGGCTTAGGAGGCACTGAGGCTGCTGTGACCTCACCAGCACAGCCAGCAGCCAGGGGCCTGCCACTGTGCTATGAGGCACTGAGGTTGCTGTGACCTCACAAGCACTGCCAGCAGCCATGAGCTAGCCAGTGGCCAAGGAGGCATGGAGGCTGCTGTGACCTCACAAGCACAGGAGCAGCCAGGAGCATGCCACTGGCCTCGGAGGCACTGAGGCTGCTGTGACCTCACAAGCACAGCAAGCAGCCATGAGCCTGCCACTGGCCTTTGAGGCACGGAGGCTGCTGTGACCTCACAAGCACAGAAAGCAGTCATGAGCCTGACACTGGCCTAGGAGGCACTGAGGCTGCTGTGACCTCACCAGCACAGCCAGCAGCTAGGAGCCTACAACTGGCCTCAGGGGCACTGAGGCTGCTGTGACCTCACAAGCACAGCCAGCAGTCAGGGGCCTGCCACTGGCTTATAAGGCACTGAGGTTGCTGTGACCTCACAAGCACAGCCAGCAACCATGAGCCTGACACTGCCCTATGAGACACGGAGGCTGCTGTGACCTCACAAACACAGCCAGCAGCCAGGAGCCTGCCACTGGCCTAGGAGGCACGGAGGCTGCTGTGACCTCACCAGCACAGCCAGCAACCATGAGCCTGCCACTGGCCTCGGAGGCACTGAGGCTGCTGTGACCTCACAAGCACAGCCAGCAGCCAGGATCCTTCCACTGCCCTATAAGATACAGAGACAAATATGACCTCAAAAGGCAGCCAGCAGACAGAGGCCTGCCACAGGCCTATCAGGAAATAGGACTGCTGTGACCTTACAAGCACAGCCAGCAGCTACGGGCCTCCACTGGCCTAGGAGGCACGGAGGCTGCTGTGACCTCAAAAGCACACCAAGCAGCCATTGGCCTCCCACGGGCCTATCAGGCACTGAGGCTGCTGTGACCTCACCAGCACAGCCAGCAGCCAGGAGCCTGCCACTGCCATAGGAGGCACTGAGGCTGCTGTGACCTCACAAGCACAGCCAGCAGCCAGGAGCCTGACACTGGCCTAGGAGGCAGTGAGGCTGCTGTGACCTCACAAGAACATCCAACATCCATGAGCCTGCCACTGGCCTAGCAGGCACTCAGGCTGCTGTGACGTCACAAGCACAGCCACCAGCCAGGAGCCTGCCACTGGCCTAGGAGGCACTCACGCTGCTGTGACCTCACAAGCGCAGCCAGCAGCCAGGAGCCTGACACTGGCCTAGGAGGCACTGAGGCTGCTGTGACCTCACAGTCACAGCCAGCAGCCAGGAGCCTGCCACTGGCCTAGGAGGCACTCAGGCTGCTGTGACGTCACAAGCACAGCCAGCAGCCAGGAGCCTGCCACTGGCCTAGCAGGCACTGAGGCTGCTGTGACCACACAAGCACATCCAACAGCCATGAGCCTGCTACCGGCCTAGGAGGTACTCAGGCTACTGTGACCTCACAAGCACAGCCAGCAGCCATGAGCCTGACACTGGCCTAGGAGGCACTGAGGCTGCTGTGACCTCACAAGCACAGCCAGCAGCCATGAGCCTGCCACTGGCCTAGGAGGTACTGAGGCTACTGTGACCTCACAAGCACACCTAGCAACCATTAGCCTACCACTGGCTTAGGAGGCCCTGAGGCTGCTGTGACCTCACAAGCCCAGCCAGCAGCTATGAGCTTGCCAGTCGCCTGGGAGGCACTGAGGCTGCTGTGACCTCACAAGCACAGCCAGCAGCCATGAGCCTGACACTGCCCTATGAGGCACTGAGGGTGCTGTGACCTCACAAGGACAGCCAGCAGCCAAGAGCCTGCCACTGGCCTCAGGAGCACTGAGCTGTGGGTCTGTCACTGGCCTAGGAGGCATGGAGGCTGCTGTGACCTCACAACACACAGCCAGCAGCCAGGGGCCTGCCACTGCCTGATGAGGCGCTGACACTGCTCTGACCTCACAAGCACAGCACACTGTCACGGGCCTGCCACTGCCATAAAGGGCACGGAGGCTGCTGTCACCTCACAAGCACAGGCAGCAGACAGGGGCCTGCCACTGGCCTGTGAAGCACTGAGGCTGCTGTGACCTCACAAGCACAGACAGCAGACAGGGGCCTGCCACTGCCCTATGAGACACTGAGGCTGCTGTGACCTCACAAGCAAAGCCAGCAGCTGTGGGTCTGCCACTGGCCTATCAGGCTGTAGGACTGCTGTGGCCTCACAAGCAAAGCCAGCAGCCAGGGGACTCTCTTTGGCCAATGAGGCACTGATGCTGCTATGACCTCACAAGGACAGCCAACAGCCAGGAGCCATCCCACTGGCCTATCAGGCTATAGGACTGCTGTGACCTCACAAGCACAGCCAGCAGCTATGGGCCTGCCAGTGACCTATCAGACACGTGTCGCGGCCCGAAAGGAGTCGTTCAGGACGACCTCCCTCCCCTTAGGACCAACGACCAAGTTCGTGATGCCCTTGCACTCAATTAAGGTGAAAACGACACCAGCCAACCAGTTTAAGATTTATTAAGGCAAAATGGAATCAACTAACGAGACATGTCCCGCGTCACACGTTTAGGGAAAAAGAGAGGAAAAGGGGAAGAGAGAGAGAGAAAGATATCACCACCCGTGGATCCAGTGGCGTCCCGTTGGTCCTCTTCTTTTGGGAGTCCTTGCGGCGGGGCGGGGGGGCAGAGGGGGGAAGCTCCCGTCTGGTTCCGCTGACTCTGCTCGAGTTCTTCAGTCGTCGCAAGCAAGCCCCCCCATTCACACAGTCTGCGGTTTTTATAGGTTCTTGCCCGGCCTCTGGGAGGTGCTTCCTCGCTTCCCATGCAGATTAACCGTCATGCGCAGTCCGCCCTCTCGGAACCTTCCAGAAATGGGCTGGGGTATCTGGGGGTCTCCTGCTCATGCGCAGATGGCAAATGAGTACGTGCGGTTCGTGCCCTAGAGACGCCCTTCTGCCCTTTTCGCACCCTTTTTACCCCGTGCAGGTGCACGAGGTTGTTTACTTCGCAGACGGCTCCCGGGGGCGCCAGCGCGGCATTGCCCGACACACCTTGGCAGCGGCAGCTTTGCAGCAGCAGCAGCAATGTCAAGACAAAAACCGCATTTAGTACCGGTCCTCTACACCACCCCGTGTCTCAACATTGCAGCTTGGCAGCAGGAGAGAGAGAGAGAGAAAGCAAGCAAGCAAGCAAGGAAGGAAAGGAGAGAGAATTAGGGACGGGGGGGAAGTCGTGGGAACAACATGGGTTTGGGTAAAAAATAAAGTGCTTAACAGTGATTAAACAGAGGTCTTGCTCAATGCAAGCTTATTCTTTAACAACTTCAACAACATTTAACTTTACAAAACAGACATCAAAACTGAGTTAATGAGGTAGGATTGTTACAATAGGCATAAAACAGCTGGCAAATGCGCTGTGGATGTCAATATGCAATTTCCTCCTTCAGGAGAAACTGGGAAATGATGGGTACTGTGGTTGGCCACGGCCAATGGATGGCACGGATTTTCTTTATGCCGTCCGGCAAGGTGGTAGGAACAAATTGCATATTTGACACAACATGTCCGATTAATTGAACAAAGCAAGGAATTATACAAGAACATTAAGGCGGCAACTGCACCTAACAAATACAATATTAACTGTTTCACCCACGGTGCCCCCAGTAACCAGGACTACAAATCGCCACTCCAGCCATTCCAGGTTTGGACGAGGACGTGGGCTATTTTTCTGATATCTTTGGTTAACTGGAGAACTACTTCGCCTACATCATCTATTTCCAAACAACAGTTAGGAATATTTAATTTCCCACACACTTCTCCCTCTTCAGCTAACAGGTAATCTAAAAACCATGTGGTGCTGAAGGATTGCCGTGCGCATCTGTTGGGATTGCCAAGTTAGAAGATCTATCGTGTCAGCGGTTTTGTTGGTAATAATTTCTAGAGCCGCTTGTAGTCTGATTATTTCCCCATTTTTGCGTCCCGCCCAAATTTCCCTTAATGGATCGCGTCTTACAGGCAACACTTCTGTCTCCAAGGTTATCATATACCTTTATGCCTAACCGAGGTCCACTTGTTTCTGGCAAAAGGAAAAACAAAGGTCTGATAATCCCTATATAACAAATTCCCAACCACCCCGTGGGTAAAAATGTATATGCTGTGTGCCTGCATATCCAGTAATGCCCCTTCTTAGCTCCAATGCCCTGAGCAAATGGCCCGTTTATCCCTGGTGGGAATTGAAAGTAAGTTGCACCTCTGTTGCCCAGAGGGCTGAAGAAGGTGGTTGCCCCATCACCTATTCGGCCGGTACAATACCAAGCCCCAGAAGTGTATTCTGGTGGTAGGTTTGCCATAGCACATGTAAGCACATTAAGACAAGAAGTATCTTTCCAACACAGGTTAAGAATGCCATTCTTGGCTGTTGTGTTTTCAACAATAAAGCTAATTATGATCGCAGCACACAATTACAAAAAATGATAAAAATAACTGTTATAACTACCACAGGTAGTATCGTTGAGGACACTCAAGCTCAACATAAGACAAGTCTTCTTCCCCAGTGTCCTCTTCCTTTTACATTGTTGACCTAAAAGGAAGGGAGGATCCACCTGGCATGGATTCTATGATCTTTCCCATGGGCATCAGTAGCTACCCATGCATACAGATTTTTTGAAGCTTTTAGTACTAGAGGTATTTGTCCCACAGTGGGTAAGTCCACTAGAACCGGTTGTCCCGGGTAATACAAGGGATTCCTCGGTTTCTTATTCTCCCCAGTCCCAGGTAAGAGGGATGGAGGATTAGGGCAAAAAGCAGCGAGTCTGGGGCAGCCATTTACTCCCCATCGTCCATTGACTTTAGTTACTGCATCAGATATTCGTCGCGCCCATCCGGGATTGTGCGGTCTCAGGGTTCGTTTTAAGAGTCCTGGGGTGCAGACGGGGTCTTGGGATAAGGGAGGAGGAACTTTGGGGTTTGAGGAAGATGGGGTTCCCCTTATCCTGTCCCAACTTCTTACCAAACCTTCCAGGTTGGGAGTTGGTAACCTATCCATGACTTCTCTGGGAATTCCCTTTGAAATGCCTTCTGCCCATAATAATTGTCTCCTGCTATCCAACACCCGTACCGGTTTCCCAGGATGTGGGTGTTGCAGGGATTTATATTGCCTCCCACTTTCCTCAACTCTTCTTATTTCTGCTTTATGCTTTGTTTCCCCCTGGCCAGTGAATCCCATACGCCTTCCGTAATTAATTAGCTCCTGTGCCACCTCCCCCCAAGTCATGTCGGGGGGGCCTCCCCTTCGTCTCAGTCGGGGAGTTCGTAATCGGTCTTGCAGCTGAACAGCATCAGGAAGTCCCCTGATCAGAGGATGTGACCTCTCGGGGTCTGCCACACACTGCATGGGGGAGGGCTGCTGCGGAAGCAGCAAACGGTCATGCATCAATTGGAGGCAAGCAGTTTTCTGCACGCTTTCCAGAATGTGGCCCGCTGTGGGTGTTTTAATAGAAAAAGGGTCTCCTCTTTCCATTGGGTCTAATCCTCCTGCCCAGTAGGCTACCCTCTGGGTCAAGGACCATGGTTCCCTGTTATCATTTGTGGTTAGAAAGACTCTGGGTCCCCAATATCCTCTAGCTTCATCTTCGCTCAGCAGAATGCGATCCCCCCCGGTGAGGGAGACTCTCCACACATACTCAGTTTCAGTTTCCCGGGAGCCCCGGGAGTATTTTTCCTGTATTTTAGCCAAGTCCTGAGGGGAATAGGGGATAATACGCGTGGTACGTCGTTGAATACCCCCCTGACCATTATCAGTGGTTTCCGTTTTAATCAAGGGTCTCATTACTACATTCCCATCTCCAGGATAAAAGCAGTTCCTGCTGTCTTCTAATTCTTTAATTGGATATATGGATTTTAGATCAGATGCCTGTTTTCCGTCTAGTTCGGCCAAATTCGAGAATCCCGGTTCACTATCATCAACCCCCCGCCTGTTTTCTTCCAATTCAGACCGCAGGATTCTCTCTCGGTCTAGTGAGTCCGATAAGATTATGTGAAGCCGCTGAGTATGGTTGCACTCTGCAGTGAGTTGACTTTGCAAGTTTCTTACCTGTTCTTGCAAAGACTCAACTGTCTCTTTGGCTCGACTCCGGGAGTCTTGCAAGAACTCGATTGTCTCTTTGGCTCGACTCTGGGAGTTTCTTATGTGTTCTCCCAAGGACTCAATGGTCTTTTTATCACCTTGCCTCCCCCACCGGGCAGCAATTAGTGCCGCCCCTAAAACACCACAAACTGTTGCCCGAGCCATGCCAAGAGAGAGCAGGGCTTTATAGCCCTTCAGATTCTCAAAAGAGGATTATCCTTCATTGTCGGATCCTCTGTACTACAAATTATTCACAAGCACAGCACACTGTCACGGGCCTGCCACTGCCATAAAGGGCACGGAGGCTGCTGTGACCTCACAAGCACAGCCAGCATGTATGGGCCTGAAACTGCCCTATAGGGCACTGAGGCTGCTGTGACCTCACAAGCACAGCCAGCAGCTATGGGCCTGCCACTGGCCTATAGGGCACTGAGGCTTCTCTGACCTCACAGCAGTCATTGGCCTTGAACTGGCCTATCAGGAATAGGACTGCTGTGACCTGACAAGCACGGCCAGCAGCCATGGGCATCCCACTGGCCAATGAGGCACTAAGACAAAGGTGACCTCAAAACGCAGCCAGCAGCCATGGGCCTGCCACTGGCCTATCAGGCAACAGGACTGCTGTGACCTCACAAGCACAGCCAGCAGCCAGCAGCCAGGGCATCGCACTGGCATATGAGGCACTGAGGCTGCTGTGACCTCACAAAATCAGCCAGCACCCAGAGGCCTGCAACTGGCCTATCAGTCATTCAGACTGCTGTGACCTCACAAGCACAGCCAGCAGCCATTGGCCTGCCACAGACCTATCAGGCAATAGGACTGCTGTGAGCTCACAAGCACAGCCAGCAGCCAGGGGCCTTCCACTGCCTGATGAGGCGCTGACACTGCTGTGAGCTCACAAGCACAGCCAGCAGCCATGAGCCTGCCACTGGCCTAGGAGGAACTGAGGCTGCTGTGACCTCACAAGCACAGCCAGCAGCCATGAGCCTGCCGCTGGCCTCGGAGGCAATGAGGCTGCTGTGACCTCACAAGCACAACCAACAGCCATGAGCCTGCCGCTGGCCTCGGAGGCAATGAGGCTGCTGTGACCTCCCAAGCACAGCCAGCAGCCATGAGCCTGCTACTGGCCTAGGAGGCACTGAGGCTGCTGTGACCTCACAAGCACAGCCAGTAGCCAGGAGCCTGCAACTGGCCTAGGAGGCACTGAGGCTGCTGTGACCTCACAAGCACAGCCAGCAGCCATGAGCCTGCCACTGGCCTAGGAGGCACTGAGGCTGCTGTGACCTCCCAAGCACAGCCAGCAGACTGTTACTGACCTAGGAGGCACTGAGGCTGCTGTGACCTCACAAGCACAGCCAGCAGCCAGGAGCCTGCCACTGGCCTAGGAGGCAGTGAGGATGCTGTGACCTCACAGTCACAGCCAGCAGCCAGGAGCCTGCCACTGGCCTAGGAGGCACTGAGGCTGCTGTGACCTCACAAGCACAGCCAGCAGCCATGAGCATGCTACCGGCCTAGGAGGCACTGAGGCTGCTGTGACCTCACAAGCACAGCCAGCAGCCATGAGCCTGCTACTGGCCTAGGAGGCACTGCGGCTGCTGTGACCTCACAAGCACAGCCAGTAGCCAGGAGCCTGACACTGGCCTAGGAGGCAGTGAGGCTGCTGTGACCTCACAGTCACAGCCAGCAGCCAGGAGCCTGCCACTGGCCTAGGAGGCACTCAGGCTGCTGTGACGTCACAAGCACAGCCAGCAGCCAGGAGCCTGCCACTGGCCTAGCAGGCACTGAGGCTGCTGTGACCTCACAAGCACAGCCAGCAGCCAGGAGCCTGCTACCGGCCTAGGAGGCACTGAGGCTGCTGTGACCTCACAAGCACAGCCAGCAGCCATGAGCCTGCCACTGGCCTAGGAGGCACTGAGGCTGCTGTGACCTCACAAGCACAGCCAGCAGCCATGAGCCTGCCGCTGGCCTCGGAGGCAATGAGGCTGCTGTGACCTCACAAGCACATCCAACAGCCATGAGCCTGCCGCTGGCCTCGGAGGCAATGAGGCTGCTGTGACCTCCCAAGCACAGCCAGCAGCCATGAGCCTGCTACTGGCCTAGGAGGCACTGAGGCTGCTGTGACCTCACAAGCACAGCCAGTAGCCAGGAGCCTGCAACTGGCCTAGGAGGCACTGAGGCTGCTGTGACCTCACAAGCACATCCAACATCCATGAGCCTGCCACTGGCCTAGGAGGCACTCAGGCTGCTGTGACCTCCCAAGCACAGCCAGCAGCCTGTTACTGACCTAGGAGGCACTGAGGCTGCTGTGACCTCACAAGCACAGCCAGCAGCCAGGAGCCTGCCACTGGCCTAGGAGGCACTGAGGCTGCTGTGACCTCACAAGCACAGCCAGCAGCCAGGAGCCTGCTACTGGCCTAGGAGGCACTCAGACTGCTGTGACCTCCCAAGCTCAGCCAGCAGCCAGGAGCCTGCCACTGGCCTAGGAGGCACTCAGGCTGCTGTGACGTCACAAGCACAGCCAGCAGCCAGGAGCTTGCCACTGGCCTAGCAGGCACTGAGGCTGCTGTGACCTCACAAGCACAGCCAGCAGCCATGAGCCTGCTACCGGCCTAGGAGGCACTGAGGCTGCTGTGACCTCACAAGCACAGCCAGCAGCCATGAGCCTGCCACTGGCCTAGGAGGCACTGAGGCTGCTGTGACCTCACAAGCACAGCCAGCAGCCATGAGCCTGCCGCTGGCCTCGGAGGCAATGAGGCTGCTGTGACCTCACAAGCACATCCAACAGCCATGAGCCTGCCGCTGGCCTCGGAGGCACTGAGGCTGCTGTGACCTCCCAAGCACAGCCAGCAGCCATGAGCCTGCTACTGGCCTAGGAGGCACTGAGGCTGCTGTGACCTCACAAGCACAGCCAGTAGCCAGGAGCCTGCAACTGGCCTAGGAGGCAGTGAGGCTGCTGTGACCTCACAAGCACATCCAACATCCATGAGCCTGCCACTGGCCTAGGAGGCACTCAGGCTGCTGTGACCTCCCAAGCACAGCCAGCAGCCTGTTACTGACCTAGGAGGCACTGAGGCTGCTGTGACCTCACAAGCACAGCCAGTAGCCAGGAGCCTGCAACTGGCCTAGGAGGCACTGAGGCTGCTGTGACCTCACAAGCACATCCAACATCCATGAGCCTGCCACTGGCCTAGGAGGCACTCAGGCTGCTGTGACCTCCCAAGCACAGCCAGCAGCCATGAGCCTGCCACTGGCCTAGGAGGCACTCAGACTGCTGTGACCTCCCAAGCTCAGCCAGCAGCCAGGAGCCTGCTACTGGCCTAGGAGGCACTCAGACTGCTGTGACCTCCCAAGCTCAGCCAGCAGCCATGAGCCTGCCACTGGCCTCAGAGGCACTGAGGCTGCTGTGACCTGACAAGCACAGCCAGCAGGAGGCGCTGTAGACTAACTTATGAGGCACTGAGGCTGCTGTGACATCACCAGCACAACCAGCAGCCATGAGCCTGCCACTGCCATAGGAGGCACTGAGGCTGCTGTGACCTCACAAGCACAGCCAGCAGCCAGGAGCCTGTGACTGGCCTAGGAGGCAGTGAGGCTGCTGTGACCTCACAAGCATATCCAACATCCATGAGCCTGCCACTGGCCTAGCAGGCACTCAAGCTACTGTGAACTCACAAGCACAGCCAGCAGCCATGAGCCTGCCACTGGCCTAGGAGGCACTGAGGCTGCTGTGACCTCACAGTCACAGCCAGCAGCCAGGAGCCTGACACTGGCCTAGGAGGCACTCAGGCTGCTGTGACGTCACAAGCACAGCCAGCAGCCATGAGCCTGCCGCTGGCCTCGGAGGCAATGAGGCTGCTGTGACCTCACAAGCACATCCAACAGCCATGAGCCTGCCGCTGGCCTCGGAGGCAATGAGGCTGCTGTGACCTCCCAAGCACAGCCAGCAGCCATGAGCCTGCTACTGGCCTAGGAGGCACTGAGGCTGCTGTGACCTCACAAGCACAGCCAGTAGCCAGGAGCCTGCAACTGGCCTAGGAGGCACTGAGGCTGCTGTGACCTCACAAGCACAGCCAGCAGGAGGCGCTGTAGACTAACTTATGAGGCACTCAGGCTGCTGTGACGTCACAAGCACAGCCAGCAGCCAGGAGCCTGCCACTGCCATAGGAGGCACTGAGGCTACTGTGACCTCACAAGCACAGCCAGCAGCCATGAGCCTGCCACTGGCCTAGCAGGCACTCAGGCTGCTGTGACCTCACAAGCACAGCCAGCAGCCAGGAGCCTGCTACTGGCCTAGGAGGCACTCAGACTGCTGTGACCTCCCAGGCTCAGCCAGCAGCCATGAGCCTGACACTGGCCTAGGAGGCACTCAGACTGCTGTGACCTCACAAGCACAGCCAGCAGGAGGCGCTGTAGACTAACTTATGAGGCACTCAGGCTGCTGTGACCTCACCAGCACAGCCAGCAGCCAGGAGCCTGCCACTGCCATAGGAGGCACTGAGGCTGCTGTGACGTCACAAGCACAACCAGCAGCCAGGGGACTGCCACTGGCCTACGAGGCACGGAGGCTGCTGTGACCTGACAAGCACAAACAGAAGGGGGCGCTAGCCCCTAACCTATGAGGCCCTGAGGCTGCTGTGACCTCACAAGCACAGCCAGCAGCCAAGAGCCTGCCACTGGCCTAGGAGGCACTGAGGCTGCTGTGACCTCACAAGCACAGCCAGCAGCCATGAGCCTGCCACTGGCCTAGGAGGCACTGAGGCTGCTGTGACCTCACAAGCACAGCCAGCAGCCATGAGCCTGCCGCTGGCCTCGGAGGCAATGAGGCTGCTGTGACCTCACAAGCACATCCAACAGCCATGAGCCTGCCGCTGGCCTCGGAGGCAATGAGGCTGCTGTGACCTCCCAAGCACAGCCAGCAGCCAGGAGCCTGCTACTGGCCTAGGAGGCACTGAGGCTGCTGTGACCTCACAAGCACAGCCAGTAGCCAGGAGCCTGCAACTGGCCTAGGAGGCACTGAGGCTGCTGTGACCTCACAAGCACATCCAACATCCATGAGCCTGCCACTGGCCTAGGAGGCACTCAGGCTGCTGTGACCTCCCAAGCACAGCCAGCAGCCTGTTACTGACCTAGGAGGCACTGAGGCTGCTGTGACCTCACAAGCACAGCCAGCAGCCAGGAGCCTGCCACTGGCCTAGGAGGCACTGAGGCTGCTGTGACCTCACAAGCACAGCCAGCAGCCAGGAGCCTGCTACTGGCCTAGGAGGCACTCAGACTGCTGTGACCTCACAAGCTCAGCCAGCAGCCAGGAGCCTGCCACTGGCCTAGGAGGCACTCAGGCTGCTGTGACGTCACAAGCACAGCCAGCAGCCAGGAGCTTGCCACTGGCCTAGCAGGCACTGAGGCTGCTGTGACCTCACAAGCACAGCCAGCAGCCATGAGCCTGCTACCGGCCTAGGAGGCACTGAGGCTGCTGTGACCTCACAAGCACAGCCAGCAGCCATGAGCCTGCCACTGGCCTAGGAGGCACTGAGGCTGCTGTGACCTCACAAGCACAGCCAGCAGCCATGAGCCTGCCGCTGGCCTCGGAGGCAATGAGGCTGCTGTGACCTCACAAGCACATCCAACAGCCATGAGCCTGCCGCTGGCCTCGGAGGCACTGAGGCTGCTGTGACCTCCCAAGCACAGCCAGCAGCCATGAGCCTGCTACTGGCCTAGGAGGCACTGAGGCTGCTGTGACCTCACAAGCACAGCCAGTAGCCAGGAGCCTGCAACTGGCCTAGGAGGCACTGAGGCTGCTGTGACCTCACAAGCACATCCAACATCCATGAGCCTGCCACTGGCCTAGGAGGCACTCAGGCTGCTGTGACCTCCCAAGCACAGCCAGCAGCCTGTTACTGACCTAGGAGGCACTGAGGCTGCTGTGACCTCACAAGCACAGCCAGTAGCCAGGAGCCTGCAACTGGCCTAGGAGGCACTGAGGCTGCTGTGACCTCACAAGCACATCCAACATCCATGAGCCTGCCACTGGCCTAGGAGGCACTCAGGCTGCTGTGACCTCCCAAGCACAGCCAGCAGCCATGAGCCTGCCACTGGCCTAGGAGGCACTCAGACTGCTGTGACCTCCCAAGCTCAGCCAGCAGCCAGGAGCCTGCTACTGGCCTAGGAGGCACTCAGACTGCTGTGACCTCCCAAGCTCAGCCAGCAGCCATGAGCCTGCCACTGGCCTCAGAGGCACTGAGGCTGCTGTGACCTCACAAGCACAGCCAGTAGCCAGGAGCCTGCAACTGGCCTAGGAGGCACTGAGGCTGCTGTGACCTCACAAGCACATCCAACATCCATGAGCCTGCCACTGGCCTAGGAGGCACTCAGGCTGCTGTGACCTCCCAAGCACAGCCAGCAGCCATGAGCCTGCCACTGGCCTAGGAGGCACTCAGACTGCTGTGACCTCCCAAGCTCAGCCAGCAGCCAGGAGCCTGCTACTGGCCTAGGAGGCACTCAGACTGCTGTGACCTCCCAAGCTCAGCCAGCAGCCATGAGCCTGCCACTGGCCTCAGAGGCACTGAGGCTGCTGTGACCTGACAAGCACAGCCAGCAGGAGGCGCTGTAGACTAACTTATGAGGCACTGAGGCTGCTGTGACATCACCAGCACAACCAGCAGCCATGAGCCTGCCACTGCCATAGGAGGCACTGAGGCTGCTGTGACCTCACAAGCACAGCCAGCAGCCAGGAGCCTGTGACTGGCCTAGGAGGCAGTGAGGCTGCTGTGACCTCACAAGCATATCCAACATCCATGAGCCTGCCACTGGCCTAGCAGGCACTGAGGCTACTGTGACCTCACAAGCACAGCCAGCAGCCATGAGCCTGCCACTGGCCTAGGAGGCACTGAGGCTGCTGTGACCTCACAGTCACAGCCAGCAGCCAGGAGCCTGACACTGGCCTAGGAGGCACTCAGGCTGCTGTGACGTCACAAGCACAGCCAGCAGCCATGAGCCTGCCGCTGGCCTCGGAGGCAATGAGGCTGCTGTGACCTCACAAGCACATCCAACAGCCATGAGCCTGCCGCTGGCCTCGGAGGCAATGAGGCTGCTGTGACCTCCCAAGCACAGCCAGCAGCCATGAGCCTGCTACTGGCCTAGGAGGCACTGAGGCTGCTGTGACCTCACAAGCACAGCCAGTAGCCAGGAGCCTGCAACTGGCCTAGGAGGCACTGAGGCTGCTGTGACCTCACAAGCACAGCCAGCAGGAGGCGCTGTAGACTAACTTATGAGGCACTCAGGCTGCTGTGACGTCACAAGCACAGCCAGCAGCCAGGAGCCTGCCACTGCCATAGGAGGCACTGAGGCTACTGTGACCTCACAAGCACAGCCAGCAGCCATGAGCCTGCAACTGGCCTAGGAGGCACTCAGACTGCTGTGACCTCCCAAGCTCAGCCAGCAGCCAGGAGCCTGCTACTGGCCTAGGAGGCACTCAGACTGCTGTGACCTCCCAAGCTCAGCCAGCAGCCATGAGCCTGCCACTGGCCTCAGAGGCACTGAGGCTGCTGTGACCTGACAAGCACAGCCAGCAGGAGGCGCTGTAGACTAACTTATGAGGCACTGAGGCTGCTGTGACATCACCAGCACAACCAGCAGCCATGAGCCTGCCACTGCCATAGGAGGCACTGAGGCTGCTGTGACCTCACAAGCACAGCCAGCAGCCAGGAGCCTGTGACTGGCCTAGGAGGCAGTGAGGCTGCTGTGACCTCACAAGCATATCCAACATCCATGAGCCTGCCACTGGCCTAGCAGGCACTCAGGCTACTGTGACCTCACAAGCACAGCCAGCAGCCATGAGCCTGCCACTGGCCTAGGAGGCACTGAGGCTGCTGTGACCTCACAGTCACAGCCAGCAGCCAGGAGCCTGACACTGGCCTAGGAGGCACTCAGGCTGCTGTGACCTCACAAGCACAGCCAGCAGCCATGAGCCTGCCGCTGGCCTCGGAGGCAATGAGGCTGCTGTGACCTCACAAGCACATCCAACAGCCATGAGCCTGCCGCTGGCCTCGGAGGCAATGAGGCTGCTGTGACCTCCCAAGCACAGCCAGCAGCCATGAGCCTGCTACTGGCCTAGGAGGCACTGAGGCTGCTGTGACCTCACAAGCACAGCCAGTAGCCAGGAGCCTGCAACTGGCCTAGGAGGCACTGAGGCTGCTGTGACCTCACAAGCACAGCCAGCAGGAGGCGCTGTAGACTAACTTATGAGGCACTCAGGCTGCTGTGACGTCACAAGCACAGCCAGCAGCCAGGAGCCTGCCACTGCCATAGGAGGCACTGAGGCTACTGTGACCTCACAACCACAGCCAGCAGCCATGAGCCTGCCACTGGCCTAGGAGGCACTCAGGCTGCTGTGACCTCACAAGCACAGCCAGCAGCCAGGAGCCTGCTACTGGCCTAGGAGGCACTCAGACTGCTGTGACCTCCCAGGCTCAGCCAGCAGCCATGAGCCTGACACTGGCCTAGGAGGCACTCAGACTGCTGTGACCTCACAAGCACAGCCAGCAGGAGGCGCTGTAGACTAACTTATGAGGCACTCAGGCTGCTGTGACCTCACCAGCACAGCCAGCAGCCAGGAGCCTGCCACTGCCATAGGAGGCACTCAGGCTGCTGTGACGTCACAAGCACAACCAGCAGCCAGGGGACTGCCACTGGCCTACGAGGCACGGAGGCTGCTGTGACCTGACAAGCACAAACAGAAGGGGGCGCTAGCCCCTAACCTATGAGGCCCTGAGGCTGCTGTGACCTCACAAGCACAGCCAGCAGCCAAGAGCCTGCCACTGGCCTAGGAGGCACTGAGGCTGCTGTGACCTCACAAACACAGCCAGCAGCCATGAGCCTGCCACTGGCTTAGGAGGCACTGAGGCTGCTGTGACCTCACCAGCAGAGCCAGCAGCCAGGGGCCTGCCACTGTGCTATGAGGCACTGAGGTTGCTGTGACCTCACAAGCACCGCCAGCAGCCATGAGCTAGCCAGTGGCCAAGGAGGCATGGAGGCTGCTGTGACCTCACAAGCACAGGAGCAGCCAGGAGCATGCCACTGGCCTCGGAGGCACTCAGGCTGCTGTCACCTGACAAGCACAGCCAGCAGCCAGGAGCCTGCCACTGCCCTGAGAAGCACTGAGGCTGCTGTGACCTCACAAGCACAGCAAGCAGCCATGAGCCTGCCACTGGCCTTTGAGGCACGGAGGCTGCTGTGACCTCACAAGCACAGAAAGCAGTCATGAGCCTGACACTGGCCTAGGAGGCACTGAGGCTGCTGTGACCTCACCAGCACAGCCAGCAGCTAGGAGCCTACAACTGGCCTCAGGGGCACTGAGGCTGCTGTGACCTCACAAGCACAGCCAGCAGTCAGGGGCCTGCCACTGGCTTATAAGGCACTGAGGTTGCTGTGACCTCACAAGCACCGCCAGCAACCATGAGCCTGACACTGCCCTATGAGACACGGAGGCTGCTGTGACCTCACAAACACAGCCAGCAGCCATGAGCCTGCAACTGGCCTAGGAGGCACTGAGGCTGCTGTGACCTCACCAGCACAGCCAGCAACCATGAGCCTGCCACTGCCCTCGGAGGCACTGAGGCTGCTGTGACCTCACAAGCACAGCCAGCAGCCAGGATCCTGCCACTGCCCTATAAGATACAGAGACAAATATGACCTCAAAAGGCAGCCAGCAGACAGAGGCCTGCCACAGGCCTATCAGGAAATAGGACTGCTGTGACCTTACAAGCACAGCCAGCAGCTACGGGCCTCCACTGGCCTAGGAGGCACGGAGGCTGCTGTGACCTCACAAGCACACCAAGCAGCCAAGGGCTTCCAACTGCCCTATAAGGCCCCAAGACAAACGTGACCTCATAACTCAGCCAGCAGGCATGGAGCTCTCACTGCCCAGTGAGGCACTATGACAAAGGAGACCTCAAAATGCAGCTAGCAGACAGAGGCGTGCCAGTGGCCTATCAGGCAACAGACCTGCTATGACCTCACAAGCACAGCCAGCAGCCAGCAGCAAGGGCATACCACTGGCCTATGAGGCACTGAGGCTGCTGTGACGTCACAAAAACAGCCAGCACCCAGAGGCCTGCCACTGGCCTATCAGTCACTCAGACTGCTGTGACGTCAACAGGACAGCCAGCAGCCATTGGCCTGCCACTGACCTATCAGGCAATAGGACTGCTGTGACGTCACAAGCACAGCCAGCAGCTGTGGGTCTGTCACTGGCCTAGGTGGCACGGAGGCTGCTGTGACCTGACAAGCACAAACAGAAGGGGGCGCTTGCCCCTAACCTATGAGGCCCTGAGGCTGCTGTGACCTCACAAGCTCAGCCAGCAGCCATGAGCCTGCCACTGGCCTCAGAGGCACTGAGGCTGCTGTGACCTCACAAGCACAGCCAGCAGGAGGCGCTGTAGACTAACTTATGAGGCACTGAGGCTGCTGTGACCTCACAAGCACAGCCAGCAGCCAGGAGCCTGCGACTGGCCTAGGAGGCAGTGAGGCTGCTGTGACCTCACAAGAACATCCAACAGCCATGAGCCTGCCACTGGCCTAGCAGGCACTCAGGCTGCTGTGACGTCACAAGCACAGCCAGCAGCCAGGAGCCTGCCACTGGCCTAGGAGGCACTCACGCTGCTGTGACCTCACAAGCGCAGCCAGCAGCCAGGAGCCTGCCACTGGCCTCGGAGGCACTGAGGCTGCTGTGACCACACAAGCACATCCAACAGCCATGAGCCTGCTACCGGCCTAGGAGGTACTCAGGCTACTGTGACCTCACAAGCACAGCCAGCAGCCATGACCCTGCCACTGGCCTAGGAGGCACTGAGGCTGCTGTGACCTCACAAGCACAGCCAGCAGCCATGAGCCTGCCGCTGGCCTCGGAGGCAATGAGGCTGCTGTGACCTCACAAGCACATCCAACAGCCATGAGCCTGCCGCTGGCCTCGGAGGCAATGAGGCTGCTGTGACCTCCCAAGCACAGCCAGCAGCCATGAGCCTGCCACTGCCTAGGAGGCACTGAGGCTGCTGTGACCTCACAAGCACAGCCAGCAGGAGGCGCTGTAGACTAACTTATGAGGCACTGAGGCTGCTGTGACCTCACCAGCACAGCCAGCAGCCAGGAGCCTGCCACTGCCATAGGAGGCACTGAGGCTGCTGTGACCTGAAAAGCACAACCAGCAGCCAGGGGACTGCCACTGGCCTACGAGGCACGGAGGCTGCTGTGACCTGACAAGCACAAACAGAAGGGGGCGCTTGCCCCTAACCTATGAGGCCCTGAGGCTGCTGTGACCTCACAAGCCCAGCCAGCAGCCATGAGCTTGCCAGTCGCCTGGGAGGCACTGAGGCTGCTGTGACCTCACAAGCACAGCCAGCAGCCATGAGCCTGCCACTGCCCTATGGGGCACTGAGGGTGCTGTGACCTCACAAGCACAGCCAGCAGCCAAGAGCCTGCCACTGGCCTAGGAGGCACTGAGGCTGCTGTGACCTCACAAACACAGCCAGCAGCCATGAGCCTGCCACTGGCTTAGGAGGCACTGAGGCTGCTGTGACCTCACCAGCACAGCCAGCAGCCAGGGGCCTGCCACTGGCTTAGGAGGCACTGAGGTTGCTCTGACCTCACAAGCACCGCCAGCAGCCATGAGCTAGCCAGTGGCCAAGGAGGCATGGAGGCTGCTGTGACCTCACAAGCACAGGAGCAGCCAGGAGCATGCCACTGGCCTCGGAGGCACTGAGGCTGCTGTGACCTCACAAGCAGAGAAAGCAGCCATGAGCCTGCCACTGGCCTTTGAGGCACGGAGGCTGCTGTGACCTCACAAGCACAGAAAGCAGTCATGAGCCTGACACTGGCCTAGGAGGCACTGAGGCTGCTGTGACCTCACCAGCACAGCCAGCAGCTAGGAGCCTACAACTGGCCTCAGGGGCACTGAGGCTGCTGTGACCTCACAAGCACAGCCAGCAGTCAGGGGCCTGCCACTGGCTTATAAGGCACTGAGGTTGCTGTGACCTCACAAGCACAGCCAGCAACCATAAGCTTGACACTGCCCTATGAGACACGGAGGCTGCTGTGACCTCACAAACACAGCCAGCAGCCAGGAGCCTGCCACTGGCCTAGGAGGCACGGAGGCTGCTGTGACCTCACCAGCACAGCCAGCAACCATGAGCCTGCCACTGGCCTCGGAGGCACTGAGGCTGCTGTGACCTCACAAGCACAGCCAGCAGCCAGGATCCTTCCACTGCCCTATAAGATACAGAGACAAATATGACCTCAAAAGGCAGCCAGCAGACAGAGGCCTGCCACAGGCCTATCAGGAAATAGGACTGCTGTGACCTTACAAGCACAGCCAGCAGCTACGGGCCTCCACTGGCCTAGGAGGCACGGAGGCTGCTGTGACCTCAAAAGCACACCAAGCAGCCATTGGCCTCCCACGGGCCTATCAGGCACTGAGGCTGCTGTGACCTCACCAGCACAGCCAGCAGCCAGGAGCCTGCCACTGCCATAGGAGGCACTGAGGCTGCTGTGACCTCACAAGCACAGCCAGCAGCCAGGAGCCTGACACTGGCCTAGGAGGCAGTGAGGCTGCTGTGACCTCACAAGAACATCCAACATCCATGAGCCTGCCACTGGCCTAGCAGGCACTCAGGCTGCTGTGACGTCACAAGCACAGCCAGCAGCCAGGAGCCTGTGACTGGCCTAGGAGGCAGTGAGGCTGCTGTGACCTCACAAGCATATCCAACATCCATGAGCCTGCCACTGGCCTAGCAGGCACTGAGGCTACTGTGACCTCACAAGCACAGCCAGCAGCCATGAGCCTGCCACTGGCCTAGGAGGCACTGAGGCTGCTGTGACCTCACAGTCACAGCCAGCAGCCAGGAGCCTGACACTGGCCTAGGAGGCACTCAGGCTGCTGTGACGTCACAAGCACAGCCAGCAGCCATGAGCCTGCCGCTGGCCTCGGAGGCAATGAGGCTGCTGTGACCTCACAAGCACATCCAACAGCCATGAGCCTGCCGCTGGCCTCGGAGGCAATGAGGCTGCTGTGACCTCCCAAGCACAGCCAGCAGCCATGAGCCTGCTACTGGCCTAGGAGGCACTGAGGCTGCTGTGACCTCACAAGCACAGCCAGTAGCCAGGAGCCTGCAACTGGCCTAGGAGGCACTGAGGCTGCTGTGACCTCACAAGCACAGCCAGCAGGAGGCGCTGTAGACTAACTTATGAGGCACTCAGGCTGCTGTGACGTCACAAGCACAGCCAGCAGCCAGGAGCCTGCCACTGCCATAGGAGGCACTGAGGCTACTGTGACCTCACAAGCACAGCCAGCAGCCATGAGCCTGCAACTGGCCTAGGAGGCACTCAGACTGCTGTGACCTCCCAAGCTCAGCCAGCAGCCAGGAGCCTGCTACTGGCCTAGGAGGCACTCAGACTGCTGTGACCTCCCAAGCTCAGCCAGCAGCCATGAGCCTGCCACTGGCCTCAGAGGCACTGAGGCTGCTGTGACCTGACAAGCACAGCCAGCAGGAGGCGCTGTAGACTAACTTATGAGGCACTGAGGCTGCTGTGACATCACCAGCACAACCAGCAGCCATGAGCCTGCCACTGCCATAGGAGGCACTGAGGCTGCTGTGACCTCACAAGCACAGCCAGCAGCCAGGAGCCTGTGACTGGCCTAGGAGGCAGTGAGGCTGCTGTGACCTCACAAGCATATCCAACATCCATGAGCCTGCCACTGGCCTAGCAGGCACTCAGGCTACTGTGACCTCACAAGCACAGCCAGCAGCCATGAGCCTGCCACTGGCCTAGGAGGCACTGAGGCTGCTGTGACCTCACAGTCACAGCCAGCAGCCAGGAGCCTGACACTGGCCTAGGAGGCACTCAGGCTGCTGTGACCTCACAAGCACAGCCAGCAGCCATGAGCCTGCCGCTGGCCTCGGAGGCAATGAGGCTGCTGTGACCTCACAAGCACATCCAACAGCCATGAGCCTGCCGCTGGCCTCGGAGGCAATGAGGCTGCTGTGACCTCCCAAGCACAGCCAGCAGCCATGAGCCTGCTACTGGCCTAGGAGGCACTGAGGCTGCTGTGACCTCACAAGCACAGCCAGTAGCCAGGAGCCTGCAACTGGCCTAGGAGGCACTGAGGCTGCTGTGACCTCACAAGCACAGCCAGCAGGAGGCGCTGTAGACTAACTTATGAGGCACTCAGGCTGCTGTGACGTCACAAGCACAGCCAGCAGCCAGGAGCCTGCCACTGCCATAGGAGGCACTGAGGCTACTGTGACCTCACAACCACAGCCAGCAGCCATGAGCCTGCCACTGGCCTAGGAGGCACTCAGGCTGCTGTGACCTCACAAGCACAGCCAGCAGCCAGGAGCCTGCTACTGGCCTAGGAGGCACTCAGACTGCTGTGACCTCCCAGGCTCAGCCAGCAGCCATGAGCCTGACACTGGCCTAGGAGGCACTCAGACTGCTGTGACCTCACAAGCACAGCCAGCAGGAGGCGCTGTAGACTAACTTATGAGGCACTCAGGCTGCTGTGACCTCACCAGCACAGCCAGCAGCCAGGAGCCTGCCACTGCCATAGGAGGCACTCAGGCTGCTGTGACGTCACAAGCACAACCAGCAGCCAGGGGACTGCCACTGGCCTACGAGGCACGGAGGCTGCTGTGACCTGACAAGCACAAACAGAAGGGGGCGCTAGCCCCTAACCTATGAGGCCCTGAGGCTGCTGTGACCTCACAAGCACAGCCAGCAGCCAAGAGCCTGCCACTGGCCTAGGAGGCACTGAGGCTGCTGTGACCTCACAAACACAGCCAGCAGCCATGAGCCTGCCACTGGCTTAGGAGGCACTGAGGCTGCTGTGACCTCACCAGCAGAGCCAGCAGCCAGGGGCCTGCCACTGTGCTATGAGGCACTGAGGTTGCTGTGACCTCACAAGCACCGCCAGCAGCCATGAGCTAGCCAGTGGCCAAGGAGGCATGGAGGCTGCTGTGACCTCACAAGCACAGGAGCAGCCAGGAGCATGCCACTGGCCTCGGAGGCACTCAGGCTGCTGTCACCTGACAAGCACAGCCAGCAGCCAGGAGCCTGCCACTGCCCTGAGAAGCACTGAGGCTGCTGTGACCTCACAAGCACAGCAAGCAGCCATGAGCCTGCCACTGGCCTTTGAGGCACGGAGGCTGCTGTGACCTCACAAGCACAGAAAGCAGTCATGAGCCTGACACTGGCCTAGGAGGCACTGAGGCTGCTGTGACCTCACCAGCACAGCCAGCAGCTAGGAGCCTACAACTGGCCTCAGGGGCACTGAGGCTGCTGTGACCTCACAAGCACAGCCAGCAGTCAGGGGCCTGCCACTGGCTTATAAGGCACTGAGGTTGCTGTGACCTCACAAGCACCGCCAGCAACCATGAGCCTGACACTGCCCTATGAGACACGGAGGCTGCTGTGACCTCACAAACACAGCCAGCAGCCATGAGCCTGCAACTGGCCTAGGAGGCACTGAGGCTGCTGTGACCTCACCAGCACAGCCAGCAACCATGAGCCTGCCACTGCCCTCGGAGGCACTGAGGCTGCTGTGACCTCACAAGCACAGCCAGCAGCCAGGATCCTGCCACTGCCCTATAAGATACAGAGACAAATATGACCTCAAAAGGCAGCCAGCAGACAGAGGCCTGCCACAGGCCTATCAGGAAATAGGACTGCTGTGACCTTACAAGCACAGCCAGCAGCTACGGGCCTCCACTGGCCTAGGAGGCACGGAGGCTGCTGTGACCTCACAAGCACACCAAGCAGCCAAGGGCTTCCAACTGCCCTATAAGGCCCCAAGACAAACGTGACCTCATAACTCAGCCAGCAGGCATGGAGCTCTCACTGCCCAGTGAGGCACTATGACAAAGGAGACCTCAAAATGCAGCTAGCAGACAGAGGCGTGCCAGTGGCCTATCAGGCAACAGACCTGCTATGACCTCACAAGCACAGCCAGCAGCCAGCAGCAAGGGCATACCACTGGCCTATGAGGCACTGAGGCTGCTGTGACGTCACAAAAACAGCCAGCACCCAGAGGCCTGCCACTGGCCTATCAGTCACTCAGACTGCTGTGACGTCAACAGGACAGCCAGCAGCCATTGGCCTGCCACTGACCTATCAGGCAATAGGACTGCTGTGACGTCACAAGCACAGCCAGCAGCTGTGGGTCTGTCACTGGCCTAGGTGGCACGGAGGCTGCTGTGACCTGACAAGCACAAACAGAAGGGGGCGCTTGCCCCTAACCTATGAGGCCCTGAGGCTGCTGTGACCTCACAAGCTCAGCCAGCAGCCATGAGCCTGCCACTGGCCTCAGAGGCACTGAGGCTGCTGTGACCTCACAAGCACAGCCAGCAGGAGGCGCTGTAGACTAACTTATGAGGCACTGAGGCTGCTGTGACCTCACAAGCACAGCCAGCAGCCAGGAGCCTGCGACTGGCCTAGGAGGCAGTGAGGCTGCTGTGACCTCACAAGAACATCCAACAGCCATGAGCCTGCCACTGGCCTAGCAGGCACTCAGGCTGCTGTGACGTCACAAGCACAGCCAGCAGCCAGGAGCCTGCCACTGGCCTAGGAGGCACTCACGCTGCTGTGACCTCACAAGCGCAGCCAGCAGCCAGGAGCCTGCCACTGGCCTCGGAGGCACTGAGGCTGCTGTGACCACACAAGCACATCCAACAGCCATGAGCCTGCTACCGGCCTAGGAGGTACTCAGGCTACTGTGACCTCACAAGCACAGCCAGCAGCCATGACCCTGCCACTGGCCTAGGAGGCACTGAGGCTGCTGTGACCTCACAAGCACAGCCAGCAGCCATGAGCCTGCCGCTGGCCTCGGAGGCAATGAGGCTGCTGTGACCTCACAAGCACATCCAACAGCCATGAGCCTGCCGCTGGCCTCGGAGGCAATGAGGCTGCTGTGACCTCCCAAGCACAGCCAGCAGCCATGAGCCTGCCACTGCCTAGGAGGCACTGAGGCTGCTGTGACCTCACAAGCACAGCCAGCAGGAGGCGCTGTAGACTAACTTATGAGGCACTGAGGCTGCTGTGACCTCACCAGCACAGCCAGCAGCCAGGAGCCTGCCACTGCCATAGGAGGCACTGAGGCTGCTGTGACCTGAAAAGCACAACCAGCAGCCAGGGGACTGCCACTGGCCTACGAGGCACGGAGGCTGCTGTGACCTGACAAGCACAAACAGAAGGGGGCGCTTGCCCCTAACCTATGAGGCCCTGAGGCTGCTGTGACCTCACAAGCCCAGCCAGCAGCCATGAGCTTGCCAGTCGCCTGGGAGGCACTGAGGCTGCTGTGACCTCACAAGCACAGCCAGCAGCCATGAGCCTGCCACTGCCCTATGGGGCACTGAGGGTGCTGTGACCTCACAAGCACAGCCAGCAGCCAAGAGCCTGCCACTGGCCTAGGAGGCACTGAGGCTGCTGTGACCTCACAAACACAGCCAGCAGCCATGAGCCTGCCACTGGCTTAGGAGGCACTGAGGCTGCTGTGACCTCACCAGCACAGCCAGCAGCCAGGGGCCTGCCACTGGCTTAGGAGGCACTGAGGTTGCTCTGACCTCACAAGCACCGCCAGCAGCCATGAGCTAGCCAGTGGCCAAGGAGGCATGGAGGCTGCTGTGACCTCACAAGCACAGGAGCAGCCAGGAGCATGCCACTGGCCTCGGAGGCACTGAGGCTGCTGTGACCTCACAAGCAGAGAAAGCAGCCATGAGCCTGCCACTGGCCTTTGAGGCACGGAGGCTGCTGTGACCTCACAAGCACAGAAAGCAGTCATGAGCCTGACACTGGCCTAGGAGGCACTGAGGCTGCTGTGACCTCACCAGCACAGCCAGCAGCTAGGAGCCTACAACTGGCCTCAGGGGCACTGAGGCTGCTGTGACCTCACAAGCACAGCCAGCAGTCAGGGGCCTGCCACTGGCTTATAAGGCACTGAGGTTGCTGTGACCTCACAAGCACAGCCAGCAACCATAAGCTTGACACTGCCCTATGAGACACGGAGGCTGCTGTGACCTCACAAACACAGCCAGCAGCCAGGAGCCTGCCACTGGCCTAGGAGGCACGGAGGCTGCTGTGACCTCACCAGCACAGCCAGCAACCATGAGCCTGCCACTGGCCTCGGAGGCACTGAGGCTGCTGTGACCTCACAAGCACAGCCAGCAGCCAGGATCCTTCCACTGCCCTATAAGATACAGAGACAAATATGACCTCAAAAGGCAGCCAGCAGACAGAGGCCTGCCACAGGCCTATCAGGAAATAGGACTGCTGTGACCTTACAAGCACAGCCAGCAGCTACGGGCCTCCACTGGCCTAGGAGGCACGGAGGCTGCTGTGACCTCAAAAGCACACCAAGCAGCCATTGGCCTCCCACGGGCCTATCAGGCACTGAGGCTGCTGTGACCTCACCAGCACAGCCAGCAGCCAGGAGCCTGCCACTGCCATAGGAGGCACTGAGGCTGCTGTGACCTCACAAGCACAGCCAGCAGCCAGGAGCCTGACACTGGCCTAGGAGGCAGTGAGGCTGCTGTGACCTCACAAGAACATCCAACATCCATGAGCCTGCCACTGGCCTAGCAGGCACTCAGGCTGCTGTGACGTCACAAGCACAGCCACCAGCCAGGAGCCTGCCACTGGCCTAGGAGGCACTCACGCTGCTGTGACCTCACAAGCGCAGCCAGCAGCCAGGAGCCTGACACTGGCCTAGGAGGCACTGAGGCTGCTGTGACCTCACAGTCACAGCCAGCAGCCAGGAGCCTGCCACTGGCCTAGGAGGCACTCAGGCTGCTGTGACGTCACAAGCACAGCCAGCAGCCAGGAGCCTGCCACTGGCCTAGCAGGCACTGAGGCTGCTGTGACCTCACAAGCACAGCCAGCAGCCATGAGCCTGCCACTGGCCTAGGAGGCACTGAGGCTACTGTGACCTCACAAGCACAGCCAGCAGCCATGAGCCTGCCATTGGCCTAGGAGGCACTGAGGCTGCTGTGACGTCACAAGCACAGCCAGCAGCCAGGAGCCTGCCACTGGCCTAGGAGGTACTGAGGCTACTGTGACCTCACAAGCACACCTAGCAACCATTAGCCTACCACTGGCTTAGGAGGCCCTGAGGCTGCTGTGACCTCACAAGCCCAGCCAGCAGCTATGAGCTTGCCAGTCGCCTGGGAGGCACTGAGGCTGCTGTGACCTCACCAGCACAGCCAGCAGCCATGAGCCTGCCACTGGCCTCAGGAGCACTGAGCTGTGGGTCTGTCACTGGCCTAGGAGGCATGGAGGCTGCTGTGACCTCACAACACACAGCCAGCAGCCAGGGGCCTGCCACTGCCTGATGAGGTGCTGACACTGCTCTGACCTCACAAGCACAGCACACTGTCACGGGCCTGCCACTGCCATAAAGGGCACGGAGGCTGCTGTCACCTCACAAGCACAGGCAGCAGACAGGGGCCTGCCACTGGCCTGTGAAGCACTGAGGCTGCTGTGACCTCACGAGCACAGACAGCAGACAGGGGCCTGCCACTGCCCTATGAGACACTGAGGCTGCTGTGACCTCACAAGCACAGCCAGCAGCTATGGGCCTGCCACTGGCCTGTGAAGCACTGAGGCTGCTGTGACCTCACAAGCACAGACAGCAGCTATGGGCCTGCCACTGGCCTATGAGGCACTCATACTGCTGTGACCTCACAAGCACAGCCAGCAGCCATGGGCCTGCCCCTGGTGTATGAGGAACTAGGACTCCTGTGCCTTCACAAGCACAGGCAGCAGCTGTGGGCCTGCCACTGAACTGTGAAGCACGGAGACAAACATGGCCTCAGAAGCACAACCAGCAGCCAGGGGCCTGCCACTGCCCTATGAGACACTGAGGCTGCTGTGACCTCACAAGCAAAGCCAGCAGCCAGGGGACTCCCTTTGGCCAATGAGGCACTGATGCTGCTATGACCTTACAAGGACAGCCAACAGCCAGGAGCCATCCCACTGGCCTATCAGGCTATAGGACTGCTGTGACCTCACAAGCACAGCCAGCAGCTATGGGCCTACCAGTGACCTATCAGACACGTGTCGCAGCCCGAAAGGAGTCGTTCAGGACGACCTCCCTCCCCTTAGGACCAACGACCAAGTTCGTGATGCCCTTGCACTCAATTAAGGTGAAAACGACACCAGCCAACCAGTTTAAGATTTATTAAGGCAAAATGGAATCAACTAACGAGACATGTCCCGCGTCACACGTTTAGGGAAAAAGAGAGGAAAAGGGGAAGAGAGAGAGAGAAAGATATCACCACCCGTGGATCCAGCGGCGTCCCGTTGGTCCTCTTCTTTTGGGAGTCCTTGCGGCGGGGCGGCGGGGCAGAGGGGGGAAGCTCCCGTCTGGTTCCGCTGACTCTGCTCGAGTTCTTCAGTCGTCGCAAGCAAGCCCCCCCATTCACACAGTCTGCGGTTTTTATAGGTTCTTGCCCGGCCTCTGGGAGGTGCTTCCTCGCTTCCCATGCAGATTAACCGTCATGCGCAGTCCGCCCTCTCGGAACCTTCCAGAAATGGGCTGGGGTATCTGGGGGTCTCCTGCTCATGCGCAGATGGCAAATGAGTACGTGCGGTTCGTGCCCTAGAGACGCCCTTCTGCCCTTTTCGCACCCTTTTTACCCCGTGCAGGTGCACGAGGTTGTTTACTTCGCAGACGGCTCCCGGGGGCGCCAGCGCGGCATTGCCCGACACACCTTGGCAGCGGCAGCTTTGCAGCAGCAGCAGCAATGTCAAGACAAAACCGCATTTAGTACCGGTCCTCTACACCACCCCGTGTCTCAACATTGCAGCTTGGCAGCAGGAGAGAGAGAGAGAGAAAGCAAGCAAGCAAGCAAGGAAGGAAAGGAGAGAGAATTAGGGACGGGGGGGAAGTCGTGGGAACAACATGGGTTTGGGTAAAAAATAAAGTGCTTAACAGTGATTAAACAGAGGTCTTGCTCAATGCAAGCTTATTCTTTAACAACTTCAACAACAGTTAACTTTACAAAACAGACATCAAAACTGAGTTAATGAGGTAGGATTGTTACAATAGGCATAAAACAGCTGGCAAATGCGCTGTGGATGTCAATATGCAATTTCCTCCTTCAGGAGAAACTGGGAAATGATGGGTACTGTGGTTGGCCACGGCCAATGGATGGCACGGATTTTCTTTATGCCGTCCGGCAAGGTGGTAGGAACAAATTGCATATTTGACACAACATGTCCGATTAATTGAACAAAGCAAGGAATTATACAAGAACATTAAGGCGGCAACTGCACCTAACAAATACAATATTAACTGTTTCACCCACGGTGCCCCCAGTAACCAGGACTACAAATCGCCACTCCAGCCATTCCAGGTTTGGATGAGGACGTGGGCTATTTTTCTGATATCTTTGGTTAACTGGAGAACTACTTTGCCTACATCATCTATTTCCAAACAACAGTTAGGAATATTTAATTTCCCACACACTTCTCCCTCTTCAGCTAACAGGTAATCTAAAAACCATGTGGTGCTGAAGGATTGCCGTGCGCATCTGTTGGGATTGCCAAGTTAGAAGATCTATGGTGTCAGCGGTTTTGTTGGTAATAATTTCTAGAGCCGCTTGTAGTCTGATTATTTCCCCATTTTTGCGTCCCGCCCAAATTTCCCTTAATGGATCGCGTCTTACAGGCAACACTTCTGTCTCCAAGGTTATCATATACCTTTATGCCTAACCGAGGTCCACTTGTTTCTGGCAAAAGGAAAAACAAAGGTCTGATAATCCCTATATAACAAATTCCCAACCACCCCGTGGGTAAAAATGTATATGCTGTGTGCCTGCATATCCAGTAATGCCCCTTCTTAGCTCCAATGCCCTGAGCAAATGGCCCGTTTATCCCTGGTGGGAATTGAAAGTAAGTTGCACCTCTGTTGCCCAGAGGGCTGAAGAAGGTGGTTGCCCCATCACCTATTCGGCCGGTACAATACCAAGCCCCAGAAGTGTATTCTGGTGGTAGGTTTGCCATAGCACATGTAAGCACATTAAGACAAGAAGTATCTTTCCAACACAGGTTAAGAATGCCATTCTTGGCTGTTGTGTTTTCAACAATAAAGCTAATTATGATCGCAGCACACAATTACAAAAAATGATAAAAATAACTGTTATAACTACCACAGGTAGTATCGTTGAGGACACTCAAGCTCAACATAAGACAAGTCTTCTTCCCCAGTGCCCTCTTCCTTTTACATTGTTGACCTAAAAGGAAGGGAGGATCCACCTGGCATGGATTCTATGATCTTTCCCATGGGCATCAGTAGCTACCCATGCATACAGATTTTTTGAAGCTTTTAGTACTAGAGGTATTTGTCCCACAGTGGGTAAGTCCACTAGAACCGGTTGTCCCGGGTAATACAAGGGATTCCTCGGTTTCTTACTCTCCCCAGTCCCAGGTAAGAGGGATGGAGGATTAGGGCAAAAAGCAGTGAGTCTGGGGCAGCCATTTACTCCCCATCGTCCATTGACTTTAGTTACTGCATCAGATATTCGTCGCGCCCATCCAGGAATGTGCGGTCTCAGGGTTCGTTTTAAGAGTCCTGGGGTGCAGACGGGGTCTTGGGATAAGGGAGGAGGAACTTTGGGGTTTGAGGAAGATGGGGTTCCCCTTATCCTGTCCCAACTTCTTACCAAACCTTCCAGGTTGGGAGTTGGTAACCTATCCATGACTTCTCTGGGAATTCCCTTTGAAATGCCTTCTGCCCATAATAATTGTCTCCTGCTATCCAACACCCGTACCGGTTTCCCAGGATGTGGGTGTTGCAGTGATTTATATTGCCTCCCACTTTCCTCAACTCTTCTTATTTCTGCTTTATGCTTTGTTTCCCCCGGCCAGTGAATCCCATACGCCTTCCGTAATTAATTAGCTCCTGTGCCACCTCCCCCCAAGTCATGTCGGGGGGGCCTCCCCTTCGTCTCGGTCGGGGAGTTCGTAATCGGTCTTGCAGCTGAACAGCATATAGTTTTAAAGCATCAGGAAGTCCCCTGATCAGAGGATGTGACCTCTCGGGGTCTGCCACACACTGCATGGGGGAGGGCTGCTGCAGAAGCAGCAAACGGTCATGCATCAATTGGAGGCAAGCAGTTTTCTGCACGCTTTCCAGAATGTGGCCCGCTGTGGGTGTTTTAATAGAAAAAGGGTCTCCTCTTTCCATTGGTCTAATCCTCCTGCCCAGTAGGCTACCCTCTGGGTCAAGGACCATGGTTCCCTGTTATCATTTGTGGTTAGAAAGACTCTGGGTCCCCAATATCCTCTAGCTTCATCTTCGCTCAGCAGAATGCGATCCCCCCCGGTGAGGGAGACTCTCCACACATACTCAGTTTCAGTTTCCCGGGAGCCCCGGGAGTATTTTTCCAAAGTCCTGAGGGGAATAGGGGATCATACGCGTGGTACGTCGTTGAATACCCCCCTGACCATTATCAGTGGTTTCCGTTTTAATCAAGGGTCTCATTACTACATTCCCATCTCCAGGATAAAAGCAGTTCCTGCTGTCTTCTAATTCTTTAATTGGATATATGGATTTTAGATCAGATGCCTGTTTTCCGTCTAGTTCGGCCACATTCGAGAATCCCGGTTCACTATCATCAACCCCCCGCCTGTTTTCTTCCAATTCAGACCGCAGGATTCTCTCTCGGTCTAGTGAGTCTGATAAGATTATGTGAAGCCGCTGAGTATGGTTGCGCTCCGCAGTGAGTTGACTTTGCAAGTTTCTTACCTGTTCTTGCAAAGACTCAACTGTCTCTTTGGCTCGACTCCGGGAGTCTTGCAAGAACTCGATTGTCTCTTTGGCTTGACTCTGGGAGTTTCTTATGTGTTCTCCCAAGGACTCAATGGTCTTTTTATCACCTTGCCTCCCCCACCGGGCAGCAATTAGTGCCGCCCCTAAAACACCACAAACTGTTGCCTGAGCCATGCCAAGAGAGAGCAGGGCTTTATAGCCCTTCAGATTCTCAAAAGAGGATTATCCTTCATTGTCAGATCCTCTGTACTACAAATTATTCACAAGCACAGCACACTGTCACGGGCCTGCCACTGCCATAAAGGGCACGGAGGCTGCTGTGACCTCACAAGCACAGCCAGCAGCCAGGGGCCTGCCATTGGCCTGTGAAGCACTGAGGCTGCAGTGACCTCACAAATACAGCGAGGAGCAAGAGGCCTGCCATTGCCCTATAAGGTACAGAGACAAATGTGACCTCAAAAGGCAGCCAGCAGACAGAGGCCTGCCACAGGCTTATCAGGCAATAGGACTGCTGTGATGTTACAAGCACAGCCAGCAGCTGTGGGTCTGCCACTGGCTATCAGGCACTCAGACTGCTGTGAGCTCACAAGCACAGCAAACAGCCATGAGCCTGCCACTGCCATAGGAGGCACTGAGGCTGCTGTGACCTCACGAGCACAGCCAGCAGCCAGGAGCCTGCCACTGGCCTGTGAAGCACTGAGACAAATGTGACCTCACAAGCACAGCAAACAGCCTTGGGCATCCCACTGGCATATCAGTCAATGGGACTGCTGTGACCTCACGAGCACAGCCAGCAGCTATGGGCCTGCCACTGGCCTATAGGGCACGGCGGCTGCTGTGACCTCACAAGCACAGCCAGCAGCTATGGGCCTGCCACTGGCCTATAGGGCACGGAGGCTGCTGTGACCTCACAAGCACAGCCAGCAGGCACTGGCCTGCCCCTCGTATATCAGGCACTGAGGCTGCTGCTGTTGTCTGAAAAGCGGATTCGTTGCCCGGTGTGCAATAAGCCAATAATTACACACTCAGGAGAGACATTTGCTTATTTATTTCAGAGTTGCGCAAGCCTGGGTGCTCGGTCGTTTCCCACAAATCAAGCACACCCCCCCCCCCCCAACTTTTCAAGTAGCATTTATACAAACAAATTGCCAGATTTGCAATTTTCCCTTTTACACTGATTGGTTAGTGATTTCTTCATTCCCCGGGTCCCACCCCTGTCTCCCAAGGTCCTGATGAGGGGAGATCAATTAACACTGCCCCAGCAGGGACAGTAGGTGTTATCTCCCAAAGTCCTGACAAGGGGGAGATAGTCCAGACCCCTTAATTAACATTGTTTCAGCAGTGAGAGGAGGTTTTGCTTCCCAAGGTCCTGGTGCCCAAGCAGGCCTTATTTCAAAGCCTTGACATCCTCCCTTTCGGAGTGTGGGGCACAGGAATGCAGCCTGCTTGTAACTCCCTTATCTTTCCAGCCTGCACCAGCTCTGGGGCCCTTTCTTACTGAACTAGGAGTGCGGCCTAAGGCTTCAGCAAATTTAGCTACTCATGAAGCAAGTTTTATCTAAGTGGCTACCTCTAGACCACTTCAGACTTAATGTTAGAAGTTATCCTAATCTACCTAGTTCACGCATTGCTTCTGAGCTTCCCAGGGTTGTCTTGTAACAATTCCCCCCTTTGAGACTTATATGATCATTTTCATATTAGTCTCACTCTTTTAAAATCTTTCCCATATTAATTTTGTACAACATCTACAAATGCATTGAATCACTACATAAACGCATACAAAAACTACTAACACCATTCCCAAAATTGTTAAACACTTTTTAACCCATGAGCTCACGTCAGGGAACCAGGAAGTCAACCATTTCCATGTTTCTTCAAATCCAAAAGAGGTATCCTCTTTCTGAACCCCATGTAAGATTTCAGTCTGCTTCCAGATTTCATTTAGATCAGTAGAAATTCTCCCGCTTTGATCCACATATACACAGCAACTAGTATTTATTACTGTACATACTCCTCCCTGAGATGCCAATAACATCTCTAGAGCCATCCTGTTTTGGGTAGTTATTTTCGCAATTTCTGAAACCTCCTCTTGTAAAGCTGCAGTGGCATCAGAGGTTTTATTCCCTATTTTTTTCAATAACTGCTGAAATATTTACTATTGCTTTTTCAAGTTCACTCACTCCCAGTTGTGGAAACAGCCACCTTACGAATGACTGCAACCTAGTAGGTCGATCTATTAAAGGATTATTGACCCTCTTTTGTCTCCTTATGAATGTTCTTAGCCAGGATTTTTGGTATTTATTACTCAATTCTTTTCTTATAGTAACATTAGGGATTATTGCCCCTAAAGTACATGTCCCTGACCAATTAGGAGGTAGCACTTTTCGTGCCTTGTTTCCACACAACCAATACCATCCACTACCTTTTGGAACACGCCACCCATTTAGTTCCTTACTTGGCCACTTATAACCTATTCAGGTATCCGAGAGCAATCTTTATAACCTCCTACCTTAATGGCTCCAGTACAGTTGATCGGTTGCTTTCCATAAAGTATAGTTTTCTCCCACCATTTATTACTATTATTACATCTTTGGATACATTGATAATAATCTCCTGTCACCCTCTGGACTTCCCATTCCTGTTTGGTTGTTTCATAGGCACTCCAATTAGTGGGAAGCCCTTGTTGGAAAGTTCAGGGAAGTGGGTACACACCCAGCAATCCCTCTGGTTAACTATCTTCATAGATTTCGTAATTACTTCCAAATGGAGATTGTGACTCCAAAATCCTTCCTGATTCCCTTTAATTGTTTGGCTCAGGTAACCTAGAAAAACTAACCACCACATTTCTCCCCTGGTTGTTAAGGAGAACATCATTTTTACACAGATACCGTAACAACAATATTAACCCTATTCCTAACAAACAGATTAAAGCATTTTTTCCCTGAATACAATCTAAATTTAAAACCGATTCGCTTCTAATACATCTCATATATCTTTATATATTTTTAACTTTAGAGGTTGAACTTGTTCAGCTTTCCACGTCTCTCGAGGTACTGCTTTCACTCGGGTGTAATCTAAAAGTATAACTGGATGTACCTACGGAGAGAAGAACCTTTGCCATAGACAAGAGATAATCACTTAAAATTTGATCACCCTTAACGTGCATTTGAATTTCATTTCCAGTTAAATTTACAGTGTAAGGTTTGCCATACAGAATCTCAAATGGACTAACTTTCTCCCTAACCCTTGGGGTTATTCTGGTTCTTAATAATGCCAGAGGTAAAACATCAGTCCATTTCATCTGAGTCTCCTGACACAATTTTCCTACCTGTCTCTTAATTGTTTGATTCATTCTTTCCACTTTTCCACTGGATTGTGGCCTCCAGGGGGTATGTAAGTCCCATTTAATTTGTAGTATTTTTGAGATTTGGTGTACTATTTCTGCTATAAAATGAGGTCCCCTATCTGAAGAAAACCCTTCTGGTACCCTAAATCTTGGTATGATTTCTTTTAATAACATTTTCACTACCTCCCCTGCTTTAGTGGTACGACACGGGAAAGCCTCAGGCCATCCTGAAAAGGTGTCAACAATTACCAACAAATGTTTATATCCATTACATCTTGGTAATTCAGAAAAATCAATTTGCCAGTAATCCCCAGGCATGAAGCCCCTTTTTACTTCCCCTGGGGGGGCTTCTTCTGAATCCTGGGATTATTTCTAAGACAGATTTCACATTTTTGTGTAATACCCTTTGCAATTATTAACATACTAACTCCCACAGCAAATCTTTTAACTGTTTCAACCAATGCCTCAGCTCCCATGTGGGTACTACCATGTATTTGCTTCATCAGCTTCTTCATTATCGGCAAAGTTACCACACACTGTCCAGTAGATGTCACCCACCATCCTTCAGGAGTTTTTATGCATTTCAGTATTTCTGCTAATTTATTTTCTTTTTCAGTGTATACTGGAATTTCCATTTTTAACATTCTCTCTGGAACTAATGCTGCCACTGACATGGATAATGCTGCCCTTTTTGCAGCCTCATCGGCCTGTTACGGAAATTAGGCTTGTCGGCCACCATAACAGGGCTCGACCCTAGGTTCCCCCAAGTAAAGTTCAGAGCCAAATCAAAACAAAGTAAATTTTAATCACACGCGTGCCGTAATTACAGCTCGAGCTGGGTGCCTCCGAAGAGGGACCCTAACATAAACAAATCCTGGGTAATTATAGTCTTTTCAACTTCCATTTCCCACCCCTCACGCGATAGTTAGACCAATAGTAATTTTTTGGTCTGGGGTCTCCTGCTCCTCATTGGGTCTCATCGTCTTTCTGAGGCAAGCTGGTTTTCTCCTTATTCTTGTTTTTTTGCAGTCTCTGATGACGGTTGTACTTCTGTTTTTGTTGGGTCTGGCGGTTGCCTCCCAAGGTCTTATTTTCCCCCATTGTTTTGGCGTCTTCCCTCTCGGAGTCGGTGACACAGGTGCGCCGACTGCGTGTGGCTCCCTTATCTTCCCAGCCTGAACGAGCTCTGAGGCACTATTTTTTATTAAACTAAGTAAAGATTCGTTACTTTTCCCACGCACGGCCTAAGGCTTCAGCAAATCTAGCCACTCATGCTAAGCAAGTTTTATATAAGTTGTGCTAAGCAGCCATTTCTAGACAGTTTCAATTCACTATTCTTTAACAGTTTCCCCCCTTTGTTTTTATGAAGCATCCCTGCTAATATTTTAAACAGAGTTCTCGAAGTCTTTCGAGGCATACTATCACTTTCCATACTCTTATATATAATATGATCGTAAGCAATAGGCATAACACAGTTAAACTGAACACAACTACTACCGGGTGCAATACATGATTATAAATCCCTGTTGTGGTTGGTGACCACCCTAGAAGAGTTTCCCAGCCATGATGTTCTCCGTCCCTTTTTACCCTTTCTAAGATATGATGTATCTCTTTTGCATCATGGTGAACAGTGATTAGAGTTTTCTGTCCACTGTTCCGGATGCGCTCTAGCAGTTGATGCAAATCATCATGTTGCAGTAGTTTCCTTACCAGGGTGAGATTCATCCCAATGGGAGTAGGTAGTAAATTTTGAATTAATGTATAATTAGATTGTAACAATTGATAAGACGTGATAGGAGCTGAATAATTGAAATCACATCCCATGATTTTGGTAAAGCTACAAATACAAATATTTCAATGATTACTCATATCTACTACAATGCCATCTATAACTATAAGACTACAAAAGGTTCTCATACATACACACCCTCTCCCAATATATACAAGTATAGTTGCAGGTGTTTCATCAGGGTGTATTTCAAAGTGACAAACATTTTGCTCAGTGTCAAGACAAATGTCTTGGGCTTTGATGGTATTACTTTCACAAATAAACCCTTGCTGTTCCTGTACAATACATGCGCTAACGTCCACAGTTTGCCATTTATTTCCATTTCGTTGGGCCCATACTCTGTGTTCCAATGGATAGAGTATAGCTCCATTGTGATTTAATCCTAACGCAATGATTGGATATATTGTATATGTTGGAGCATTACGTATTGTTGAAACAAAGGCTGTGGCCTTAGTGTTGATAGGATCATAAGTAAAATTGACCAGATACCACCAGGATTGGAATTCCTTTTCAAATTCGGTCACATTATCCCAAATTACCTTTCGAATTTCAGTGGGTAAAGTGCCTTCTTCCCCTCCCTTATAATCGCTGCTGCCATAGATTGCATCCACAGTTGAGCTTGGATGCAACTGAGGGCCAGGGAAATATTAATTTGGGCTTCCCCAAGTGCATCCACTATCAAGTGGTGATCTTTTTCATTCATTTTTTCCCATTGAGGTAATATCTCGGATGAAAGCCATTGGTTAGTTCCTAATGCTAATAGAGAAGACCTCAATGGATGTTTTAATCTGTATAAGTCACTTGTTGTTGTGCTCAGTTTATTTACGAGTACTTCAGCATCTATACTGTTTAGGACTCCCAATCCTGTTCCTATGATACCGGTCACATCTCTCCTTGTTCATTTTGGAGAGGTGAGGGTTCGCCTATGTAACCACGCCGTCCATCCCACATAGGACGTACCTAAGAATGGTGAACAGGTCGGTTTGATTGTAGAGATATAATTTGCATTAATAGCTCTACTCGTTTGAGAGACCATGATGGATTAAATAACACTCGTTGTTGGCCTGTATTTCTAATCACATACGGTCCAATTTCAAAGATTTGTGGGGATAAGGTTTTCTTACTCTTCATGGTAACAGAGTTATTTATATTGGTGGAAATAATTGTAGTCAGGGTAGGTATTGCTGTACTGGGCTCAATAATGTCTATTTTAAATTCAAATGATAGTCCCACATTGTGGTGAGCCCACAGGCAAACTATAAAAACAGGTTGTTCTAAGGTAAAATTGTACCAACAATCCAGTTTTTCAGTGGCACAAATTTTCCTTTCTTTTTCATTTGATTTGATTTTAGTGAGAGAGATTTGAGTTGCCTTCTCATGGGTGGACCCGTTGATCACTCGACACCCTATCTTTATTTCCTTTCCTGTCCTTCCCAGGAGTTGGGGAAGTTGGTTAGTATTATCCCAGTTCCATTCATTTTCTGAGTATACTTCAGTTCCATGCATGACCAGGGCTGAGAGGTTTAAGTTTTTATCAGAATTTAATCCCATACTTCTGGTATACTTAACACGGGCCTGGGACCATGGCCACTCTAAGGTTCTTTGACCACAGCTTAGGGAAAGTAGCATTGCCAGGGTTTGAAACAGCAGGGTGCAGTAAAGGGAAAGAGATTTGTGTTAGTGAGGCGAGTCCGAACAGACTACCCTGGGGAAGTCGTGTATCCCATCGAGCTTTACGTGGTTGTTTTCACTGTTCTGCTGCAACCTCTGCTGTGTTTGCTTCTTGGACTGTCACTCGTTTCATGTGAGAGTGGTGAATCCAATTCTCTTTTCCTAGAATTTTAACAGCGTAGTAAGAACTTAACAATACAGTATAGGGTCCTTCCCATTTTGGTTCTAGTTTTGTTTTTCGCGAGAATACCTTTATCAACACTTTATCTCCAGGCTGTATAGCATGTGCCTGAATGTCTGATGGCACCGGCTGAAACCACTGAGCCTGATTTTGCAAGGCCTTAAACCGTTCTGGTAAGGCTAGTACATATTGTGTTACTCGTTCATCTCCGTCTAATAGGCTGGTCTTAGCAGGGATATAAGTCCCTGGTATCGCTAAATGTCTCCCAAAAAGAATTTCTGCTGGTGGTAGTCCTATGGGTTGCCGTGGAGAATTTCGAACATCCCACAGAGCTAAGTTTAATGCCTCTGGCCATTTTAGGCTAGCATGTGTGCATATTCTTGCTATTTTCTCTTTTAATGTTCTATTCATTCTTTCTACTTGTCCTGAAGATTGTGGGTGATAAGGAGCATGTAGGTTTCTTTTTATTCCTAACGATTTACATAACTGATTGATTATGCTTGCTGTAAAATGGGCACCCCTGTCTGAATCAATGGCTTCTGGGACCCCATACCTGGGTATGATTTCCTTCAGTAAGGCTTTTACCATTCCCCCTGTGTCAGCCTTTCTTGTTGGAAAAGCTTCTACCCAGCCTGATAACTGATCTATTATCACTAACAAGTGTTTCTATCCATAGACAGATGGCATATCTGCATAAGCTATTTGCAGCTTCTGGAAAGGGAAGTAAGCCCATGGTCGTCCCCCCCAAATCTGAGCTTGGCTTGTTATTTGAAAACTTCTGGCAGGTCGGGCAGCTATTTGTTATTCTTCTAGCAGCTGCATAGATTCCTGGAGCAGCCCATACTTTCTGTACCTGTTTAGCTATTCCCTCGGCTCCCCCATAAGCTTTATCGTGAAACCACCTAGCTATAGTAATTCAATATTTTTTTGGTAGAATTGGTTTTTCCCCAATTGTCCATATTCCGTCACCATTTTGTTTTGCTTCCCACTGTTCCCATTGTTTTTTCTCTTCCACTGAGCAGTCTTTTTCATACATAGTTTTGGGGTCTATTAAGTTTGGCCACTCACTCTGGTCCATCCTTGGAACTGCCCCCATACATTCTCTCAGAGGTTGTTGAGCTGCAGCCCTCGCAGCAGCGTTGGCTAGAGCATTTCCTCTGCTAATTTCTGTAGTGTCTTTAGTATGGGCTGGGCAGTGTATTACCGCAATTTCTTTGGGCAGTTGAACTGCTTCCAGCAAATTACGTATTTCTTCTCCATTAGCTAATTTCTTTCCTGATGACGGCAAGAATCCTCGTTCTTTCCATAACATCCCTGTTGCATGACACACTCCAAATGCATATTTAGAGTCGGTATAGATATTTACCCGCAAGCTCTTACCTATTTTTTGCTGCTTGGGTCAATGCTATTAATTCTGCTCCTTGAGCACTTACTGATGGAGACAAAGGATTGGCCTCGAGCACCTCAAAGACGTTAGTGACAGCATAGCCGGAGTGACGTCTTCCGTCCAAATAATAGGATGACCCATCTGTAAACAGAACTAAGTCCGGGTTCTCCAAAGGTTCATCTTTAAGGTCCTCCCGGGGCTTGCTCAAGCTGACGACCACCTGCTCACAGGAATGATGTGGCTCTCCGTCCTCCGGTTGAGGCAATAGCGTTGCTGGATTCAAAATATTGCATCTTTTGAAAGTCACATTATCTGCATGCAGTATTATCAGTTCATAGCGGTCAGCTCTCTGTGGGGATAGTGCTTGAGTCGCATATTGCTTCATTAACAGTTCTACTTCATGTGGCACATACACAGTTAATGAATGACCCAAAACCACAGGTCGTGTTTTTTTCAATAAGAGCTGCAGTAGCTGCTATTGCTCTGATGCGTCCTGGAGTGCCTTTAGCTACCTCATCTATTTGCGTGGAGTAATAGGCCACTGGTCTACGGTGAGGGCCTAGTTTTTGGGTGAGTACCCCACTTGCTACTCCCTGTCGCTCATGGACAAATAATTCAAATAGTTTGCTATAATCTGGTAACCCGAGAGCAGGGGCTGAAACCAACGCTTTTTTCACAGATGTAAAAGCTTTCTCCCTTTCTGGGCCCCAGGCCAAAGGCTCTATCTCCTCCTTTTTTGTTGCCTGTACCAGAGGCTTAGTAAGTTCTGCTAACCCCGGAATCCACGGTCGGCAGAATCCTACAGCTCCTAAAAATCCCCTAAGCTGTTTTTTTGTTACAGGACGAGGCATATCAAGAATTGTCTTTACTCGTTCTGGATCAACTAACCTGTGTCCTTCTCTTAAGATAAAACCCAAATATTTTACCTCTCTTTGACACAGCTGGAGTTTAGACAGAGATGCTCAGCACCCTTTTTCTGCAAGAGCGTTACACAGAGAAACAGCATCTTTCAAACATGTCTCATAATCTTTACTTGCTAATAACAAATCATCTACATATTGTATTAATACAGAATGTCCTGGAAGTTCGATATCTGAGAGGTCATTTTTAAGTATACGCGAAAAAACAGTCGGAGACCCAGTAAATCCCTGTGGCAGCCTTGTCCAAGTTAATTGTTGTCCCTTCCAAGTGAAAGCAAAGAGATCTTGGCTATCTTCAGCTATCGGTATACTAAAAAAGGCTGCTGTTAGGTCAATCACAGTAAAATAAGTTGCCCAGTGGGGTATCTGTAGTAAAATGGTTGATGGGTCGGGGACTACTGGATGTGGAGCAACTACATGTTGGTTTATAGCCCTTAAGTCTTGTACAAAGCGATACTCTGGATCACCATCAGCATCTTGCCTGTTCTTTTTAACTGGCAGAATTGGGGTGTTATATGGGGATTCACAGACTCTAAGGATACCCATTTTCAGATAATGATCAGTTTGTTTTTGGATACTCTTCTCTCTTCCTTTGGGATAGGATATTGTTTAACTGCAGGAGGCAATCCCCCCTTTGTTTTTATCGAGACTGGACTGGCTGATTTCAGTAGTCCCACATCCATTCCTGAAGAGCTCCATAAATTTTTAGAAACTGATTCTAAACCTGTTGGAATTTGCAGATTAGTTGACTCTGGTTCTGGTGTCTTAGCCAGAACACATGAACCCATAATTATTAGCTTTATCCCTTCCGGCTGTAAGCAGATCTGAGTATCCAAGGCTTGCAGGAGATCTCTCCCCAAAAGGCATATAGGTGCGTCTGTGGAAATTATAAAACGTCCCCACACTGTTTTACCCCCAATAGTGAGTAATAAGGGCTTAGATAACATTCATTCGCCCTTTCCCATCACTCCTTGCATCGCTATTTTATCTGATGATTTGCATCCTTTAGGCTCAAAATTTAAAAGGGAAAGGGTGGCTCCAGTATCCACTAGAAAGGGAACTTCTAAACCTTCAGTATTGCCATTACGTGACCCTCAAAATCCAAAACTACATCCCATAAATTTACTCCAATTTCCACAGTATTTTCTGAGTCTCCTGTTTCCTCTCATTGTGGATTGACTGGGAATCGCCTGGTCTCCTCCTTAGTGTTTGATTGTCTCATGCCGGTTCCTCTGTTCCTAACTACACGGGGCCTCACTGGGCACTCCTGCTGCCAGTGTCCTTGTTCCCCACAATAATAACAAACATCATTAACTCCTGACTGTACAGCACGTTCACTTTGGTTCCATCTATCTCTCCTGGCTCTTTCACCTCCCCTCCCCCTGGGTCCTCTAAATCCATCTCTTAACACAGCTGCTAACACACTAACTTCCTCTTTTTTTTGCTGTCTCTTTTCTTTTGCCCTCTCCTCCTCTCGACTATTATACACAAATGTGGCTAAACGTATTATTTCATCCATTCGCTTTCCTGGCCAGTCAGGAACATGTTTGGAAAACTACTTTCTAATGTCCGGGGCTGCTTGGTCTACAAATGTGGAAAACATTAGCGGCCTGTTAGCCTCGGCTTCTGGGTCTAGTCCTCCCCCATACGTTCTGACTTGCTTAATTAGCCTAGCAAAGTAAGCCAAGGGGTGTTCCTCTGCCTGTTGCTGACACTCCCTTACTTGCAGTCTTTTGTCCTGCCAAACGTATAGCTTCTTCTAAGCCCTCTCTGGCTAATTGCAACTGCCTGTAATCTGCATCTACATTATGATTCCATCCGGGGTCCACAGCTGGCCAGGCTGTTTGAGCAGCCCCAACACACCCCTCTCTGCTGCCCAACGGCGGTTTGCATCCAAAATTGAGCACCTTTCATCTGGAGTGAACACAGATTCAAGGAGCGTTTGTACATCTCCCCAGGTAGGGTCATACGCCCCCACAATTCCCCTTAATTGGGCACTTTTCTCTCGCTCCCTGGGAACCGCAGTCACACCACCCGAGTCTTTAACTGCTAGGACTACTGTCCCTTGGCAGCGGGCAGCTTTTCAGCCGATGGGTGCCCCAATCGGTTCCCAGGCTACACGCACTCACACACACACACACACACACACAAAAACACACAGTGCTGTTTACACTCACACCAGTCACGGTGACTCTAGATTTTGGTCTTACAGTTTTGCAGTGCGCCTTATGCTGATCAGGCTGCGCACCCCTCCTCCAGCCAGACCGAGCTGGGACTTAGACCCACTCTAACCCTGGGGATGGGACTCACGCCCGTCCCCCTGGTACGCCTTATGGTGGCCAGTCCTCGTACCCCCTTCAGTGCACTGTTACCAGACCAGAATTTAGAATTTAGGCGGGAGTTTAAGACTCACCTTCTCGGTGCCTCTCGTTGCCAAAGATCCCAGGTGAACTCACCCGATGGTGCCAGATGATCGTTTGGAGATGAGAAGCCCGACAGTCGTCGCCTAGGGTCCCATCTGGGGTGCCAAACTGTTATGGAAAATAGGCTTGTCGGCCACCATAACAGGGCTCGACCCTAGGTTCCCGCAGAAAAGTTCAGAGTCAAATCAAAACAAATTAGATAATTTTAATAATGCGCATGCCGTAATTACAGCTCGAGCTGGGTGCCTCCGAAGAGGGACCCCAACATAAACAAATTCTGGGTAATTATAGTCTTTTCGACTTCCATTTCCCACCCTCACGTGATAGTTAGACCAATAGTAATGTTTTGGTCTGGGGTCTCCTGCTCCTCATTGGGTCTCATCGTCTTTCTGAGGCAAGCTGGTTTTCTCCTTATTCTTGTTTGGCTGCTGGCTGTACTTGTGATGTCACGGAAGTACCAGTGCCTGATAGGCCAGTGACAGCTCCACGCCTGCTGGCTGCGTTATGAGGTCACGTTTGTCTCGGGGCCTCATAGGGCAGTTGGATGCCCATGCCTGCTGGCTGTGCTTGTGAGGTCACAGCAGTCCTGTTGCCTGATAGGCCATTTCGAGGCCAATGACTGCTGGGTGGGCTTATGAGGTCAGAGAAGCCTCAGTGCCCTATAGGGCAGTGGCAGGCCCATAGCTGCTACCTGGGCTTGTGAGGTCACAGCAGCCTCCATGCCCTTGAGGGCAGTGGCAGGCCCCTGACTGTTTATTGTGCTTCTGAGTTGACAGCAGCGCCAGCACCTGACTGGGCAGTTGGAGGCCAATGGCTGCTGCCTGTGCTTGTGAGGTCAAATCAGCCTCCGGGCTGTATAGGCTAGTGGCAGGCCCTTGGCTGTTGGCTGTGCTTGTGAGGTCACAGCAGCCTCAGTGCCCTATAGGGCAGTGGCAGGCCCCTAGCTGCTGGCTGTGCTTGGGAGGTCACAGCAGCCGCAGGGCTTCACAGGCCACTAGCAGGCCCCTGGCTACTCGCTGTGCTTGTGAGGTCACAACACTCCTACAGCCTGACAGTCCAGTGGCAGACCCACAGCTGCTGGCTTTGCTTGTGAGGTCACAGCAGCCTCAGTGTCTTATAGGGCAGTGGCAGGCCCCTGGCTGCTGGCTGTGCTTGTGAGGTCACAGCAGTCCTACAGCCTGACAGTCCAGTGGCAGACCCACAGCTGCTGGCTTTGCTTGTGAGGTCACAGCAGCCTCAGTGTCTTATAGGGCAGTGGCAGGCCCCTGGCTGCTGGCTGTGCTTGTGAGGTCAAATCAGCCTCCGTGCCCTTTCTGGCAGTGTCAGCCCCGTGACAGTGCACTCTGCTTGTGAGGTCAGAGCCTCATCGGGCAGTGGAAGGCCAATGGCTGCTGGCTGTGCTTGTGAGGTCACAGCAGCCTCCTTTTCCTGTAGGCCAGAGGGAGGCCAATGGCTGCTTGGTGTGCTGGTTAGGTCAAAGCAGCCTCAGTGCCTGTTTGGACAGTGGCAGGCCCATAGCTGCTGGCTGTGCTTGTCAGGTCACAACACTCCTACAGCCTGAGAGGCCAGCAGCAGGCCCCTGGCTGCTGACTGTGCTTGTTGAGGTCATAGCAGCCTCAGTGCCTCATAGGCCAGTGGCAGGCCCATAGCTGCTGGCTGTGCTTGTAAGGTCACAGCAGTCCTATTTCCTGATAGGCCCATGGCAGGCCTCTGTCTGCTGGCTGCCTTTTGAGGTCACATTTGTCTCTGTACCTTATAGGGCAATGGCAGGCCTCTTGCTCCTCGCTGTATTTGTGAGGTCACTGCAGCCTCAGTGCTTCACAGGCCAATGGCAGGCCCCTGGCTGCTGGCTGTGCTTGTGAGGTCACAGCAGCCTCCGTGCCCTTTATGGCAGTGGCAGGCCCGTGACAGTGTGCTGTGCTTGTGAATAATTTGTAGTACAGAGGATCTGACAATGAAGGATAATCCTCTTTTGAGAATCTGAAGGGCTATAAAGCCCTGCTCTCTCTTGGCATGGCTCAGGCAACAGTTTGTGGTGTTTTAGGGGCGGCACTAATTGCTGCCCGGTGGGGGAGACAAGGTGATAAAAAGACCATTGAGTCCTTGGGAGAACACATAAGAAACTCCCAGAGTCAAGCCAAAGAGACAATCGAGTTCTTGCAAGACTCCCGGAGTCGAGCCAAAGAGACAGTTGAGTCTTTGCAAGAACAGGTAAGAAACTTGCAAAGTCAACTCACTGCGGAGCGCAACCATACTCAGCGGCTTCACATAATCTTATCGGACTCACTAGACCGAGAGAGAATCCTGCGGTCTGAATTGGAAGAAAACAGGCGGGGGGTTGATGATAGTGAACCGGGATTCTCGAATGTGGCCGAACTAGACGGAAAACAGGCATCTGATCTAAAATCCATATATCCAATTAAAGAATTAGAAGACAGCAGGAACTCCTTTTATCCTGGAGATGGGAACGTAGTAATGAGACCCTTGATTAAAACGGAAACCACTGACAATGGTCAGGGGGGTATTCAACGACGTACCACGCGTATGATCCCCTATTCCCCTCAGGACTTTGGAAAAATACTCCCGGGGCTCCCGGGAAACTGAAACTGAGTATGTGTGGAGAGTCTCCCTCACCGGGGGGGGGATCGCATTCTGCTGAGCGAAGATGAAGCTAGAGGATATTGGGGACCCAGAGTCTTTCTAACCACAAATGATAACAGGGAACCATGGTCCTTGACCCAGAGGGTAGCCTACTGGGCAGGAGAATTAGACCAATGGAAAGAGGAGACCCTTTTTCTATTAAAACACCCACAGCGGGCCACATTCTGGAAAGCGTGCAGAAAACTGCTTGCCTCCAATTGATGCATGACCGTTTGCTGCTTCTGCAGCAGCCCTCCCCCATGCAGTGTGTGGCAGACCCCGAGAGGTCACATCCTCTGATCAGGGGACTTCCTGATGCTTTAAAACTATATGCTGTTCAGCTGCAAGACCGATTACGAACTCCCCGACCGAGACGAAGGGGAGGCCCCCCCAACATGACTTGGGGGGAGGTGGCACAGGAGCTAATTAATTACGGAAGGCGTATGGGATTCACTGGCCAGGGGGAAACAAAGCATAAAGCAGAAATAAGAAGAGTTGAGGAAAGTGGGAGGCAATATAAATCACTGCAACACCCACATCCTGGGAAACCGGTACGGGTGTTGGATAGCAGGAGACAATTATTATGGGCAGAAGGCATTTCAAAGGGAATTCCCAGAGAAGTCATGGATAGGTTACCAACTCCCAACCTGGAAGGTTTGGTAAGAAGTTGGGACAGGATAAGGGGAACCCCATCTTCCTCAAACCCCAAAGTTCCTCCTCCCTTATCCCAAGACCCCGTCTGCACCCCAGGACTCTTAAAACGAACCCTGAGACCGCACAATCCCGGATGGGCGCGACGAATATCTGATGCAGTAACTAAAGTCAATGGACGATGGGGAGTAAATGGCTGCCCCAGACTCGCTGCTTTTTGCCCTAATCCTCCATCCCTCTTACCTGGGACTGGGGAGAATAAGAAACCGAGGAATCCCTTGTATTACCCGGGACAACCGGTTCTAGTGGACTTACCCACTGTGGGGTAAAAGGAAGAGGGCACTGGGGAAGAAGACTTGTCTTATGTTGAGCTTGAGTGTCCTCAACGATACTACCTGTGGTAGTTATAACAGTTATTTTTATCATTTTTTGTAATTGTGTGCTGCGATCATAATTAGCTTTATTGTTGAAAACACAACAGCCAAGAATGGCATTCTTAACCTGTGTTGGAAAGATACTTCTTGTCTTAATGTGCTTATATGTGCTATGGCAAACCTACCACCAGAATACACTTCTGGGGCTTGGTATTGTACCGGCCGAATAGGTGATGGGGCAACCACCTTCTTCAGCCCTCTGGGCAACAGAGGTGCAACTTACTTTCAATTCCCACCAGGGATAAACGGGCCATTTGCTCAGGGCATTGGAGCTAAGAAGGGGCATTACTGGATATGCAGGCACACAGCATATACATTTTTACCCACGGGGTGGTTGGGAATTTGTTATATAGGGATTATCAGACCTTTGTTTTTCCTTTTGCCAGAAACAAGTGGACCTCGGTTAGGCATAAAGGTATATGATAACCTTGGAGACAGAAGTGTTGCCTGTAAGACGCGATCCATTAAGGGAAATTTGGGCGGGACGCAAAAATGGGGAAATAATCAGACTACAAGCGGCTCTAGAAATTATTACCAACAAAACCGCTGACACGATAGATCTTCTAACTTGGCAATCCCAACAGATGCGCACGGCAATCCTTCAGCACCACATGGTTTTTAGATTACCTGTTAGCTGAAGAGGGAGAAGTGTGTGGGAAATTAAATATTCCTAACTGTTGTTTGGAAATAGATGATGTAGGCGAAGTAGTTCTCCAGTTAACCAAAGATATCAGAAAAATAGCCCACGTCCCCGTCCAAACCTGGAATGGCTGGAGTGGCAATTTGTAGTCCTGGTTACTGGGGGCACCGTGGGTGAAACAGTTAATATTGTATTTGTTAGGTGCAGTTGCCGCCTTAATGTTCTTGTATAATTCCTTGCTTTGTTCAATTAATCGGACATGTTGTGTCAAATATGCAATTTGTTCCTACCACCTTGCCGGACGGCATAAAGAAAATCCGTGCCATCCATTGGCCGTGGCCAACCACAGTACCCATCATTTCCCAGTTTCTCCTGAAGGAGGAAATTGCATATTGACATCCACAGCGCATTTGCCAGCTGTTTTATGCCTATTGTAACAATCCTACCTCATTAACTCAGTTTTGATGTCTGTTTTGTAAAGTTAAATGTTGTTGAAGTTGTTAAAGAATAAGCTTGCATTGAGCAAGACCTCTGTTTAATCACTGTTAAGCACTTTATTTTTTACCCAAACCCATGTTGTTCCCACGACTTCCCCCCCGTCCCTAATTCTCTCTCCTTTCCTTCCTTGCTTGCTTGCTTGCTTTCTCTCTCTCTCTCTCCTGCTGCCAAGCTGCAATGTTGAGACACGGGGTGGTGTAGAGGACTGGTACTAAATGCGGTTTTGTCTTGACATTGCTGCTGCTGCTGCAAAGCTGCCGCTGCCAAGGTGTGTCGGGCAATGCCGCGCTGGCGCCCCCGGGAGCCGTCTGCGAAGTAAACAACCTCGTGCACCTGCACGGGGTAAAAAGGGTGCGAAAAGGGCAGAAGGGCGTCTCTAGGGCACGAACCGCACGTACTCATTTGCCATCTGCGCATGAGCAGGAGACCCCCAGATACCCCAGCCCATTTCTGGAAGGTTCCGAGAGGGCGGACTGCGCATGACGGTTAATCTGCATGGGAAGCGAGGAAGCACCTCCCAGAGGCCGGGCAAGAACCTATAAAAACTGCAGACTGTGTGAATGGGGGGGCTTGCTTGCGACGACTGAAGAACTCGAGCAGAGTCAGCGGAACCAGACGGGAGCTTCCCCCCTCTGCCCCCCCGCCCCGCCGCAAGGACTCCCAAAAGAAGAGGACCAACGGGACGCCGCTGGATCCACGGGTGGTGATATCTTTCTCTCTCTCTCTTCCCCTTTTCCTCTCTTTTTCCCTAAACGTGTGACGTGGGACATGTCTCGTTAGTTGATTCCATTTTGCCTTAATAAATCTTAAACTGGTTGGCTGGTGTCGTTTTCACCTTAATTGAGTGCAAGGGCATCACGAACTTGGTCGTTGGTCCTAAGGGGAGGGAGGTCGTCCTGAACGACTCCTTTCGGGCCGCGACACGTGTCTGATAGGTCACTGGCAGGCCCATAGCTGCTGCCTGTGCTTGTCAGGTCACAGCAGTCCTACAGCCTGATAGGCCAGTGGCAGACCCACAGCTGCTGGCTTTGCTTGTGAGGTCACAGCAGCCTCAGTGTCTTATAGGGCAGTGGCAGGCCAAGGGCTGCTGGCTGTGCTTGTGAGGTCACAGCAGCCTCAGTGCTTCACAGGCCAGTGGCAGGCACGTGGCTGCTGGCTGTGCTTTTCAGGTTACAGAAGCTTCAGTGCCAGGTATGCCAGTTCGAGGCCAATGACTGCTGGGTGGGCTTGTGAGGTCAGAGAAGCCTCAGTGCCCTATAGGGCAGTGGCAGGCCCATAGCTGCTCACTGGGCTTCTGAGGTCACAGCAGCCTCCATGCCCTTTAGGGCAGTGGCAGGCCCCTGACTATTTACTGTGCTTCTGAGTTGACAGCAGCGTCAGCGCCTCATCAGGCAGTTGGAGGCCAATGGCTGCTGGCTGTGCTTGTGAGGTCACAGCAGCCTCAGTGCCTGACAGGCCCATGGGAGGCCAATGTCTGCTTGGTGTGCTTTTGAGGTCACAGCAGCCTCCGTGCCTCCTAGGCCAGTGGCAGGCCCGAAGCTGCTGGCTGTGCTTGTAACGTCACAGCAGTCCTATTTCCTGATAGGCTTGTGGCAGGCCTCTGTCTGCTGGCTGCCTTTTGAGGTCACATTTGTCTCTGTACCTTATAGGGCAGTGGGAGGCCTCTGGCTCCTCGCTGTGCTTGTGAGGTCCCATCAGCCTCCTTTTCCTGTAGGCCAGAGGGAGGCCAATGGCTGCTTGGTGTGCTGGTGAGGTCAGAGCAAACTCAGTGCCTGTTTGGACAGTGGCAGGCCAATGGCTGCTGGCTGTGCTTGTGAGGTCACAGCAGCCTCCGTTCCCTATAGGCCAGTGGCAGGCCCATAGCTGCTGGCTGTGCTTGTGAGGTCACAGCAGTCCTAGTTCCTGATAGGGCCGTGGAAGGCCCCTGTGTGCTGGATGCCTTTTGAGGTCACATTTGTCTCTGTACCTTATAGGTCAGTGGGAGGCCCCTGGCTACTCGCTGTGCTTGTGAGGTCCCATCAGCCTCCTTTTCTTGTAGGCCAGTGGCAGACCAATTGCTGCTGGCTGTGCTTGTCAGGTCACAACACTCCTACAGCCTGATTGGCCAGCAGCAGGCCCCTGGCTGCTGGCTGTGCTTGTGAGGTCACAGCAGCCTCAGTGCCTCATAGCACAGTGGCAGGCCCATAGCTGCTGGCTGTGCTTGTGAGGTCACAGCAGCCTCAGTGCCCTATAGGGCAGTGGCAGGCCCTTGGCTGCTGCCTGGGCTCGTGAGGTCACAGCAGCCTCAGTGCTTCACAGGCCAGTGGCAGGCCCATAGCTGCTGGCTGTGCTTGTCAGGTCACAGCAGTCCTATTGCCTGATAGGCAAGTGGCAGACCCACAGCTGCTGGCTTTGCTTGTGAGGTCACAGCAGCCTCAGTGTCTTATAGGGCAGTGGCAGGCCCCTATCTGCTGTCTGTGCTTGTGAGGTCACAGCAGCCTCACTGCTTCACAGGCCAGTGGCAGGCCCATAGCTGCTGGCTGTGCTTGTCAGGTCACAGCAGTCCTATTGCCTGATAGGCAAGTGGCAGACCCACAGCTGCTGGCTTTGCTTGTGAGGTCACAGCAGCCTCAGTGTCTTACAGGGCAGTGGCAGGCCCCTGTCTGCTGTCTGTGCTCATGAGGTCACAGCAGCCTCAGTGCTTCACAGGCCAATGGCAGGCCCCTGTCTGCTGCCTGTGCTTGTGAGGTGACAGCAGCCTCCGTGCCCTTTATGGCAGTGGCAGGCCCGTGACAGTGTGCTGTGCTTGTGAGGTCAGAGCAGTGTCAGCGCCTCATCAGGCAGTGGCAGGCCCCTGGCTGCTGGCTGTGCTGGTGAGGTCACAGCAGCCTCAGTGCCTCCTAAGCCAGTGGCAGGCTCATGGCTACTGGCTGTGCTTGTGAGGTCACAGCAGCCTCAGTGCCTCCTAGGCCAGTGGCAGGCTCTTGGCTGCTGGCTGTGCTTGTGAGGTCACAGCACCCTCAGTGCCCCATAGGGCAGTGGCAGGCTCATGGCTGCTGGCTGTGCTTGTGAGGTCACAGCAGCCTCAGTGCCTCCCAGGCGACTGGCAAGCTCATGGCTGCTGGCTGGGCTTGTGAGGTCACAGCAGCCTCAGGGCCTCATAGGTTAGGGGCAAGCGCCCCCTTCTGTTTGTGCTTGTCAGGTCACAGCAGCCTCCGTGCCTCGTAGGCCAGTGGCAGTCCATTTCCTGCTGGTTGTGCTTGTGAGGTCACAGCAGTCTCAGTGCCTCCTATGGCAGTGGCAGGCTCCTGGCTGCTGGCTGTGCTGGTGAGGTCACAGCAGCCTCAGTGCCTCATAAGTTAGTCTACAGCGCCTCCTGCTGGCTGTGCTTGTGAGGTCACAGCAGCCTCAGTGCCTCCTAGGCCAGTGGCAGGCTCATGGCTGCTGGCTGTGCTTGTGAGGTCACAGCAGCCTCAGTGCCTCATAGGTCAGAAACAGGCTCCTGGCTGCCGGCTGTGCTTGTGAGGTCACAGCAGCCTCATTGCCTCCTAGGCCAGCGGCAGGCTCATGGCTGTTGGATGTGCTTGTAAGGTCACAGCAGCCTCATTGCCTCCGAGGCCAGCGGCAGGCTCATGGCTGCTGGCTGTGCTTGTGAGGTCACAGCAGCCTCAGTGCCTCCTAGGCCAGTGGCTGGCTCATGGCTGCTGGCTGTGCTTGTGAGGTCACAGTAGCCTGAGTGCCTCCTAGGCCGGTAGCAGGCTCACAGCTGCTGGCTGTGCTTGTGAGGTCACAGCAGCCTCAGTGCCTGCTAGGCCAGTGGCAGGCTCCTGGCTGCTGGCTGTGCTTGTGAGGTCACAGCAGCCTCAGTGCCTCCTAGGCCAGTGGCAGGCTCCTGGCTGCTGGCTGTGCTTGTGAGGTCACAGCAGCCTGAGTGCCTCCTAGGCCAGTGGCAGGCTCCTGGCTGCTGGCTGTGACTGTGAGGTCACAGCAGCCTCACTGCCTCCTACGCCAGTGTCAGGCTCCTGGCTGCTGGCTGCGCTTGTGAGGTCACAGCAGCCTCAGTGCCTCCTAGGCCAGTGGCAGGCCCATAGCTGCTGGCTGTGCTTGTCAGGTCACAGCAGTCCTATTCCTGATAGGCCCGTGGGAGGCCTCTGTCTGCTGGCTGCCTTTTGAGGTCACATTTGTCTCTGTACCTTATAGGGCAGTGGGAGGCCGCTGGCTACTCGCTGTGCTTGTGAGGTCACATCAGCCTCCTTTTCCTGTAGGCCAGTGGCAGACCCACAGCTGCTGGCTTTGCTTGTGACGTCACAGCAGCCTCAGTGTCTTACAGGCAGTGGCAGGCTCATGGCTGCTGGCTGTGCTTGTGAGGTCACAGCAGCCTCCGTGCCTTTTATGGCAGTGGCAGGCTCGCGACAGTGTGCTGTGCTTGTGAGGTCAGATCAGTGTCAGCGCCTCATCGGGCAGTGGAAGGCCAATGGCTGCTGGCTGTGTTTGTGAGGTCACATCAGCCTCCGTTCCCTATAGGCCAGTGGCAGGCCCTTCACTGCTGGCTGTGCTTGTGAGCTCACAGCAGTGTCAGCGCCTCATCAGGCAGTGGAAGGCCCCTGCCTGCTGGCTGTGCTTGTGAGCTCACAGCAGTGTCAGTGCCTCATCAGGCAGTGGAAGGCCCCTGGCTGCTGGCTGTGCTTGTGAGCTCACAGCAGTCCTATTGCCTGATAGGTCTGTGGCAGGCCAATGGCTGCTGGCTGTGCTTGTGAGGTCACAGCAGTCTGAGTGACTGATAGGCCAGTGGCAGGCCTCTGGGTGCTGGCTGATTTTGTGAGGTCACAGCAGCCTCAGTGCCTCATATGCCAGTGCGATGCCCTGGCTGCTGGCTGCTGGCTGTGCTTGTGAGGTCACAGCAGTCCTGTTGCCTGATAGGCCAGTGGCAGGCCCATGGCTGCTGGCTGCGTTTTGAGGTCACCTTTGTCTTAGTGCCTCATTGGCCAGTGGGATGCCCATGGCTGCTGGCTGTACTTGTGATGTCACGGAAGTACCAGTGCCTGATAGGGCAGTGACAGCTCCATGCCTGCTGGCTGCGTTATGAGGTCACGTTTGTCTCGGGGCCTCATAGGGCAGTTGGATGCCCATGCCTGCTGGCCGTGCTTGTAAGGTCACAGCAGTCCTGTTGCCTGATAGGCCAGTTCAAGGCCAATGACTGCTGTGAGGTCAGAGAAGCCTCAGTGCCCTATAGGCCAGTGGGAGGCCCATAGCTGCTGGCTGTGCTTGTGAGGTCACAGCAGCCTCAGTGCCCTATAGGGCAGTTTCAGGCCCATACATGCTGGCTGTGCTTGTGAGGTCACGGCAGCCTGAGTGCTTCACAGGCCAATGGCAGGCCCCTGGCTGCTGGCTGTGCTTGTGAGGTCACAGCAGCCTCCGTGCCCTTTATGGCAGTGGCAGGCCCGTGACAGTGTGCTGTGCTTGTGAATAATTTGTAGTACAGAGGATCCGACAATGAAGGATAATCCTCTTTTTGCGAATCTGAAGGGCTATAAAGCCCTGCTCTCTCTTGGCATGGCTCGGGCAACAGTTTGTGGTGTTTTAGGGGCGGCACTAATTGCTGCCCGGTGGGGGAGGCAAGGTGATAAAAAGACCATTGAGTCCTTGGGAGAACACATAAGAAACTCCCAGAGTCGAGCCAAAGAGACAATCGAGTTCTTGCAAGACTCCCGGAGTCGAGCCAAAGAGACAGTTGAGTCTTTGCAAGAACAGGTAAGAAACTTGCAAAGTCAACTCACTGCGGAGCGCAACCATACTCAGCGGCTTCACATAATCTTATCAGACTCACTAGACCGAGAGAGAATCCTGCGGTCTGAATTGGAAGAAAACAGGCGGGGGGTTAATGATAGTGAACCGGGATTCTCGAATGTGGCCGAACTAGACGGAAAACAGGCATCTGATCTAAAATCCATATATCCAATTAAAGAATTAGAAGACAGCAGGAACTGCTTTTATCCTGGAGATGGGAATGTAGTAATGAGACCCTTGATTAAAACGGAAACCACTGATAATGGTCAGGGGGGTATTCAACGACGTACCACGCGTATTATCCCCTATTCCCCTCAGGACTTGGCTAAAATACAGGAAAAATACTCCCGGGGCTCCCGGGAAACTGAAACTGAGTATGTGTGGAGAGTCTCCCTCACCGGGGGGGATCGCATTCTGCTGAGCGAAGATGAAGCTAGAGGATATTGGGGACCCAGAGTCTTTCTAACCACAAATGATAACAGGGAACCATGGTCCTTGACCCAGAGGGTAGCCTACTGGGCAGGAGGATTAGACCCAATGGAAAGAGGAGACCCCTTTTCTATTAAAACACCCACAGCGGGCCACATTCTGGAAAGCGTGCAGAAAACTGCTTGCCTCCAATTGATGCATGACCGTTTGCTGCTTCCGCAGCAGCCCTCCCCCATGCAGTGTGTGGCAGACCCCGAGAGGTCACATCCTCTGATCAGGGGACTTCCTGATGCTGTTCAGCTGCAAGACCGATTACGAAGTCCCCGACTGAGACGAAGGGGAGGCCCCCCCGACATGACTTGGGGGGAGGTGGCACAGGAGCTAATTAATTACGGAAGGCGTATGGGATTCACTGGCCAGGGGGAAACAAAGCATAAAGCAGAAATAAGAAGAGTTGAGGAAAGTGGGAGGCAATATAAATCACTGCAACACCCACATCCTGGGAAACCGGTACGGGTGTTGGATAGCAGGAGACAATTATTATGGGCAGAAGGCATTTCAAAGGGAATTCCCAGAGAAGTCATGGATAGGTTACCAACTCCCAACCTGGAAGGTTTGGTAAGAAGTTGGGACAGGATAAGGGGAACCCCATCTTCCTCAAACCCCAAAGTTCCTCCTCCCTTATCCCAAGACCCCGTCTGCACCCCAGGACTCTTAAAACGAACCCTGAGACCGCACAATCCCGGATGGGCGCGACGAATATCTGATGCAGTAACTAAAGTCAATGGACGATGGGGAGTAAATGGCTGCCCCAGACTCACTGCTTTTTGCCCTAATCCTCCATCCCTCTTACCTGGGACTGGGGAGAATAAGAAACCGAGGAATCCCTTGTATTACCCGGGACAACCGGTTCTAGTGGACTTACCCACTGTGGGACAAATACCTCTAGTACTAAAAGCTTCAAAAAATCTGTATGCATGGGTAGCTACTGATGCCCATGGGAAAGATCATAGAATCCATGCCAGGTGGATCCTCCCTTCCTTTTAGGTCAACAATGTAAAAGGAAGAGGACACTGGGGAAGAAGACTTGTCTTATGTTGAGCTTGAGTGTCCTCAACGATACTACCTGTGGTAGTTATAACAGTTATTTTTATCATTTTTTGTAATTGTGTGCTGCGATCATAATTAGCTTTATTGTTGAAAACACAACAGCCAAGAATGGCATTCTTAACCTGTGTTGGAAAGATACTTCTTGTCTTAATGTGCTTATATGTGCTATGGCAAACCTACCACCAGAATACACTTCTGGGGCTTGGTATTGTACCGGCCGAATAGGTGATGGGGCAACCACCTTCTTCAGCCCTCTGGGCAACAGAGGTGCAACTTACTTTCAATTCCCACCAGGGATAAACGGGCCATTTGCTCAGGGCATTGGAGCTAAGAAGGGGCATTACTGGATATGCAGGCACACAGCATATACATTTTTACCCACGGGGTGGTTGGGAATTTGTTATATAGGGATTATCAGACCTTTGTTTTTCCTTTTGCCAGAAACAAGTGGACCTCGGTTAGGCATAAAGGTATATGATAACCTTGGAGACAGAAGTGTTGCCTGTAAGACGCGATCCATTAAGGGAAATTTGGGCGGGACGCAAAAATGGGGAAATAATCAGACTACAAGCGGCTCTAGAAATTATTACCAACAAAACCGCTGACACCATAGATCTTCTAACTTGGCAATCCCAACAGATGCGCACGGCAATCCTTCAGCACCACATGGTTTTTAGATTACCTGTTAGCTGAAGAGGGAGAAGTGTGTGGGAAATTAAATATTCCTAACTGTTGTTTGGAAATAGATGATGTAGGCAAAGTAGTTCTCCAGTTAACCAAAGATATCAGAAAAATAGCCCACGTCCTCATCCAAACCTGGAATGGCTGGAGTGGCGATTTGTAGTCCTGGTTACTGGGGGCACCGTGGGTGAAACAGTTAATATTGTATTTGTTAGGTGCAGTTGCCGCCTTAATGTTCTTGTATAATTCCTTGCTTTGTTCAATTAATCGGACATGTTGTGTCAAATATGCAATTTGTTCCTACCACCTTGCCGGACGGCATAAAGAAAATCCGTGCCATCCATTGGCCGTGGCCAACCACAGTACCCATCATTTCCCAGTTTCTCCTGAAGGAGGAAATTGCATATTGACATCCACAGCGCATTTGCCAGCTGTTTTATGCCTATTGTAACAATCCTACCTCATTAACTCAGTTTTGATGTCTGTTTTGTAAAGTTAACTGTTGTTGAAGTTGTTAAAGAATAAGCTTGCATTGAGCAAGACCTCTGTTTAATCACTGTTAAGCACTTTATTTTTTACCCAAACCCATGTTGTTCCCACGACTTCCCCCCCGTCCCTAATTCTCTCTCCTTTCCTTCCTTGCTTGCTTGCTTGCTTTCTCTCTCTCTCTCTCCTGCTGCCAAGCTGCAATGTTGAGACACGGGGTGGTGTAGAGGACCGGTACTAAATGCGGTTTTTGTCTTGACATTGCTGCTGCTGCTGCAAAGCTGCCGCTGCCAAGGTGTGTCGGGCAATGCCGCGCTGGCGCCCCCGGGAGCCGTCTGCGAAGTAAACAACCTCGTGCACCTGCACAGGGTAAAAAGGGTGCGAAAAGGGCAGAAGGGCGTCTCTAGGGCACGAACCGCACGTACTCATTTGCCATCTGCGCATGAGCAGGAGACCCCCAGATACCCCAGCCCATTTCTGGAAGGTTCCGAGAGGGCGGACTGCGCATGACGGTTAATCTGCATGGGAAGCGAGGAAGCACCTCCCAGAGGCCGGGCAAGAACCTATAAAAACCGCAGACTGTGTGAATGGGGGGGCTTGCTTGCGACGACTGAAGAACTCGAGCAGAGTCAGCGGAACCAGACGGGAGCTTCCCCCCTCTGCCCCCCCGCCCCGCCGCAAGGACTCCCAAAAGAAGAGGACCAACGGGACGCCACTGGATCCACGGGTGGTGATATCTTTCTCTCTCTCTCTTCCCCTTTTCCTCTCTTTTTCCCTAAACGTGTGACGCGGGACATGTCTCGTTAGTTGATTCCATTTTGCCTTAATAAATCTTAAACTGGTTGGCTGGTGTCGTTTTCACCTTAATTGAGTGCAAGGGCATCACGAACTTGGTCGTTGGTCCTAAGGGGAGGGAGGTCGTCCTGAACGACTCCTTTCGGGCCGCGACACGTGTCTGATAGGTCACTGGCAGGCCCATAGCTGCTGGCTGTGCTTGTGAGGTCACAGCAGTCCTATAGCCTGATAGGCCAGTGGGATGGCTCCTGGCTGTTGGCTGTCCTTGTGAGGTCATAGCAGCATCAGTGCCTCATAGGCCAAAGGGAGTCCCCTGGCTGCTGGCTTTGCTTGTGAGGTCACAGCAGCCTCAGTGTCTCATAGGGCAGTGGCAGGCCCCTGGCTGCTGGTTGTGCTTGTGAGGCCATGTTTGTCTCCGTGCTTCACAGTTCAGTGGCAGGCCCACAGCTGCTGCCTGTGCTTGTGAAGGCACAGGAGTCCTAGTTCCTCATACACCAGGGGCAGGCCCATGGCTGCTGGCTGTGCTTGTGAGGTCACAGCAGTATGAGTGCCTGATAGCCAGTGCGAGGTCCATAGCTGCTGGTTGTGCTTGTGAGGTCAGAGAAGCCTCAGTGCCTCATAGGCCAGTGGCAGGCCCATAGCTGCTGGCTGTGCTTGTGAGGTCACAGCAGTCCTATTTCCTGATAGGCCCGTGGGAGGCCCCGTCTGCTGGCTGCCTTTTGAGGTCACATTTGTCTCTGTACCTTATAGGGCAATGGCAGGCCTCTGGCTCCTCGCTGTGCTTGTGAGGTCACAGCAGCCTCAGTGCCCTATAGGCCAGTGGCAGGCCCATAGCTGCTGGCTGTGCTTGTCAGGTCACAGCAGTCCTATTGCCTGACAGGCCAGTGGCAGACCCACAGCTGCTGGCTTTGCTTGTGACGTCACAGCAGCCTCAGTGTCTTATAGGGCAGTTGGATGCCCATGCCTGCTGGCCGTGCTTGTGAGGTCACAGCAGCCTCAGTGCCTGATAGGCCAGTTTGAGGCCAATGACTGCTGGGTGGGCTTGTGAGGTCACAGCAGCCTCAGTGCCTCATAGGCGAGAGAGAGGCCCCTGGCTGCTGGCTGTGTTTGTGAGTGTTAAAGAATAGTGAATTGAAACTGTCTAGAAATAGCTGCTTAGCACAACTTACATAAAACTTGCTTAGCATGAGTGGCTAGATTTGCTGAAGCCTTAGGCTGCATGTGGGAAAAGTAACGAATCTTTACCTAGTTTAATAAAAAATAGTGCCTCAGAGCTCATTCAGGCTGGGAAAATAAGGAAGCCACACGCAGTCTGCGCACCTGTGTCACCGACTCCGAGAGGGAAGACGCCAAAACAATTGGGAAAATAAGACCTTGGGAAACAGCCGCCAGACCCAACAAAAACAGAGGTACAACCATCATCAGAGACTGCAAAAAAACAAAAAAAAGGAGAAAACCAGCTTGCCTCAGAAAGATGATGAGACCCAATCAGGAGCAGGAGACCCCAGACCAAAAAGTTACTATTGGTCTAACTACCGCGTGAGGGGTGGGAAATGGAAGTCGAAAAGACTGTAATTACCCAGGATTTGTTTATGTTAGGGTCCCTCTTCGGAGGCACCCAGCTCGAGCTGTAATTACGGTACGCGCGTGATTAAAATTATCTGATTTGTTTTGATTTGGCTCTGAACTTTACTTGGGGGAACCTAGGGTCGAGCCCTGTTATGGTGGCCGACAGGCCTAATTTCCATAACAGTTTGGCACCCCAGATGGGACCCTAGGCGACCACTGTTGGGGCCTCTCATCTCCAAACAATCATCTGGCGCCATCGGGTGAGTTCACCTGGGATCTTTGGCAACGAGAGGCACCTAGAAGGTGAGTCTTAAACTCCCGCCTAAATTCTAAATTCTGGTCTGGTAACAGTGCACTGAAAGGGTACGCGGACTGATCACTGTAAGGCGTACCAGGTGTGTGGGGGGGGTACGCGGGCTGGCCACTGTAAGGCATACCAGGGGGACAGGTAGGAGTCCCATCCCCAGGGTTAGAGTGGGTTTTAAGTCCCAGCTCGGTCCGGCCGGAGGAGGGTTGTGCAGCCTGATCAGCATAAGGCGCACTGCAAAACTGTAAGACCGAAATCTAGAGTCACCGTGACTGGTGTGAGTGTAAACAGCACTGTGTGTTTGTGTGTGTGTGTGTGTGTGTGTGTGAGTGCGTGTAGCCTGGGAACCGATTGGGGCACCCGTCGGCTGAGAAGCCGCCTGCTGCGAAGGGACAGCAGTCCTAGCAGTTAAAGACGCGGGTGGTGTGAGTGCAGTTCCCAGAGAGCGAGAGAAAGAGAGGGAGAGAAATAGTGTGTGTGATCACACCAGCTACAGGGACTGGTGTTACCGGGAAGGAAGTGCACTGCCTGATTTGCTTAAGACGCACTTTTCAGGAACTCAATATGGGAAATAATTTCGGCATAGAAAAGGGGACGCCCTTAGCCGAAATTTTGGTAAACTGGAGTAAGATTGATGGTACCAAAAATTTAGGGAGAAAAAGGTTAGTCCAACTATGTCAGGAGGATTGGCCGTTCCTGACTAAGGAAGGTAATCTGGCAGAGCGATGGCCACCCCAGGGGTCCTTCAGTTACCAGGAACTAACTTTCCTGCGTCATCATTTGCAGAATAGGTTCCCCAGACAAATGGATTACTGGTATGTATGGGACAACTGGGCATTTGCTAGATGAAAAGAGGCGCCTAGGAAAGAGAGACTCTTTCCTCAGAATGCTGTAAGTACCGCAGCTGCTGAAACGCTTGTGGAAACTATTCCACCCTATGCGCTACCCTCTGCTTCAGCTTCCCTACACCCCCGCTTGCCTTCCGCCCCCGCCTTTCAAGCTCCTCTGGAAGGCCTTCCTGTGCCAGGAGTGCCCCCACCCGGTCTGGAAGGGGTACCTCGGGTCGCCACAACACGAGTTTACCGACCCTGGAGACCCCAAGATTTAATTATATGGAGTCAACGGCTCCCCAGACTTAGGGATGATCCAGAAAGAGTGTTACAAATCATAAGGGGAATTATGCGGGCGTATGACCCTACCTGGGGAGATGTACAAATGCTCCTTGAATCTGTGTTCACTCCAGATGAAAGGTGCTCAATTTTGGATGCAAACCACCGTTGGGCAGCAGAGAGGGGTGTGTTGGGGCTGCTCAAACAGCCTGGCCAGCTGTGGACCCCGGATGGAATCATAATGTAGATGCAGATTACAGGCAGTTGCAATTAGCCAGAGAGGGCTTAGAAGAAGCTATACGTTTGGCAGGACAAAAGACTGCAAGTAAGGGAGTGTCAGCAACAGGCAGAGGAACACCCCTCAGCTTTCTTTGCTAGGCTAATTAAGCAAGTCAGAATGTATGGGGGAGGACTAGACCCAGAAGCCGAGGCTAACAGGCCGCTAATGATTTCCACATTTGTAGACCAAGCAGCCCCGGACATTAGAAAGTAGTTTTCCAAACATGTTTCTGACTGGCCAGGAAAGCGAATGGATGAAATAATACGTTTAGCCACATTTGTGTATAATAGTCGAGAGGAGGAGAGGGCAAAAGAAAAGAGACAGCAAAAAAAAGAGGAAGTTAGTGTGTTAGCAGCTGTGTTAAGAGATGGATTTAGAGGACCCAGGGGGAGGGGAGGTGAAAGAGCCAGGAGAGATAGATGGAACCAAAGTGAACGTGCTGTACAGTCAGGAGTTAATGATTGTTATTATTGTGGGGAACAAGGACACTGGCAGCAGGAGTGCCCAGTGAGGCCCCGTGTAGTTAGGAACAGAGGAACCGGCATGAGACAATCAAACGCTAAGGAGGAGACCAGGCGATTCCCAGTCAATCCACAATGAGAGGAAACAGGAGACTCAGAAAATACTGTGGAAATTGGAGTAAATTTATGGGATGTAGTTTTGGATTTTGAGGGTCACGTAATGGCAATACTGAAGGTTTAGAAGTTCCCTTTCTAGTGGATACTGGAGCCACCCTTTCCCTTTTAAATTTTGAGCCTAAAGGATGCAAATCATCAGATAAAATAGCGATGCAAGGAGTGATGGGAAAGGGCGAATGAATGTTATCTAAGCCCTTATTACTCACTATTGAGGGTAAAACAGTGTGGGGACATTTTATAATTTCCACAGACGCACCTATATGCCTTTTGGGGAGAGATCTCCTGCAAGCCTTGGATACTCAGATCTGCTTACAGCCAGAAGGGATAAAGCTAATAATTATGGGTTCATGTGTTCTGGCTAAGACACCAGAACCAGAGTCAACTAATCTGCAAATTCCAACAGGTTTAGAATCAGTTTCTAAAAAATTATGGAGCTCTTCAGGAATGGATGTGGGACTACTGAAATCAGCCGGTCCAGTCTCGATAAAAACAAAGGGGGGATTGCCTCCTGCAGTTAAACAATATCCTATCCCAAAGGAAGCAGAGAAGAGTATCCAAAAACAAACTGATCATTATCTGAAAATGGGTATCCTTAGAGTCTGTGAATCCCCATATAACACCCCAATTCTGCCAGTTAAAAAGAACAGGCAAGATGCTGATGGTGATCCAGAGTATCGCTTTGTACAAGACTTAAGGGCTATAAACCAACATGTAATTGCTCCACATCCAGTAGTCCCCGACCCATCAACCATTTTACTACAGATACCCCACTGGGCAACTTATTTTACTGTGACTGACCTAACAGCAGCCTTTTTTAGTATACCGATAGCTGAAGATAGCCAAGATCTCTTTGCTTTCACTTGGAAGGGACAACAATTAACTTGGACAAGGCTGCCACAGGGATTTACTGGGTCTCCGACTGTTTTTTCGCGTATACTTAAAAATGACCTCTCAGATATCGAACTTCCAGGACATTCTGCATTAATACAATATGTAGATGATTTGTTATTAGCAAGTAAAGATTATGAGACATGTTTGAAAGATACTGTTTCTCTATGTAACGCTCTTGCAGAAAAAGGGCATCGAGCATCTCTGTCTAAACTCCAGCTGTGTCAAAGAGAGGTAAAATATTTGGGTTTTATCTTAAGAGAAGGACACAGGTTAGTTGATCCAGAACGAGTAAAGACAATTCTTGATATGCCTCGTCCTGTAACAAAAAAACAGCTTAGGGGATTTTTAGGAGCTGTAGGATTCTGCCGACCGTGGATTCCGGGGTTAGCAGAATTTACTAAGCCTCTGGTACAGGCAACAAAAAAGGAGGAGATAGAGCCTTTGGCCTGGGGCCCAGAAAGGGAGAAAGCTTTTACATCTGTGAAAAAAGCGTTGGTTTCAGCCCCTGCTCTCGGGTTACCAGATTATAGCAAACTATTTGAATTATTTGTCCATGAGCGACAGGGAGTAGCAAGTGGGGTACTCACCCAAAAACTAGGCCCTCACCGTAGACCAGTGGCCTATTACTCCACGCAACTAGATGAGGTAGCTAAAGGCACTCCAGGATGCATCAGAGCAACAGCAGCTACTGCAGCTCTTACTGAAAAAAACACGACCTGTGGTTTTGGGTCATTCATTAACTGTGTATGTGCCACATGAAGTAGAACTGTTAATGAAGCAATATGCGACTCAAGCACTATCCCCACAGAGAGCTGACCGCTATGAACTGATAATACTGCATGCAGATAATGTGACTTTCAAAAGATGCAATATTTTGAATCCAGCAACGCTATTGCCTCAACCGGAGGACGGAGAGCCACATCATTCCTGTGAGCAGGTGGTCGTCAGCTTGAGCAAGCCCCGGGAGGACCTTAAAGATGAACCTTTGGAGAACCCGGACTTAGTTCTGTTTACAGATGGGTCATCCTATTATTTGGACGGAAGACGTCACTCCGGCTATGCTGTCACTAACGTCTTTGAGGTGCTCGAGGCCAATCCTTTGTCTCCATCAGTAAGTGCTCAAGGAGCAGAATTAATAGCATTGACCCAAGCAGCAAAAAATAGGTAAGAGCTTGCGGGTAAATATCTATACCGACTCTAAATATGCATTTGGAGTGTGTCATGCAACAGGGATGTTATGGAAAGAACGAGGATTCTTGTCGTCATCAGGAAAGAAATTAGCTAATGGAGAAGAAATACGTAATTTGCTGGAAGCAGTTCAACTGCCCAAAGAAATTGCGGTAATACACTGCCCAGCCCATACTAAAGACACTACAGAAATTAGCAGAGGAAATGCTCTAGCCAACGCTGCTGCGAGGGCTGCAGCTCAACAACCTCTGAGAGAATGTATGGGGGCAGTTCCAAGGATGGACCAGAGTGAGTGGCCAAACTTAATAGACCCCAAAACTATGTATGAAAAAGACTGCTCAGTGGAAGAGAAAAAACAATGGGAACAGTGGGAAGCAAAACAAAATGGTGGCGGAATATGGACAATTGGGGAAAAACCAATTCTACCAAAAAAATATTGAATTACTATAGCTAGGTGGTTTCACGATAAAGCTCATGGGGGAGCCGAGGGAATAGCTAAACAGGTACAGAAAGTATGGGCTGCTCCAGGAATTTATGCAGCTGCTAGAAGAATAACAAATAGCTGCCCGACCTGCCAGAAGTTTTCAAATAACAAGCCAAGCTCAGATTTGGGGGGGGACGACCATGGGCTTACTTCCCTTTCCAGAAGCTGCAAATAGCTTATGCAGATATGCCATCTGTCTATGGATACAAACACTTGTTAGTGATAGTAGATCAGTTATCAGGCTGGGTAGAAGCTTTTCCAACAAGAAAGGCTGACACAGGGGGAGTGGTAAAAGCCTTACTGAAGGAAATCATACCCAGGTATGGGGTCCCAGAAGCCATTGATTCAGACAGGGGTGCCCATTTTACAGCAAGCATAATCAATCAGTTATGTAAATCGTTAGGAATAAAAAGAAACCTACATGCTCCTTATCACCCACAATCTTCAGGACAAGTAGAAAGAATGAATAGAACATTAAAAGAGAAAATAGCAAGAATATGCACACATGCTAGCCTAAAATGGCCAGAGGCATTAAACTTAGCTCTGTGGGATGTTCGAAATTCTCCACGGCAACCCATAGGACTACCACCAGCAGAAATTCTTTTTGGGAGACATTTAGCGATACCAGGGACTTATATCCCTGCTAAGACCAGCCTATTAGACGGAGATGAACGAGTAACACAATAGGTACTAGCCTTACAAGAACGGTTTAAGGCCTTGCAAAATCAGGCTCAGTGGTTTCAGCCAGTGCCATCAGACATTCAGGCACATGCTATACAGCCTGGAGATAAAGTGTTGATAAAGGTATTCTCGCGAAAAACAAAACTAGAACCAAAATGGGAAGGACCCTATACTGTATTGTTAAGTTCTTACTGCGCTGTTAAAATTCTAGGAAAAGAGAATTGGATTCACCACTCTCACATGAAACGAGTGACAGTCCAAGAAGCAAACACAGCAGAGGTTGCAGCAGAACAGTGAAAACAACCACGTAAAGCTCGATGGGATACACGACTTCCCCAGGGTAGTCTGTTCGGACTCGCCTCACTAACACAAATCTCTTTCCCTTTACTGCACCCTGCTGTTTCAAACCCTGGCAATGCTACTTTCCCTAAGCTGTGGTCAAAGAACCTTAGAGTGGCCATGGTCCCAGGCCCGTGTTAAGTATACCGGAAGTATGGGATTAAGTTCTGATAAAAACTTAAACCTCTCAGCCCTGGTCATGCATGGAACTGAAGTATACTCAGAAAATGAATGGAGCTGGGATAATACTAACCAACTTCCCCAACTCCTGGGAAGGACAGGAAAGGAAATAAAGATAGGGTGTCGAGTGATCAACGGGTCCACCCATGAGAAGGCAACTCAAATCTCTCTCACTAAAATCAAATCAAATGAAAAAGAAAGGAAAATTTGTGCCACTGAAAAACTGGATTGTTGGTACAATTTTACCTTAGAACAACCTGTTGTTATAGTTTGCCTGTGGGCTCACCACAATGTGGGACTGTCATTTGAATTTAAAATAGACATTATTGAGCCCAGTACAGCAATACCTACCCTGACTACAATTATTTCCACCAATATAAATAACTCTGTTACCATGAAGAGTAAGAAAACCTTATCCCCACAAATCTTTGAAATTGGACCGTATGTGATTAGAAATACAGGCCAACAACGAGTGTTATTTAATCCATCATGGTCTCTCAAACGAGTAGAGCTATTAATGCAAATTATATCTCTACAATCAAACCGACCTGTTCACCATTCTTAGGTACGTCCTATGTGGGATGGACGGCGTGGTTACATAGGCGAACCCTCACCTCTCCAAAATGAACAAGGAGAGATGTGACCGGTATCATAGGAACAGGATTGGGAGTCCTAAACAGTATAGATGCTGAAGTACTCGTAAATAAACTGAGCACAACAACAAGTGACTTATACAGATTAAAACATCCATTGAGGTCTTCTCTATTAGCATTAGGAACTAACCAATGGCTTTCATCCGAGATATTACCTCAGTGGGAAAAAATGAATGAAAAAGATCACCACTTGATAGTGGATGCACTTGGGGAAGCCCAAATTAATATTTCCCTGGCCCTCAGTTGCATCCAAGCTCAACTGTGGATGCAATCTATGGCAGCAGCGATTATAAGGGAGGGGAAGAAGGCACTTTACCCACTGAAATTCGAAAGGTAATTTGGGATAATGTGACCGAATTTGAAAAGGAATTCCAATCCTGGTGGTATCTGGTCAATTTTACTTATGATCCTATCAACACTAAGGCCACAGCCTTTGTTTCAACAATACGTAATGCTCCAACATATACAATATATCCAATCATTGCATTAGGATTAAATCACAATGGAGCTATACTCTATCCATTGGAACACAGAGTATGGGCCCAACGAAATGGAAATAAATGGCAAACTGTGGACGTTAGCGCATGTATTGTACAGGAACAGCAAGGGTTTATTTGTGAAAGTAATACCATCAAAGCCCAAGACATTTGTCTTGACACTGAGCAAAATGTTTGTCACTTTGAAATACACCCTGATGAAACACCTGCAACTATACTTGTATATATTGGGAGAGGGTGTGTATGTATGAGAACCTTTTGTAGTCTTATAGTTATAGATGGCATTGTAGTAGATATGAGTAATCATTGAAATATTTGTATTTGTAGCTTTACCAAAATCATGGGATGTGATTTCAATTATTCAGCTCCTATCACGTCTTATCAATTGTTACAATCTAATTATACATTAATTCAAAATTTACTACCTACTCCCATTGGGATGAATCTCACCCTGGTAAGGAAACTACTGCAACATGATGATTTGCATCAACTGCTAGAGCGCATCCGGAACAGTGGACAGAAAACTCTAATCACTGTTCACCATGATGCAAAAGAGATACATCATATCTTAGAAAGGGTAAAAAGGGATGGAGAACATCATGGCTGGGAAACTCTTCTAGGGTGGTCACCAACCACAACAGGGATTTATAATCATGTATTGCACCCGGTAGTAGTTGTGTTCAGTTTAACTGTGTTATGCCTATTGCTTACGATCATATTATATATAAGAGTATGGAAAGTGATAGTATGCCTCGAAAGACTTCGAGAACTCTGTTTAAAATATTAGCAGGGATGCTTCATAAAAACAAAGGGGGGAAACTGTTAAAGAATAGTGAATTGAAACTGTCTAGAAATGGCTGCTTAGCACAACTTACATAAAACTTGCTTAGCATGAGTGGCTAGATTTGCTGAAGCCTTAGGCCGTGCGTGGGAAAAGTAACGAATCTTTACTTAGTTTAATAAAAAATAGTGCCTCAGAGCTCGTTCAGGCTGGGAAGATAAGGGAGCCACACGCAGTCTGCGCACCTGTGTCACCGACTCCGAGAGGGAAGACGCCAAAACAATGGGGGAAAATAAGACCTTGGGAGGCAACCGCCAGACCCAACAAAAACAGAAGTACAACCGTCATCAGAGACTGCAAAAAAACAAGAATAAGGAGAAAACCAGCTTGCCTCAGAAAGACGATGAGACCCAATGAGGAGCAGGAGACCCCAGACCAAAAAATTACTATTGGGCTAACTATCGCGTGAGGGGTGGGAAATGGAAGTCGAAAAGACTATAATTACCCAGGATTTGTTTATGTTAGGGTCCCTCTTCGGAGGCACCCAGCTCGAGCTGTAATTACGGCACACGTGTGATTAAAATTTACTTTGTTTTGATTTGGCTCTGAACTTTACTTGGGGGAACCTAGGGTCGAACTCTGTTATGGTGGCCGACAAGCCTAATTTCCGTAACAGGCCGATGAGGCTGCAAAATTATCCATGTCAGTGGCAGCATTAGTTCCAGAGAGAATGTTAAAAATGGAAATTCCAGTATACACTGAAAAAGAAAATAAATTAGCAGAAATACTGAAATGCATAAAAACTCCTGAAGGATGGTGGGTGACATCTACTGGACAGTGTGTGGTAACTTTGCCGATAATGAAGAAGCTGATGAAGCAAATACATGATAGTACCCACATGGGAGCTGAGGCATTGGTTGAAACAGTTAAAAGATTTGCTGTGGGAGTTAGTATGTTAATAATTGCAAAGGGTATTACACAAAAATGTGAAATCTGTCTTAGAAATAATCCCAGGATTCAGAAGAAGCCCCCCCAGGGGAAGTAAAAAGGGGCTTCATGCCTGGGGATTACTGGCAAATTGATTTTTCTGAATTACCAAGATGTAATGGATATAAACATTTGTTGGTAATTGTTGACACCTTTTCAGGATGGCCTGAGGCTTTCCCGTGTCGTACCACTAAAGCAGGGGAGGTAGTGAAAATGTTATTAAAAGAAATCATACCAAGATTTAGGGTACCAGAAGGGTTTTCTTCAGATAGGGGACCTCATTTTATAGCAGAAATAGTACAACAAATCTCAAAAATACTACAAATTAAATGGGACTTACATACCCCCTGGAGGCCACAATCCAGTGGAAAAGTGGAAAGAATGAATCAAACAATTAAGAGACAGGTAGGAAAATTGTGTCAGGAGACTCAGATGAAATGGACTGATGTTTTACCTCTGGCATTATTAAGAACCAGAATAACCCCAAGGGTTAGGGAGAAAGTTAGTCCATTTGAGATTCTGTATGGCAAACCTTACACTGTAAATTTAACTGGAAATGAAATTCAAATGCACGTTAAGGGTGATCAAATTTTAAGTGATTATCTCTTGTCTATGGCAAAGGTTCTTCTCTCCGTAGGTACATCCAGTTATACTTTTAGATTACACCCGAGTGAAAGCAGTACCTCGAGAGACGTGGAAAGCTGAACAAGTTCAACCTCTAAAGTTAAAAATATATAAAGATATATGAGATGTATTAGAAGCGAATCGGTTTTAAATTTAGATTGTATTCAGGGAAAAAATGCTTTAATCTGTTTGTTAGGAATAGGGTTAATATTGTTGTTACGGTATCTGTGTAAAAATGATGTTCTCCTTAACAACCAGGGGAGAAATGTGGTGGTTAGTTTTTCTAGGTTACCTGAGCCAAACAATTAAAGGGAATCAGGAAGGATTTTGGAGTCACAATCTCCATTTGGAAGTAATTACGAAATCTATGAAGATAGTTAACCAGAGGGATTGCTGGGTGTGTACCCACTTCCCTGAACTTTCCAACAAGGGCTTCCCACTAATTGGAGTGCCTATGAAACAACCAAACAGGAATGGGAAGTCCAGAGGGTGACAGGAGATTATTATCAATGTATCCAAAGATGTAATAATAGTAATAAATGGTGGGAGAAAACTATACTTTATGGAAAGCAACCGATCAACTGTACTGGAGCCATTAAGGTAGGAGGTTATAAAGATTGCTCTCGGATACCTGAATAGGTTATAAGTGGCCAAGTAAGGAACTAAATGGGTGGCGTGTTCCAAAAGGTAGTGGATGGTATTGGTTGTGTGGAAACAAGGCACGAAAAGTGCTACCTCCTAATTGGTCAGGGACATGTACTTTAGGGGCAATAATCCCTAATGTTACTATAAGAAAAGAATTGAGTAATAAATACCAAAAATCCTGGCTAAGAACATTCATAAGGAGACAAAAGAGGGTCAATAATCCTTTAATAGATCGACCTACTAGGTTGCAGTCATTCGTAAGGTGGCTGTTTCCACAACTGGGAGTGAGTGAACTTGAAAAAGCAATAGTAAATATTTCAGCAGTTATTGAAAAAAATAGGGAATAAAACCTCTGATGCCACTGCAGCTTTACAAGAGGAGGTTTCAGAAATTGCGAAAATAACTACCCAAAACAGGATGGCTCTAGAGATGTTATTGGCATCTCAGGGAGGAGTATGTACAGTAATAAATACTAGTTGCTGTGTATATGTGGATCAAAGCGGGAGAATTTCTACCGATCTAAATGAAATCTGGAAGCAGACTGAAATCTTACATGGGGTTCAGAAAGAGGATACCTCTTTTGGATTTGAAGAAACATGGAAATGGTTGACTTCCTGGTTCCCTGACGTGAGCTCATGGGTTAAAAAGTGTTTAACAATTTTGGGAATGGTGTTAGTAGTTTTTGTATGCGTTTATGTAGTGATTCAATGCATTTGTAGATGTTGTACAAAATTAATATGGGAAAGATTTTAAAAGAGTGAGACTAATATGAAAATGATCATATAAGTCTCAAAGGGGGGAATTGTTACAAGACAACCCTGGGAAGCTCAGAAGCAATGCGTGAACTAGGTAGATTAGGATAACTTCTAACATTAAGTCTGAAGTGGTCTAGAGGTAGCCACTTAGATAAAACTTGCTTCATGAGTAGCTAAATTTGCTGAAGCCTTAGGCCGCACTCCTAGTTCAGTAAGAAAGGGCCCCAGAGCTGGTGCAGGCTGGAAAGATAAGGGAGTTACAAGCAGGCTGCATTCCTGTGCCCCACACTCCGAAAGGGAGGATGTCAAGGCTTTGAAATAAGGCCTGCTTGGGCACCAGGACCTTGGGAAGCAAAACCTCCTCTCGCTGCTGAAACAATGTTAATTAAGGGGTCTGGACTATCTCCCCCTTGTCAGGACTTTGGGAGATAACACCTACTGTCCCTGCTGGGGCAGTGTTAATTGATCTCCCCTCATCAGGACCTTGGGAGACAGGGGTGGGACCCGGGGAATGAAGAAATCACTAACCAATCAGTGTAAAAGGGAAAAATTGCAAATCTGGCAATTTGTTTGTATAAATGCTACTTGAAAAGTTGGGGGGTGGGGGTGTGTGCTTGATTTGTGGGAAACGACCGAGCACCCAGGCTTGTGCAACTCTGAAATAAATAAGCAAATGTCTCTCCTGAGTGTGTAATTATTGGCTTATTGCACACCGGGCAACGAATCCGCTTTTCAGACAACAGCAGCAGCCTCAGTGCCTGATATACGAGGGGCAGGCCAGTGCCTGCTGGCTGTGCTTGTGAGGTCACAGCAGCCTCCGTGCCCTATAGGCCAGTGGCAGGCCCATAGCTGCTGGCTGTGCTTGTGAGGTCACAGCAGCCGCCGTGCCCTATAGGCCAGTGGCAGGCCCATAGCTGCTGGCTGTGCTCGTGAGGTCACAGCAGTCCCATTGACTGATATGCCAGTGGGATGCCCAAGGCTGTTTGCTGTGCTTGTGAGGTCACATTTGTCTCAGTGCTTCACAGGCCAGTGGCAGGCTCCTGGCTGCTGGCTGTGCTCGTGAGGTCACAGCAGCCTCAGTGCCTCCTATGGCAGTGGCAGGCTCATGGCTGTTTGCTGTGCTTGTGAGCTCACAGCAGTCTGAGTGCCTGATAGCCAGTGGCAGACCCACAGCTGCTGGCTGTGCTTGTAACATCACAGCAGTCCTATTGCCTGATAAGCCTGTGGCAGGCCTCTGTCTGCTGGCTGCCTTTTGAGGTCACATTTGTCTCTGTACCTTATAGGGCAATGGCAGGCCTCTTGCTCCTCGCTGTATTTGTGAGGTCACTGCAGCCTCAGTGCTTCACAGGCCAATGGCAGGCCCCTGGCTGCTGGCTGTGCTTGTGAGGTCACAGCAGCCTCCGTGCCCTATAGGCCAGTGGCAGGCTCCTGGCTGCTGGCTGTGCTTGTGAGGTCACAGCAACCTCAGTGCCTCATAAGCCAGTGGCAGGCTCATGGCTGCTGGCTGTGCTTGTGAGGTCACAGCAGCCTGAGTGCCTCTGAGGCCAGTGGCAGGCTCATGGTTGCTGGCTGTGCTTGTGAGGTCACAGCAGCCTGAGTGCCTCATAGGTTAGTCTACAGCGCCCCCAGCTGGCTGTGTTTGTGAGGTCACAGCACCCTCAGTGCCTCCTAGGCCAGTGTCAGGCTCATTGCTGCTGGCTGTGCTTGTGACGTCACAGCAGCCTCAGTGCCTCCGAGGCCAGTGGCAGGCTCCTGGCTGCTGGCTGTGCTTGTGACGTCACAGCAGCCTGAGTGCCTCCTAGGCCAGTGGCAGGCTCATGGTTGCTGGCTGTCCTTGTGAGGTCACAGCAGCCTGAGTGCCTCATAGGTTAGTCTACAGCGCCTCCTGCTGGCTGTGCTTGTGATGTCACAGCAGCCTGAGTGCCTCATAGGTTAGTCTACAGCGCACCCTGCTGGCTGTGTTTGTGAGGTCACAGCACCCTCAGTGCCTCCGAGGCCAGTGTCAGGCGCATAGCTGCTGGCTGTGCTTTTGAGGTCACAGCACCCTCAGTGCCTCATAAGCCACTGGCAGGCCCATGACTGCTGGCTGTGCTGGTGAGGTCACAGCAGCCTGAGTGCCTCTGAGGCCAGTGTCAGGCTCCTGGCTGCTGGCTGTGCTTGTGATATCACAGCAGCCTCTGTGCCTCATAAGTTAGTCTACAGGGCCCCCTGCTGGTTATGCTTGTGAGGTCACAGCACCCTCTGTGCCTGCTAGGCAAGTGTCAGGCTCCTGGCTGCTGGCTGTGCTTGTGATGTCACAGTAGCCTCAGTGCCTCATAAGTTAGTCTACAGGGCCCCCTGCTGGCTGTGCTTCTGAGTTAACAGCAGCGTCAGCGCCTCCTAGGGCAGTGGGAGGCTAATGGCGGCTGCCTGTGCTTGTGAGGTCACAGCAGCCTCCGTGCCTCATAGGCCAGTGGCAGGCCCAAAGCTGCTGTCTGTGCTTGTGAGGTCACAGCAGTCCCATGGCCCGATAGGCCAGTGGCAGGCCCATAGCTGCTGGCTGTGCTTGTGAGGTCACAGCAGCCTCTGTGCCCTATAGGGCAGTGGCAGGCTCATGGCTGTTTGCTGTGCTCGTGAGGTCACAGCAGTCCCATTGCCTGATAGGCCAGTGCGAGGCCATTGGCTGCTGGCTGTCCTTTTGAGCTCACAGCAGTCTGAGTGCCTGATAGCCAGTGGCAGGCCTCTGCGTGCTGGCTGCATTTTGAGGTCACCTTGGTCTCAGTGCCTCATCAGGCAGTGGGATGCCCATGGCTGCTGACTCTGCTTGTGAGCTCACAGAAGTACCAGTGCCTGATAGGCCACTGGCAGGCCCCTGGCGGCTTCCTGTCCTTGTCAGGTCACATCAGCCTCTGTGTCTGATAGGGAAGTGGAAGGTGTTGTAGAGGCCTCTGAGTGCCTTTTTTTGCAGTGCAGGGTCCTCAGGGTGCTTTTTTTTGCAGTGTAGTAGCCTCCAAGTGCCTTTTTTTGCAATGTAGGGGCTTCCGAGTGCCTTTTTTGTGGTGCAGGGACCTCCAAGTGCCTTTATTTCCAGTGTACAGGCCTCCGAGTGCCTCTTTTTCCAGTGCAGGAGCCTCCGAGTGCCTTTCTTGGTGGTGTAGGGGCCACGGAGTGCCTTCTTTTGTGGTGCAGGAGCCTCCGAGTGCCTTTTTTTCTGGTGTACAGGCCTGCAAGTGCCTCTTTTTCCAGTGCGGGAGCCTCCGAGTGCTTTTTTTTGTGGTGCAGGGCCCTCCAAGTGCTTTTTTTTGCATTGTAGCAGCCTCCAAGTGCCTTTCTTTTCACATTGTAGCAGCCCCCGAGTGCCTTTTTTTGTGCTGTAGGGGCCAGCAAGTGCCTTTTTTCGCGGTGCAGGGGCCTCAGGGTGCATTTTTTTGCAGTGTAGTAGCCTCCAAGTGCCTTTTTTTTGCAATGTGGGGGCCTCCGAGTGCCTTTTCTTGTGTGCACTGGCCTCCAAGTGCCCCGTTTTTCAGTGCACTGGCCTCCGAGTGCCCTTTTTTGCAGTGTGGAGGCCTCTGAGTGCCTTTTTTTGAGGTGCGGGAGCCTCCGAGTGCCTTTATTTCCAGTGTAGGGGCCTCCGAGTGCCTTTTTTTTGCATTGTAGCAGCCCCCAAGTGCCTTTTTTTGTGCTGTAGGGGCCTCCGAGTGCCTTTCTCTGTGGTGTAGGGGCCTCCGAGTGCCATTTTTTCTGGTGAACAGGCCTGCAAGTGCCTCTTTTTGCAGTGCAGGAGCCTCCGAGTGCCTCTTTTGGTGGTGCTGGGCCCTCCGAGTGCCTTGTTTCACATTGTAGCAGCCCCCGAGTGCCTTTTCTTGTGCTGTAGGAGCCACCGAGTGCCTTTTCTTGTGGTTCAGGGGCCTCTGAGTGCCTTGTTTCACATTGTAGCAGGCCCCAAGTGCCTTTTTTGTGCTGTAGGGGCCTCCGAGTGCCTTTTTTTCCAGTGTAGGGGCAGCCAAGTGCCTTTTTTTGTGGTGCTGGGGCCTCAGGGGGCATTTTTTTCCATTGCAGGTGCCTCCAAGTGCCTTTCTCTGCGGTGTAGCGGCCTCCGAGTGCCTTTTTTTCCGGTGTACAGGCCTGCAAGTGCCTCTTTTTCCAGTGCAGGAGCCTCCGAGTGCCTCTTTTGGTGGTGCCGGGCACTCCGAGTGCCTTGTTTCGCATTGTAGCAGCCCCCGAGTGCCTTTGTGCTGTCGGGGCCACCCAGTACCTTTTTTTGTGGTGTGGTCCTCTGAGTGCCTTTTTTTGTGCTGTAGTGGCCACCGAGTGCTTTTTTTTACAGTGTAGTGGCCTCCGAGGGCTTTTTTTTTCCTCTGCAGGGGCCTCCGAGTGCCTTTGTCTGTGGTGTAGCGCCCTCCAATTGCCTTTTTTTGTGATGCAGCGGCCTGCAAGTGCCTATTTCTGCGGTGCAGGGGCCTCCGAGTGACTTTTTTTCATATGTAGGGGCATCCGAGGGCCCTTTTCTGGCGGTGCAGGGCCCTCTGAGTGCTTTTTTCATGGTGCAGTGGTTTCCAAGTGCTTTTTCTTTGCAGTGGGGCCTCCGAGAGCCCTTTTTTTGCGGTGCAGGTCCTTCTGAGTGCCTTTTTTGCTGTGCAGTGGTCTCCGCGTGCCTTTTTTTGTGGTGCAGGTCCTCGCTCTGCTTGTGAGGTTGCTTCTGCCTCTGTGCTTGATAGGCCAGTGGCAGGGTCATGCCACCTGGCTTTGCTTGTGAGGATACTTGTGTCTGCATGCCGAAAAGGGCAGTGGCAGGCCCATGGTTGCTGGTTGTGTCTTACGATGTCACTTTGACCTGCATGCCATTGCATGCATGGCATGCATGGGCATGCACTGCCACGCCCATGGCTGCTGGTCTGCTTGGGTGTTCCCTTCTTTCTCCGTGCTTGATGCGCCATGGCAGGCCCAGAGCTGCTGGCTGTGCTTGTGAGGTCCCTTTGACCTCAGTGCCTGATGAGGCACTCAGAGCGCCATGAGTCCTACCTGCGCTTCTGAGCTCACTTCTGCCTCAGTGCCTGATTGGCAAGTGGCAGGCCACTGGCTGCTTGCTGAGGTAGTGAGGTCATTTTTACCAGCAGCCCTAAACTTAGCGCTACGGGATGTTCAGAATCCTCCGTGACAGCCTCTAAGACTATTGCCAGTAGAAATGGGACCAAGACATTACCCAAACTGAGAAGTCCAGTGTGTCACTAACTACAAATTGTAGTGGCTCTCGCCTGGTGCCGGAGAGACGATTGCACTGAAAACTTCCGCCTTCCATTGCCCGGGTCCCGGCAGACCCCGGTGATGCGTCCTAACGAACGCTCTTGTAATGGGAGTGTAACTTGTAAGTCTACGCCATTAGTTCTACCCTGCACTCTCAGGAGCAGGCTTTCAACACTCTCTCCTGCTTTAACCACTTCCCCAATGCTCTCCATTTTAACTTTCCCTGCGGTCACTGCAGGAACAGCCCGACCATCTCCGCAGAGCTCCCACGCAGTTAAATCAACCGGAACACAAAAGTTACTGTTGAACCCTTTGTGGTCTCTAAAACCTGTAGCGTTACTCAGGCAAGAGAACATGTCTATGATTAAGCCATCCTGTCTGCCATTTTTAAATATAGCTTACACCACATGGATGGAATGGTTACGCAAGCGGACCTGAAGCGCCAAATGGCGAGAAAGAAAGGATGTCAGTGGTGTTACAGGGCCAGGATTAGGAGTTCTAAATAGCATCGATGCTGAGGCATTAGTGAATAAGTAAGTGCCACAAACAGAGATGTGTCTAGATTAGACAAAGCAAAGCCATTACGATCATCTCTGTTACCTCTTGGACGTAATCAACGGTGCTCCTCTCAGATTTCTACCTCAGTGGGAGCTCAAAGAAGGCAAGCTCATCAGCTTCCTTAGTTGCAGCAGGAGGAGCTCAAACTAATGTTTCTTTGGCGGTCCATTGTATCCAAGCCAAATGGACACAATCCGGACCAGTTGCAACAACTCGGGCAGGTGAGAAAGGGCTCCTACCCAGTGAAATTCGCAAAGCAGGACTCCTTCCAAAGGAGTTCAGTGTTAAGGAATCTTGGACTGCCACCATCTAGAGTTAATCAGAGTCAGGCTAGGGCAGCCCCATGACATTGCCTCCCGCACCCCCGGTCGACAATAACACCAGGCCTATTCCCACCTTTCTCCTAAGAGTGTGAAACTGCTCAAACTCTCCCACCTATCAGTTCACATGGATCAGAGGTCTGGGCCCGCCAAGCTTGCCTCCGGCAGCCCCACAAGACACGCCCATCTCACCATCCTCCCCTGTGGACACTTACACCACGTCCACTCACAGCTGCCTCCTAAGAATGCCCGCCTGCTCAGCTGCCTGTTTGAACAGCTGACGCTGACAGGCAAGAGCTGTTGCCAAGCAAGCTTGACCTGCATGCGCAGGGCAGCCCCATAGCACTTTCACAGCTGCCTTCCTCGCCGGTTGACACTTACAGCAGGGCTATTCCCTCCGAACGCCTAGGAGTGCCACACTGCTCCAATGCCTCCACTGACAGTCAGGGCTCACAGGCAGGAGCTAGTCCCAGCCAAGCTTCCCCTGCATGCCTAAGGCAGTCCCACAACTGGATAACGGCTTGCCTTCCTTTCCTGTCGACATTAATAGCACCGCTACTCCCGTCTTCCTCCTAGCAATGCCACGTTGCTCAAATGCCTGTCCAACGAGCAAGGGCTGCTGGGCAAGAGCGCGGGTATGCGAAACTAGCCTTGGGCAGCCCCACAAGATGTACCCCTTCCTCCCCCGTCAACAATTACAGCAGGCATACTCACAGCTTCCTCCTAAGAATGCCCAACTGCTCAGACGCCTGTCCGAACAGCAAGGGCCGCTAGGCAAGAGCTCTGGGCATGCCAAGCTTCCCTTTGCCAGCCCACAACATATTCCCTGCTCTTTTCTAGGTGAGGGCCTTTTGGCCTTTACATCACGGCTACTCCCAACTTAGTCCTAAGAATGCCAAAATGCTCAGACGCCTTTGCGAGCAAGCAGGGCTCATCCCCACCACACAAAACCTGCTAAGCCACAGCAGGCCCACAACACGTTCACAGTTGCCTTCCTCTCCTGTCCACACTTAAAGGCTGCGTACTCACGCCTTACTCCGAGGAGTGCCATATTGCGCAAACGCCTCTCTCACCTGTCAGTCCTCACAGGCAAGAATTCTGGACACGAGCTGGAAAAGAGCTTCTGGCAGCCGCACAGGATATGTGCAGCTCACCGTTCACTTGTGTCGCCGATCACACCAGGCGTACTCAGCGCTTCCTCAATGAATGCCAGAATAGTCAGTGGCGCGTCCGAGCAGCCAGGGCTCACAGGCAAGAGCCTTCATCCCTAACGCCACCGCACAATATGTTCCCGAGTGGCCATCCTCTCCTGGCAAAACAGAGGGGCTTGCTCGCTCTAAGTGTGGAGGGAAGAGGCGGGCAAACTGCGAACCTGTTGTAGAGCTGCCTCAGATATGCAGCTCAAGCCTGTGAGCGCTGGCTGTTCGGACAGCCGTCGGAGCAGTCTGGCGTGCTTAGGAAGAAGCTGTGAGTACGCCTGCTGTAACTGTCGACAGGGGAGGATGGTGAGCCCGGCTCGTTTTGTGGCCCTGCCAGAGACAATCTTCTCCTGCCCAGATCTCTTGCCTATGAGTGCCGGCTCTCCGGAGAAGCCTCTGAGCACCCTCTTAAGAGCAAGCATGGTGTAGTTGTTCATGGGGGAGGATGGCAAAATGTGACTACCTGTGGGGCTTCCAGAGACAAGCTTGTTATGCCAAGAACGCTCGCCTGTGAGTAATGACAGGGGAGAAAGGCATCTGAGCAGTGTGCCACTCCTAGCAGTAGGTTGGGAATTGGCGCGCTGTAACTGTCAGCAGGCGAAGAAGGCAAGCAAATGTCGATGGCGGAAGGATGGCGAGACGGGCTCATTTTGTTGTGCTCCCAGAGACAAGCTTGTCGTGGCCAGCGCTCTTGCCCGTGAGTGCCGGCTGCCAGACAGGTGTCTGAGCAGGCGAGCTTTCTAAAGCGTAAGCCTGGTGTAATTGTCGACAGGTCTCACAGGCAAGAGAGCTGGACCCCCCCACCCAGAATTGTTCTGCATGCTTAGGGCAGCCCAACAGCACATTCACGGCTCGCCTTCTTTGACGGTCGACACTTACGAGCTTTCTTAAGAGTAAGCATGGTATAATTGTCGGCAGGGGGCACAGGCAGGAGAGCTATCCAACCAAGCTTCCTTTTCATGCTTAGGGCAGCACCGCAACACATTCACAGCTGCCTTCCTCGCCGGTCGACACTTACAGCAGGGCTATTCCCTCCAGACGCCTAGGAGTGCCACACTGCTCAAGCGCCTCCACCGACAATCAGGGCTCACAGGCAGGAGCTAGTCCAAGCCAAGCTTCCCCTGCATGCCTAAGGCAGTCCCACAACAGGATAACAGCTTCCTTTCTTCTCCTGTCGACATTAAAAGCACGTCAGCATCCACCCTCCTCCTAGCAATGCCACATTGCTCAAATGCCTGTCCAACGAGCAAGGGCTGCTGGGCTTGCCTCGAGCAGCCCAAGAGGTACCCATCTCACCTTCCTCCGCCGCCGACAAATACACCATGCGTACTCACAGCTTCCTCCTAAGAATGCCAGAGTGCTCAGACGCCTGAGCGAACGACAAGTGCAGAGAGGTAATAGCTCTGGGCATGCCAAGCTTCCCTTTGGCAGCCCACAAAATATTCCCTTGCCCTCTTCCTAGGTGCGCGCCTTTTGGCCCTTTACACCACGGCTGCTCACAAGCCTTATTCCTGAGAATGCCGGCCGGCTCCGACACCCGTCGTGGCAGAAGTGGATTCAGAGGGGAGAGCTCTGGGCACCACAGGCTTGCCTCGGGCAGCCTGACCAAAAACGTCCAGGTCTCGCTTTCCTTCCCTGTGGACACTTACAGCAGGACTCTTCCCAGCTCACTCCTGGGATAGGCACAGGTAGCACATGTCTCTCCCACTTGTCGGCACTCACAGGCAAGAGCTCTGGGCACCCCAAATTGGCTTCCGACAGCCTCGCAAAAAGTCCCCCTCTCGCCATCCTTCCCCTCGATAAGAAGACCAGGCCAACTCAAAGCTTCCTCCTATGAATGCCAGAAGACTCAGATACAGCCAAGGCTCACAGGCAAGAGCTCTTCCCAAGCAAGCAGGCCCTTCATCCCTAAGGCCACCGCACAGCACGTTCGCAAGTGGCCTTCCTCTCCTGGCGCCACTTACAGCGGGGCTTGCTTGCTCTAAGTGTGGCGAGGAGAGGCAGGCAAAGTGCACATCTGTTGTAGAGCCGCCTTAGATATGCAGCTCAGGTCTGTGAGTTCTGGTTATTCGGAAAGGTGTCAGAGCAGTCTGGCATTCTTAGGAGGAAGTTTTGAGTACGCCTGTTGCAATTGTCGAAGGGGAGGAGGGTGAGGTGGAGGTTTCTTGTGAGCTTCGAGAGACAAGCTTGTCATGTCCGGAGCGCTTGCCCGTGCGTACTGACGAGGAGAGAGCCGTTTGAGCAGTGTGGCACGCCTAGCAGTAAGGTGGAATAGGCCTGCTATACGTGCCGACAGGCAAAGAAAGGGAGCCGGGAACGTATTAATTGGGCTGCCCTGAGCATGCGGAGCAAGCTTGCTGGGGCAGTGCTCTTCCTTGTGAGCGCAGTCGACAGTTACAGCAGGCTGAATCTTAAGAAAGCAAGCCTGCTCAGAAGCCTCTCTGGACTGGCGGCAGTCACAGGCGAGCGCTCTGGACACAACAAGCTTCTTTCTGGCAGCTCCACAAGAAGTCCATATCTCGCCTTCCTCCCCGTCGGCAATTACACCAGGCATACTCAGAGCTGCCTCCTAAGAATGCCAGACTGCTCAGACACCTGTCCGAACAGCCTGGGCTCTGGCCACCGCACAGCACGTTCCCGAGTGGCCGTTCTCTGCTGGCAGCACGTAAAGCGGGGCTTGCTTGTTCTAAGTGTGGAGAGAAGAGGTAGGCAAACTGCGAACCTGTTGGAGAGCCACAGATCAACGTTGTGAGCTCTGGTTGTTCGGCCAGCCGTCCGAGCAGTCTGGCACTCCTAGGCGGAAGCTTTGAGTATGCCTGGTCTTATTCTCGATGGGGAGGATGGCGAGACGGACTCGTCTTGTAGGGCTGCCCGAGACAAGCTTGGCATGACCAGAGCTCATGGCTGTGGGAAAAGACAAGGGAGAGACGTTTAAACAGTGTGGCACTCCTAGAAATAAGGTGGGCATAGCCCTGTGTAATTGTCAACACAGGAGAAAGGCGAGACGGGGAACTTTTTGCGAGACTGCTCGAAGCAAGCTGGCCTGCCCAGAGCTCTTGCCTGTGAACGCCTGCTGGTCCAAGAGGCATCAGAGCAGCCTGGCATTCTTAGGAAGAAGCTGTGCGTGTACTGTTGCAATTGTCGACGGGCGAGATGGAGGGGCTTCGAGAGACAAGCTTGTCGTGCCTACAGCGCTTGCCTGTGTGTGCTGGCGAGGAGAGAGGTGTTTGAGCAGTGTGGCACTCCGAGCAGTAAAGTGGAATCGGCCTGCTGTATGTGTCGACGGGCAAAGAACGCGAGCCGGGAACGTGTTGTGGGACTGGGCTAAGCATGCGGAGCAAGCTTGGTGGGGCAGCTCTCTTGCCTGTGAGTGCAGTCGACAGTTACACCAGGCCGACTCCTAAGAAAACCATCCTCTCGGACGCCTGTCCAGAGAGCCGGCACTCATGGGCAAGAGGTCTGGGCACGCCAAGCTTGTCTCTGGCAGCCCTGCGAGACAACCCGGCTCTCCGTCGACACTTACAGCAGGCGTACTCAATGCCTCCTTCTAAGAATGCCAGACTTCTCAGACAACTGGCCGAACACCCAGGCCTCGCAGACGCTGTCGACACTGCAGTTGCATGGCACTGCTAGGCGTGCAACTCTGCTCAAACGTGTCTCTCGCCCCTGTCAGTACTCACAGTCAAGCGCTCTGGGCACGACAAGCTTGTCTCTCGAAGCTCTCCCCATCTCGCCATCCTCCCCGTGGCCATTTACACCACATCCACTCACAGCTTCCTCCAAAGAATGCCCGCCTGCTCTGCTGCCTGTACGAACAGCCAGCGCTCACAGGCAAGACCTCTGGGCAGGACAAGCTTCCATCTGGAAGCCCAGAAGAAGAGCCAAATTCCCATATTACCCTTGTTTGACAGGTATACAAGCCTTACTGCTGAGAATGCCAGCCTGCTCAGACAACTCTCCGAATAGAAAGGGGTTCAGAGGCAAGAACTCTGGGCACTCCAATTGTGCTTCCGGCAGCCTCGCGAGCCGCCCCTTTCTCGCCATCCTCCCCCTCGATTATAAAACCAGGCAGATTCAAAGCTTCCTCTTATGAATGCCAAAATGCTCAGACGCCTGCCCGAACAGCCAGCGTTCACAGGCAAGAGCTCTTCCCCAAGCACGCTAGACCTTCATCCCTAAGGCAGCCGCACATGCCGTTCACGAGGGGGGGGCCTTCCCTCTCCTGGCGACACTTACAGCGGGGCTTGCTTACGCTGTGTGGAGGTAGGCAAAGTGCAAACGTGTTGTAGAGCCGCCTTCGATATGCAGCTCAAGCCTGTGAGCTCTGGCTGTTCAGACAGGCAGCTGAGCAGGCTGGCATTGTTAGGAGGAAGGCGTGAGAACCCCTGGTGCAATTGTCGACGAGGGAGGATGGAGACTCAGCCTTGCCCATGGGCCGTCCCGAGACAAGCTTGGTGTATCCAGAGCTCTTGCCCATGAGTGCCCGCTCTCCGGACAGGCATCCGAGCAAGCTTACTTTCTTAGGAGTCAGCCTGGTGTAACTGTCGACTGCGCTCACAGGCAAGAGAGCTGCCCCACCAAGCTTGCTCCGCATGCTCAGGGCAGCCCAACAACACGTTCCCGGCTCGCGTTCTTTGCCCGTCGGCACATACAGCAGGCCTATTCCCACCTTACTGCTCGCCGTGCCACACTGCTCAAACGCGTCTCTCCTCGCCAGTACTCACAGGCGAGCGCTCTGGAACTGACAAGCTTGTCTCTGGCCGCTCCACAAGACGAACCCGTCTCGCCATCCTCCCCATCGACAATTACACCAGGTGTCCTCATAGCTTCCTCCTTAGAATGCCAGACTGCTCATCTGCCTGTGCGAACAGCCAGCGCTCACAGACCCGAGCTGCATATCTAAGCCAGCTCTCCAACAGTTTCGCAGTCTGCCTACCTCGTTTCCCAACACAGAGCAAGCAAGTTCCTCTGTAATCCCGCCAGGAGAGGATGGCCACTCCTGATTGTGTCCTGCGGCTGCCTTAGGGATGGAAGTCAAGCGTGCTTGGGAAAAGCTCTTGCCTTGGAGCCCTGGCTGCTGGGACAGGGGTCTGAGACCAGCAAGCTTTCATAGGAAAGAGCTCTGGGCATGCCACGCTTTCCTCAGGCAGCCCCGCAGAACGTGCCCTTGACTACCACCCCACAGCGACCTGGTCGAAACACCACTTCTGCTCGCACCTTATTCTGAAGACTGCTAAAATACTCAGACACCTGTCCGAAAAGCAAAGGCTTACAGGCAAGCGCTCTGGGCCAGGACAGCTTGCTTCGGGCAGTTTCGCCAAAATTCCCAGTCTCGCCTTATTCGCCTGTCGACGATAACACAAGGCCTTTTCCACCTTACGCCTATTTGTTCTACACTGCTTAAACGCCTCTCCCACCTGTCAGAATGCACAGACAGGAGATCTGGGCACGCCAAGCTTGTCTTGCGTAGCCCCATCAGATGAGCCCGTCTCACCATCCTCCCCCTTGACAATTGCACCAGGCGTACTCACAACTTCCTCCTGAGAGTGCCAGACTGCTCTGACACCTTTCCGAATAGCCAGAGCTCACAGACTTGATCTGCATATCTAAGGCGGTTCTACAACAGCTTCGCACTTTGCCTACCCTCTTCTCTCCTCGCCACAGAGCCAGCAAGCCCCGATCTATGTGTCGCCGGGATAGGAAGGCCCGCCCCCCCGCCAACATGCTGTGCAGTGGCCTTAGGGATGAAGGGCCAGCTTGCTTGGGAAGAGCACTTGCCTGTGAGCCCTGCCTGCTCGTACAGGCATCTGAGTCTTCTGGCATTCTTAGGCGGAAGCTTTGAGTTGGCCTGGTCTTATCGAGGGGGAGGATGACGAGAGGGGGACTTTTTGCGAGGCTGTCGAAAGCCAGTTTGGTGTGCCCAGAGCTCTTGCCTGTGAGTGCTGACAAGTGGGAGAGGCGGGTGATACCTGTGGCACGCCGAGGAGTGAGGTGGGAAGAGGCCTGCTAAAAGTGTCCACAGGGACGGAAAGCGAGACCTGGATTTTTGGTCAGGCTGCCTGAGGCAAGCCTGTGGTGCCCAGAGCTCTCCCCTCTGAACCCATTTCTGCTCTTTGGACAGGCGTCTGAGCAGGCTGGCATTCTTAGGAGCAAGCCTTGTGTAATTGTCGACTGGGGAGGATGGTGCGATGGTATGTCTTCTGGAGCTGCCAGAAGCTCTTTTCCAGCTGGTGTCCAGAATTCTTGCTTGTGCGTACTGACGCGGAGAGAAGCATTTGAGCAGTGTGGCACTCCGAGCAGTAAGGTGGGAGTAGGCCTGCTGTAAGTGTTGACAGGCAAAGAAGGCGAGACGTGGACGCATTGTGGGCTGCCGTAAGCATGAAAACACGCTTGGTTGGTTGGCGTATCTCTTGCCTGTGAGCCCTGCTGACAATTACATCAGTTTTACGCCTTAGAAAGCTCGCCGAATTGGAGCCTGTCCGGACAGTGGGCAAGCACAGGCAAGAACACTGGGCACGACAAGCTTGTCTCTGGAAGCACAACAAAATCAGCCCATCTTGCCATCTTCCCCTGTTTCCACAAGACGTACTCACGCTTCCAGATTGCTCAGCTGGCGCTCCGAACAGCCAGGGTTCACAGGCCAGGAAGCTGCCCCCCACCAAGCTTGCTTTTCATGCTTATGGCAGTTCCACAACACGATCACAGTTTGCCGTCTTCGCCTGCTGACACAGCCTGCCTGTTCCAACCTACTGCTAGGAAGGCCACACTGTTCAAACGCTTTTCTCTCCATCAGTATTCACAGGCGAGCGTTCTGGGCACAGGACAAGCCTGTCTCTGGCATCCCCACAGGACGTCCGCCTTTCGCCATCCTCCCCATGAACAATTACACCAGACTAACTCTTTAGAAACGTCGCCTAATCAGAACCTGCTCCAGAAAGCGAGCACTCACGGGCAAGAGCGCTGGGCACCACAAGCTTGTCTCTGGCAGTGCCACAAGACGAGCCCGTCTCGCCATCCTCCCTCATCGACAATTACACCAGGCGTATTCACAACTTCTTCCTAAGCACGACAGACTGTTCAGTGGCCCATCCGAACAGCCAGAGCTCATAGGTTCGATCAGCATAGCTAAGGCAGCCCTACCAGAATTTTGCTGTTTGCCTGCCACTCCTCGCCACAATTAGAGCAAGCAAAGGCCGCTGTAAGTGGCGCCAGGAGAGGAAGGCCCACCTCGTGAACATGCTGTGCGGCGGCCTTAGGGATGAAGATCAAGCTTGCTTGGGAAGAGCACTTGCGTGTGAGCCCTCTCTGTTCGGACAGGTGTCTGAGTCTTCTAGCATTCTTAGGAGGAAGCTTTGAGTTGGCCTGGTCTTCTTATCGATGGAGGAGGATGGCGAGAGGGGACTTTTTGCGAGGCTGTCGGAAGCCAGTTTGGGGTGCCCAGAGCTCTTGCCTGTGAGTGCTGACAAGTGGGAGAGACATGTGCTACCTGTGCCTATCCCAGGAATGAGATGGGAAGATCCTGCTGTAAGTGTCCACAGGGAAGGAAAGCGAGACCTGGACGTTTTTGGTCAGGCTGCCCGAGGCAAGCCTGTGGTGCCCAGAGCTCTCCCCTCTGAATGCACTTCTGCCACGACGGGTGTCAGAGCCGGCCGGCATTCTCAGGAATAAGGCTTGTGAGCAGCCGTGGTGTAAAGGGCCAAAAGGCGCGCACCTAGGAAGAGGGCAAGGGAATATTTTGTGGGCTGCCAAAGGGAAGCTTGGCATGCCCAGAGCTATTACTTCTCTGCACTTGTCGTTCGCTCAGGCGTCTGAGCACTCTGGCATTCTTAGGAGGAAGCTGTGAGTACGCATGGTGTATTTGTCGACGGCGGAGGAAGGTGAGATGGGTACGTCTTGCGGGGCTGCCCAAGGCTACCCGGGGGTCTTGCCTAGCAGCCCTTGCTCGTTGGACAGGCATTTGAGCAACGTGGCATTGCTAGGAGGAAGGCGGGAGTAGCGGTGCTGTTAATGTCGACAGGAGAAGGCAAGCCGTTATCCTGTTGTGGGACTGCCTTAGGCATGCAGGGGAAGCTTGGCTGGGACTAGCTCCCCCCTGTGAGCCCTGATTGTCGGTGGAGGCGCTTGAGCAGTGTGGCAGGCCTAGGCGTCTGGAGGGAATAGCCCTGCTGTAAGTGTCGACCGGCGAGGAAGGCAGCTGTGAACGCATTGCGGGGCTGCCCTAAGCATGCAGAGCAATTCTGGGGGAGTCCAGCTTTCTTGCCTCTGAGACCTGTCGACAATTACACCAGGCTTACGCTTTAGAAAGCTCGCCTGATCAGACACCTGTCTGGCAGCCGGCACTCACGGGCAAGAGCGCTGGGCACGACATGCTTGTCTCTGGGAGCACAACAAAATGAGCCCGTCTCGCCCTCCTCCCCCCGTCGACAATTACACCAGGCGTACTCACAGCTTCTGCCTAAGAATGCCAGACTGCTCACACGACTGTCCGAACACCCAGAGCTCACAGGCAAAAAAGATGCCCCAGCAAGCTTGCACTGCATGCTTAGGGCAGCTCCACAACACGTTCACGACTTGCCTTCTTCGCAAGGCGTGAGTACGCATCCTTTAAGTGTGGACAGGAGAGGAAGGCAACCGTGAACGTGTTGTGGGCCTGCTGTGGCTTAGCAGGTTTTGTGTGGTGGGGATGAGCTCTTGCTTTTGAGCCCTGCTTGCTCGCAAAGGCGTCTAAGCATTTTGGCATTCTTAGGACTAAGTTGGGAGTAGCCGTGATGTAAAGGCCAAAGGCCCTCACCTAGAAGAGAGCAGGGAATATGCTGTGGGCTGCCAAAGGGAAGCTTGGCATGCCCAGAGCTCTTGCCTAGCGGCCCATGCTGTTCGGACAGGCGTCTGAGCAGTTGGGCATTCTTAGGAGGAAGCTGTGAGTACGCCTGCTGTAATTGTTGACGGGGGAGGAAGGCGAGATGGGTACCTCTTGTGGGGCTGCCCAAGGCTAGTTTCGCATACCCGCGCTCTTGCCCAGCAGCCCTTGCTCGTTGGACAGGCATTTGAGCAACGTGGCATTGCTAGGAGGAAGGCGGGAGTAGCGGTGCTGTTAATGTCGACAGGAAAGGAAGGCAAGCCGTTATCCTGTTGTGGGACTGCCTTAGGCATGCAGGGGAAGCTTGGCTGGGACTAGCTCCTGCCTGTAAGCCCTGACTGTCAGTGGAGGCATTGGAGCAGTGTGGCACTCCTAGGCGTTCGGAGGGAATAGCCCTGCTGTAAGTGTCAACCGGCGAGGAAGGCAGCTGTGAAAGTGCTATGGGGCTGCCCTGCGCATGCAGGTCAAGCTTGCTTGGCAACAGCTCTTGCCTGTCAGCGTCGGCTGTTCGGACAGGCAGCTGAGCAGGCGGGCATTCTTAGGAGGCAGCTGTGAGTGGACGTGGTGTAAGTGTCCACAGGGGAGGATGGCGAGATTGGGCATGTCTTGTGGGATTGCCCGAGGCAAGCCTGGTGTGCCCAGACCTCTGATCCATGTGAACTGATAGGTGGGAGAGTTTGAGCAGTTTCACACTCTTAGGAGAAAGGTGGGAACAGGCCTGGTGTTATTGTCGACTAGGGGCGCGGGAGGCAATGTCATGGGGCTGCCCTAGCCTGACTCTGATTAACTCTAGATGGTGGCAGTCCAAGATTCCTTAACACTGAACTCCTTTGGAAGGAGTCCTGCTTTGCGAATTTCACTGGGTAGGAGCCCTTTCTCACCTGCCCGAGTTGTTGCAACTGGTCCGGATTGTGTCCATTTGGCTTGGATACAATGGACCGCCAAAGAAACATTAGTTTGAGCTCCTCCTGCTGCAACTAAGGAAGCTGATGAGCTTGCCTTCTTTGAGCTCCCACTGAGGTAGAAATCTGAGAGGAGCACCGTTGATTACGTCCAAGAGGTAACAGAGATGATCGTAATGGCTTTGCTTTGTCTAATCTAGACACATCTCTGTTTGTGGCACTTGCTTATTCACTAATGCCTCAGCATCGATGCTATTTAGAACTCCTAATCCTGGCCCTGTAACACCACTGACATCCTTTCTTTCTCGCCATTTGGCGCTTCAGGTCCGCTTGCGTAACCATTCCATCCATGTGGTGTAAGCTATATTTAAAAATGGCAGACAGGATGGCTTAATCATAGACATGTTCTCTTGCCTGAGTAACGCTACAGGTTTTAGAGACCACAAAGGGTTCAACAGTAACTTTTGTGTTCCGGTTGATTTAACTGCGTGGGAGCTCTGCGGAGATGGTCGGGCTGTTCCTGCAGTGACCGCAGGGAAAGTTAAAATGGAGAGCATTGGGGAAGTGGTTAAAGCAGGAGAGAGTGTTGAAAGCCTGCTCCTGAGAGTGTAGGGTAGAACTAATGGCGTAGACTTACAAGTTACACTCCCATTACAAGAGCGTTCGTTAGAACACATCACTGGGGTCTGCCGGGACCCGGGCAATGGAAGGCGGAAGTTTTCAGTGCAATCGTCTCTCCGGCACCAGGCGAGAGTCACTACAATTTGTAGTTAGTGACACACTGGACTTCTCAGTTTGGGTAATGTCTTGGTCCCATTTCTATCCGTATGGGATGCTCCTCCAGGGCTTTTGCCTCACCTTCAACGTGGTAGGCACTGCAACATGCTGTCAACTCTGTGGATGCGCTATTTGATACAAGTAGGAACAATAGCGTTCCTCATTTGCTTCCCAAATTGCTTCTCCTCGATTTTGGCTACAACACATTTTACTCGCAGGTTGGTTTTTTGCTAGGGCGGTTAAACAATACTCCAGTGCAAGCACAAATGTCATGACAACAACTAACAACACAAGCAAGTGTTACACGCCACACTTTGTAACATTTAATATCCAGTACGGCTTAGCTCATGTGGTGCTTCCAAGAGCTTCCGGTCCACTCAGCCGCTTTACATCTGACTAGAGCCAATTTTCTTTACCTGGAAGTTTAACAGTGAAATAAGAACTCAACAATACAGTGTAGGGGCCTCCCGAGATTTGGTTGCACTTCGGACTTTCAGGTGACTATCTGTACCAACCCCTTATGTCCAGGCTGGATAGCGTGTGCTTGCACGTCACCTGGTACTGAGTGGGCCCACTGAGCTTTTCCCCTGCCTTTTGTAAGTGTAATTCGCTCATCTCCACCCAAGCGGTTGCTTTTAGCCTGAGTTGCCCACTGTGGCTAAAGGTCTCCCCAAAAGAATTTCCACTGGCAATAGTCTTAGAGGCTGTCACGGAGGATTCTGAACATCCCATAGTGCTAAGTTTAGGGCTGCTGGTAAAAATGACCTCACTACCTCAGCAAGCAGCTATTGGCCTGCCACTTGCCAATCAGGCACTGAGGCAGAAGTGAGCTCAGAAGCGCAGGTAGGACTCATGGCGCTCTGAGTGCCTCATCAGGCACTGAGGTCAAAGGGAGCTCACAAGCACAGCCAGCAGCTCTGGGCCTGCCATGGCGCATCAAACACGGAGAAAGAAGGGAACACCCAAGCAGACCAGCAGCCATGGGCGTGGCAGTGCATGCCCATGCATGCAATGGCATGCAGGTCAAAGTGACATCATAAGGCACAACCAGCAACCATGGGCCTGCCACTGCCCTTTTTGGCATGGAGACACAAGTATCCTCACAAGCAAAGCCAGGAGGCATGGCCCTGCCACTGGCCTATCAAGCACAGAGGCAGAAGCAACCTCACAAGCAGAGCGAGGACTGATGGGCCTGACTGGCCTACCAGGCCGTGAGGCAGAAGTGACGTGACTATCTCATCCAGCAGTGGTGGGCCTGACAATATCATTTCAGGCAGTACAGGTAAATACAGGTAAAGTGCTTATGGTTGAAGGACCATAACAGAAAAAAGGCACTTGGAGGCCTGAGCACTGGAAAAAAGGGCACTAGGAGGACATGCACTGCAAAAAATATGCACATGGAGGACACTATACTGGAAAAAAAGGCACTTTGGGAGCCTGCATCGCAAAAATAGGCACTTGGAGGCTGCTAGACTGGAAAAAAAGGCACTTAGATGCCCCTTCACTGCAAAAAAAGGCACTCAGACAGCAGTGCACCTCAAAAGGAGGCACTCGGAGGCCCCTGCACCACAAAAAAAGGCACCCGGACAACAGTGAATCACAAGAAAAGGCACTCGGAAGCCCCTACATCACAAAAAAAGGCACTTGGAGGCTAGTACACTGCAAAAAAAAGGCACTCGGAGGACCATGCACGGCAAAAAAAGGCACTCGGTGGCCCCTACAGCACAAAAGAAGGCACTCGGGGGCTGCTACAATGTGAAACAAGGCACTCGGAGGCCCCTGAACCACAAGAAAAGGCACTTGGGGCCACTACACCACAAAAAAAGGTACATGGAGGACCACACACCCCAAAATAACAGCACTCGGAGGCCCCTACACCACAAGAAAAGGCACTCGGTGGCTCCTACAGCACAAAAAAAGGCACTCGGGGGCTGCTACAATGTGAAACAAGGCACTCGGAGGGCCCTGCACCACCAAAAAAGGCACTCGGAGGCTCCTGCATTGGAAAAAGAGGCACTTGCAGGCCTGTACACTGGAAATAAAGGCACTTGGAGGCCCCTGCACTGGAAAGAGAAAGGCACTCGGAGGCCTGTACACTGGAAATAAAGGCACTCGGAGTCCCCTGCACCACAAAAAAAGGCACTCGGAAGCCCCTACACCACCAAAAAACGCACTTGGAGGCTAGTACACTGCAAAAAAATGCACCCTGTGGCTCCTACAGCACAAAAAAAGGCACTCAGTGGCCCCTACAGCACAAAAAAAGGCATTTGGGGGCTGCTACAATGCAAAAAAAGGCACTCGGAGGCCCCTGCAGCAGAAAGAAAGGCACTCGGCGTGCCCTGCACCAGAAGAAAAGGCACTCGGGGCCACTACACCACAAAAAAAAGATACATGGAGGACCACACACCCCAAAATAACAGCACTCGGAGGCCCCTACACCACAAGAAAAGGCACTTCGGGGCTGCTACAATGTGAAACAAGGCACTTGGAGGCCCCTGCACCACAAAAAAGGCACTTGGAGGCCCCTGCACCACAAAAAAAGGCACTCAGAGGCCTCTACAACACCTTCCACTTCCCTATCAGACACAGAGGCTGATGTGACCTGACAAGGACAGGAAGCCACCTGGGGCCTGCCAGTGGCCTATCAGGCACTGGTAATGCTGTGAGCTCACAAGCAGAGTCAGCAGCCATGGGCATCCCACTGCCTGATGAGGCACTGAGACCAAGGTGACCTCAAAATGCAGCCAGCACGCAGAGGCCTGCCACTGGCCTATCAGTCACTCAGACTGCTGTGAGCTCAAAAGGACAGCCAGCAGCCAATGGCCTCGCACTGGCCTATCAGGCAATGGGACTGCTGTGACCTCACGAGCACAGCCAGCAGCTGTGGGTCTGCCACTGGCTATCAGGCACTCAGACTGCTGTGAGCTTAAAAGGACAGCCAGCAGCCAATGGCCTCGCACTGGCCTATCAGGCAATGGGACTGCTGTGACCTGACAAGCACAGCAAACAGCCATGAGCCTGCCACTGCCCTATAGGGCACAGAGGCTGCTGTAACCTCACGAGCACAGCCAGCAGACAGAGGCCTCCCACGGGCCTATCAGGAATAGGACTGCTGTGACCTGACAAGCACAGCCAGCAGCCATGGGCCTGCCACTGGCCTATGAGGCACTGAGGCTGCTGTGACCTCACAAGCACAGTCAGCAGCCACTGGCCTGCTGCTGGCCTATCGGGAACGGAGGCTGCTGTGACCTGACAAGCACAGCCAGCAGCTATGGGCCTGCCACTGGCCTATCGGGCCATGGGACTGCTGTGACCTCACAAGCACAGACAGCAGCCATTGGCCTGCCACTGGCCTATAAGGCACGGAGGCTGATGTCACCTCACAAGCACAGGCAGCAGCCAGGGGCCTCCCACTGCCCGATGAGGCGCTGACACTGCTGTCAACTCAGAAGCACAGTAAACAGTCAGGGGCCTGCCACTGCCCTGTAGGGCACTGAGGCTTCTCTGACCTCACAAGCCCACCCAGCAGTCATTGGCCTCGAACTGGCCTATCAGGCACTGAGGCTGCTGTGACCTCACAAGCACGGCCAGCAGGCATGGGCATCCAACTGCCCTATAAGACACTGAGGCTGCTGTGACGTCACAAGCAAAGCCAGCAGCTGTGGGTCTGCCACTGGCCTGTCAGGCAATAGGACTGCTGTGACCTGACAAGCACAGCCAGCAGCTATGGGCCTGCTACTGGCCTATAGGGCACTGAGGCTGCTGTGACCTCACAAGCATGGCCAGCAGGCATGGGCATCCAACTGCCCTATAAGACACTGAGGCTGCTGTGACGTCACAAGCAAAGCCAGCAGCAGTGGGTCTGCCACTGACCTGTCAGGCAATAAGACTGCTGTGACCTGACAAGCACAGCCAGCAGCTATGGGCCTGCCACTGGCCTATAGGGCAATGAGGCTGCTGTGACCTCACAAGCACAGCAAGGAGCCAGAGGCCTGCCATTGCCCTATAAGGTACAGAGACAAATGTGACCTCAAAAGGCAGCCAGCAGACGGGGCCTCCCACGGGCCTATCAGGCTGTAGGAGTGTTTTGACCTCACAAGCACAGCCAGCAGCTATGGGCCTGCCACTGGCCTATGAGGCACTGAGGCTGCTGTGACCTCACAAGCACAGCCAGCAGCCAGGGGCCTGCTGCTGGCCTATCAGGCTGTAGGAGTGTTGTGACCTCACAAGCACAGCCAGCAGCTATGGGCCTGCCACTGGCCTATACAGCACGGAGGCTGCTGTGACCTCACAAGCACAGGCAGCCGCCATTAGCCTCCCACTGCCCTAGGAGGCGCTGACGCTGCTGTCAACTCAGAAGCACAGCCAGCAGGGGGCCCTGTAGACTAACCTATGAGGCACTGAGGGTGCTGTGACCTCACAAGCACAGCCAGCAGCAATGAGCCTGCCACTGGCCTCGGAGGCACTGAGGCTGCTGTGACCTCACAAGCACAGCCAGCAGCCAGGAGCCTGCCACTGGCCTCAGAGGCACTCAGGCTGCTGTGACCTCAGCAGCACAGCCAGCAGCCATGAGCCTGACACTGGCCTCGGAGGCACTGAGGCTGCTGTGACCTCACAAGCACAGCCAGCAGGCACTGGCCTGCCCCTCGTATATCAGGCACTGAGGCTGCTGCTGTTGTCCGAAAAGCGGATTCGTTGCCCGGTGTGCAATAAGCCAATAATTACACACTCAGGAGAGACATTTGCTTATTTATTTCAGAGTTGCGCAAGCCTGGGTGCTCGGTCGTTTCCCACAAATCAAGCACACCCCCCCCAACTTTTCAAGTAGCATTTATACAAACAAATTGCCAGATTTGCAATTTTCCCTTTTACACTGATTGGTTAGTGATTTCTTCATTCCCCGGGTCCCACCCCTGTCTCCCAAGGTCCTGATGAGGGGAGATCAATTAACACTGCCCCAGCAGGGACAGTAGGTGTTATCTCCCAAAGTCCTGACAAGGGGGAGATAGTCCAGACCCCTTAATTAACATTGTTTCAGCAGTGAGAGGAGGTTTTGCTTCCCAAGGTCCTGGTGCCCAAGCAGGCCTTATTTCAAAGCCTTGACATCCTCCCTTTCGGAGTGTGGGGCACAGGAATGCAGCCTGCTTGTAACTCCCTTATCTTTCCAGCCTGCACCAGCTCTGGGGCCCTTTCTTACTGAACTAGGAGTGCGGCCTAAGGCTTCAGCAAATTTAGCTACTCATGAAGCAAGTTTTATCTAAGTGGCTACCTCTAGACCACTTCAGACTTAATGTTAGAAGTTATCCTAATCTACCTAGTTCACGCATTGCTTCTGAGCTTCCCAGGGTTGTCTTGTAACAATTCCCCCCTTTGAGACTTATATGATCATTTTCATATTAGTCTCACTCTTTTAAAATCTTTCCCATATTAATTTTGTACAACATCTACAAATGCATTGAATCACTACATAAACGCATACAAAAACTACTAACACCATTCCCAAAATTGTTAAACACTTTTTAACCCATGAGCTCACGTCAGGGAACCAGGAAGTCAACCATTTCCATGTTTCTTCAAATCCAAAAGAGGTATCCTCTTTCTGAACCCCATGTAAGATTTCAGTCTGCTTCCAGATTTCATTTAGATCGGTAGAAATTCTCCCGCTTTGATCCACATATACACAGCAACTAGTATTTATTACTGTACATACTCCTCCCTGAGATGCCAATAACATCTCTAGAGCCATCCTGTTTTGGGTAGTTATTTTCGCAATTTCTGAAACCTCCTCTTGTAAAGCTGCAGTGGCATCAGAGGTTTTATTCCCTATTTTTTTCAATAACTGCTGAAATATTTACTATTGCTTTTTCAAGTTCACTCACTCCCAGTTGTGGAAACAGCCACCTTACGAATGACTGCAACCTAGTAGGTCGATCTATTAAAGGATTATTGACCCTCTTTTGTCTCCTTATGAATGTTCTTAGCCAGGATTTTTGGTATTTATTACTCAATTCTTTTCTTATAGTAACATTAGGGATTATTGCCCCTAAAGTACATGTCCCTGACCAATTAGGAGGTAGCACTTTTCGTGCCTTGTTTCCACACAACCAATACCATCCACTACCTTTTGGAACACGCCACCCATTTAGTTCCTTACTTGGCCACTTATAACCTATTCAGGTATCCGAGAGCAATCTTTATAACCTCCTACCTTAATGGCTCCAGTACAGTTGATCGGTTGCTTTCCATAAAGTATAGTTTTCTCCCACCATTTATTACTATTATTACATCTTTGGATACATTGATAATAATCTCCTGTCACCCTCTGGACTTCCCATTCCTGTTTGGTTGTTTCATAGGCACTCCAATTAGTGGGAAGCCCTTGTTGGAAAGTTCAGGGAAGTGGGTACACACCCAGCAATCCCTCTGGTTAACTATCTTCATAGATTTCGTAATTACTTCCAAATGGAGATTGTGACTCCAAAATCCTTCCTGATTCCCTTTAATTGTTTGGCTCAGGTAACCTAGAAAAACTAACCACCACATTTCTCCCCTGGTTGTTAAGGAGAACATCATTTTTACACAGATACCGTAACAACAATATTAACCCTATTCCTAACAAACAGATTAAAGCATTTTTTCCCTGAATACAATCTAAATTTAAAACCGATTCGCTTCTAATACATCTCATATATCTTTATATATTTTTAACTTTAGAGGTTGAACTTGTTCAGCTTTCCACGTCTCTCGAGGTACTGCTTTCACTCGGGTGTAATCTAAAAGTATAACTGGATGTACCTACGGAGAGAAGAACCTTTGCCATAGACAAGAGATAATCACTTAAAATTTGATCACCCTTAACGTGCATTTGAATTTCATTTCCAGTTAAATTTACAGTGTAAGGTTTGCCATACAGAATCTCAAATGGACTAACTTTCTCCCTAACCCTTGGGGTTATTCTGGTTCTTAATAATGCCAGAGGTAAAACATCAGTCCATTTCATCTGAGTCTCCTGACACAATTTTCCTACCTGTCTCTTAATTGTTTGATTCATTCTTTCCACTTTTCCACTGGATTGTGGCCTCCAGGGGGTATGTAAGTCCCATTTAATTTGTAGTATTTTTGAGATTTGTTGTACTATTTCTGCTATAAAATGAGGTCCCCTATCTGAAGAAAACCCTTCTGGTACCCTAAATCTTGGTATGATTTCTTTTAATAACATTTTCACTACCTCCCCTGCTTTAGTGGTACGACACGGGAAAGCCTCAGGCCATCCTGAAAAGGTGTCAACAATTACCAACAAATGTTTATATCCATTACATCTTGGTAATTCAGAAAAATCAATTTGCCAGTAATCCCCAGGCATGAAGCCCCTTTTTACTTCCCCTGGGGGGGCTTCTTCTGAATCCTGGGATTATTTCTAAGACAGATTTCACATTTTTGTGTAATACCCTTTGCAATTATTAACATACTAACTCCCACAGCAAATCTTTTAACTGTTTCAACCAATGCCTCAGCTCCCATGTGGGTACTACCATGTATTTGCTTCATCAGCTTCTTCATTATCGGCAAAGTTACCACACACTGTCCAGTAGATGTCACCCACCATCCTTCAGGAGTTTTTATGCATTTCAGTATTTCTGCTAATTTATTTTCTTTTTCAGTGTATACTGGAATTTCCATTTTTAACATTCTCTCTGGAACTAATGCTGCCACTGACATGGATAATGCTGCCCTTTTTGCAGCCTCATCGGCCTGTTACGGAAATTAGGCTTGTCGGCCACCATAACAGGGCTCGACCCTAGGTTCCCCCAAGTAAAGTTCAGAGCCAAATCAAAACAAAGTAAATTTTAATCACACGCGTGCCGTAATTACAGCTCGAGCTGGGTGCCTCCGAAGAGGGACCCTAACATAAACAAATCCTGGGTAATTATAGTCTTTTCAACTTCCATTTCCCACCCCTCACGCGATAGTTAGCCCAATAGTAATTTTTTGGTCTGGGGTCTCCTGCTCCTGATTGGGTCTCATCGTCTTTCTGAGGCAAGCTGGTTTTCTCCTTATTCTTGTTTTTTTGCAGTCTCTGATGACGGTTGTACTTCTGTTTTTGTTGGGTCTGGCGGTTGCCTCCCAAGGTCTTATTTTCCCCCATTGTTTTGGCGTCTTCCCTCTCGGAGTCGGTGACACAGGTGCGCAGACTGCGTGTGGCTCCCTTATCTTCCCAGCCTGAACGAGCTCTGAGGCACTATTTTTTATTAAACTAAGTAAAGATTCGTTACTTTTCCCACGCACGGCCTAAGGCTTCAGCAAATCTAGCCACTCATGCTAAGCAAGTTTTATGTAAGTTGTGCTAAGCAGCCATTTCTAGACAGTTTCAATTCACTATTCTTTAACAGTTTCCCCCCTTTGTTTTTATGAAGCATCCCTGCTAATATTTTAAACAGAGTTCTCGAAGTCTTTCGAGGCGTACTATCACTTTCCATACTCTTATATATAATATGATCGTAAGCAATAGGCATAACACAGTTAAACTGAACACAACTACTACCGGGTGCAATACATGATTATAAATCCCTGTTGTGGTTGGTGACCACCCTAGAAGAGTTTCCCAGCCATGATGTTCTCCGTCCCTTTTTACCCTTTCTAAGATATGATGTATCTCTTTTGCATCATGGGGAACAGTGATTAGAGTTTTCTGTCCACTGTTCCGGATGCGCTCTAGCAGTCGATGCAAATCATCATGTTGCAGTAGTTTCCTTACCAGGGTGAGATTCATCCCAATGGGAGTAGGTAGTAAATTTTGAATTAATGTATAATTAGATTGTAACAATTGATAAGACGTGATAGGAGCTGAATAATTGAAATCACATCCCATGATTTTGGTAAAGCTACAAATACAAATATTTCAATGATTACTCATATCTACTACAATGCCATCTATAACTATAAGACTACAAAAGGTTCTCATACATACACACCCTCTCCCAATATATACAAGTATAGTTGCAGGTGTTTCATCAGGGTGTATTTCAAAGTGACAAACATTTTGCTCAGTGTCAAGACAAATGTCTTGGGCTTTGATGGTATTACTTTCACAAATAAACCCTTGCTGTTCCTGTACAATACATGCGCTAACGTCCACAGTTTGCCATTTATTTCCATTTCGTTGGGCCCATACTCTGTGTTCCAATGGATAGAGTATAGCTCCATTGTGATTTAATCCTAACGCAATGATTGGATATATTGTATATGTTGGAGCATTACGTATTGTTGAAACAAAGGCTGTGGCCTTAGTGTTGATAGGATCATAAGTAAAATTGACCAGATACCACCAGGATTGGAATTCCTTTTCAAATTCGGTCACATTATCCCAAATTACCTTTCGAATTTCAGTGGGTAAAGTGCCTTCTTCCCCTCCCTTATAATCGCTGCTGCCATAGATTGCATCCACAGTTGAGCTTGGATGCAACTGAGGGCCAGGGAAATATTAATTTGGGCTTCCCCAAGTGCATCCACTATCAAGTGGTGATCTTTTTCATTCATTTTTTCCCATTGAGGTAATATCTCGGATGAAAGCCATTGGTTAGTTCCTAATGCTAATAGAGAAGACCTCAATGGATGTTTTAATCTGTATAAGTCACTTGTTGTTGTGCTCAGTTTATTTACGAGTACTTCAGCATCTATACTGTTTAGGACTCCCAATCCTGTTCCTATGATACCGGTCACATCTCTCCTTGTTCATTTTGGAGAGGTGAGGGTTCGCCTATGTAACCACGCCGTCCATCCCACATAGGACGTACCTAAGAATGGTGAACAGGTCGGTTTGATTGTAGAGATATAATTTGCATTAATAGCTCTACTCGTTTGAGAGACCATGATGGATTAAATAACACTCGTTGTTGGCCTGTATTTCTAATCACATACGGTCCAATTTCAAAGATTTGTGGGGATAAGGTTTTCTTACTCTTCATGGTAACAGAGTTATTTATATTGGTGGAAATAATTGTAGTCAGGGTAGGTATTGCTGTACTGGGCTCAATAATGTCTATTTTAAATTCAAATGATAGTCCCACATTGTGGTGAGCCCACAGGCAAACTATAACAACAGGTTGTTCTAAGGTAAAATTGTACCAACAATCCAGTTTTTCAGTGGCACAAATTTTCCTTTCTTTTTCATTTGATTTGATTTTAGTGAGAGAGATTTGAGTTGCCTTCTCATGGGTGGACCCGTTGATCACTCGACACCCTATCTTTATTTCCTTTCCTGTCCTTCCCAGGAGTTGGGGAAGTTGGTTAGTATTATCCCAGTTCCATTCATTTTCTGAGTATACTTCAGTTCCATGCATGACCAGGGCTGAGAGGTTTAAGTTTTTATCAGAATTTAATCCCATACTTCTGGTATACTTAACACGGGCCTGGGACCATGGCCACTCTAAGGTTCTTTGACCACAGCTTAGGGAAAGTAGCATTGCCAGGGTTTGAAACAGCAGGGTGCAGTAAAGGGAAAGAGATTTGTGTTAGTGAGGCGAGTCCGAACAGACTACCCTGGGGAAGTCGTGTATCCCATCGAGCTTTACGTGGTTGTTTTCACTGTTCTGCTGCAACCTCTGCTGTGTTTGCTTCTTGGACTGTCACTCGTTTCATGTGAGAGTGGTGAATCCAATTCTCTTTTCCTAGAATTTTAACAGCGTAGTAAGAACTTAACAATACAGTATAGGGTCCTTCCCATTTTGGTTCTAGTTTTGTTTTTCGCGAGAATACCTTTATCAACACCTTATCTCCAGGCTGTATATCATGTGCCTGAATGTCTGATGGCACCGGCTGAAACCACTGAGCCTGATTTTGCAAGGCCTTAAACCGTTCTGGTAAGGCTAGTACATATTGTGTTACTCGTTCATCTCCGTCTAATAGGCTGGTCTTAGCAGGGATATAAGTCCCTGGTATCGCTAAATGTCTCCCAAAAAGAATTTCTGCTGGTGGTAGTCCTATGGGTTGCCGTGGAGAATTTCGAACATCCCACAGAGCTAAGTTTAATGCCTCTGGCCATTTTAGGCTAGCATGTGTGCATATTCTTGCTATTTTCTCTTTTAATGTTCTATTCATTCTTTCTACTTGTCCTGAAGATTGTGGGTGATAAGGAGCATGTAGGTTTCTTTTTATTCCTAACGATTTACATAACTGATTGATTATGCTTGCTGTAAAATGGGCACCCCTGTCTGAATCAATGGCTTCTGGGACCCCATACCTGGGTATGATTTCCTTCAGTAAGGCTTTTACCACTCCCCCTGTGTCAGCCTTTCTTGTTGGAAAAGCTTCTACCCAGCCTGATAACTGATCTACTATCACTAACAAGTGTTTGTATCCATAGACAGATGGCATATCTGCATAAGCTATTTGCAGCTTCTGGAAAGGGAAGTAAGCCCATGGTCGTCCCCCCCAAATCTGAGCTTGGCTTGTTATTTGAAAACTTCTGGCAGGTCGGGCAGCTATTTGTTATTCTTCTAGCAGCTGCATAGATTCCTGGAGCAGCCCATACTTTCTGTACCTGTTTAGCTATTCCCTCGGCTCCCCCATGAGCTTTATCGTGAAACCACCTAGCTATAGTAATTCAATATTTTTTTGGTAGAATTGGTTTTTCCCCAATTGTCCATATTCCGTCACCATTTTGTTTTGCTTCCCACTGTTCCCATTGTTTTTTCTCTTCCACTGAGCAGTCTTTTTCATACATAGTTTTGGGGTCTATTAAGTTTGGCCACTCACTCTGGTCCATCCTTGGAACTGCCCCCATACATTCTCTCAGAGGTTGTCGAGCTGCAGCCCTCGCAGCAGCGTTGGCTAGAGCATTTCCTCTGCTAATTTCTGTAGTGTCTTTAGTATGGGCTGGGCAGTGTATTACCGCAATTTCTTTGGGCAGTTGAACTGCTTCCAGCAAATTACGTATTTCTTCTCCATTAGCTAATTTCTTTCCTGATGACGGCAAGAATCCTCGTTCTTTCCATAACATCCCTGTTGCATGACACACTCCAAATGCATATTTAGAGTCGGTATAGATATTTACCCGCAAGCTCTTACCTATTTTTTGCTGCTTGGGTCAATGCTATTAATTCTGCTCCTTGAGCACTTACTGATGGAGACAAAGGATTGGCCTCGAGCACCTCAAAGACGTTAGTGACAGCATAGCCGGAGTGACGTCTTCCGTCCAAATAATAGGATGACCCATCTGTAAACAGAACTAAGTCCGGGTTCTCCAAAGGTTCATCTTTAAGGTCCTCCCGGGGCTTGCTCGAGCTGACGACCACCTGCTCACAGGAATGATATGGCTCTCCGTCCTCCGGTTGAGGCAATAGCGTTGCTGGATTCAAAATATTGCATCTTTTGAAAGTCACATTATCTGCATGCAGTATTATCAGTTCATAGCGGTCAGCTCTCTGTGGGGATAGTGCTTGAGTCGCATATTGCTTCATTAACAGTTCTACTTCATGTGGCACATACACAGTTAATGAATGACCCAAAACCACAGGTCGTGTTTTTTTCAGTAAGAGCTGCAGTAGCTGCTATTGCTCTGATGCGTCCTGGAGTGCCTTTAGCTACCTCATCTAGTTGCGTGGAGTAATAGGCCACTGGTCTACGGTGAGGGCCTAGTTTTTGGGTGAGTACCCCACTTGCTACTCCCTGTCGCTCATGGACAAATAATTCAAATAGTTTGCTATAATCTGGTAACCCGAGAGCAGGGGCTGAAACCAACGCTTTTTTCACAGATGTAAAAGCTTTCTCCCTTTCTGGGCCCCAGGCCAAAGGCTCTATCTCCTCCTTTTTTGTTGCCTGTACCAGAGGCTTAGTAAGTTCTGCTAACCCCGGAATCCACGGTCGGCAGAATCCTACAGCTCCTAAAAATCCCCTAAGCTGTTTTTTTGTTACAGGACGAGGCATATCAAGAATTGTCTTTACTCGTTCTGGATCAACTAACCTGTGTCCTTCTCTTAAGATAAAACCCAAATATTTTACCTCTCTTTGACACAGCTGGAGTTTAGACAGAGATGCTCGATGCCCTTTTTCTGCAAGAGCGTTACACAGAGAAACAGTATCTTTCAAACATGTCTCATAATCTTTACTTGCTAATAACAAATCATCTACATATTGTATTAATGCAGAATGTCCTGGAAGTTCGATATCTGAGAGGTCATTTTTAAGTATACGCGAAAAAACAGTCGGAGACCCAGTAAATCCCTGTGGCAGCCTTGTCCAAGTTAATTGTTGTCCCTTCCAAGTGAAAGCAAAGAGATCTTGGCTATCTTCAGCTATCGGTATACTAAAAAAGGCTGCTGTTAGGTCAGTCACAGTAAAATAAGTTGCCCAGTGGGGTATCTGTAGTAAAATGGTTGATGGGTCGGGGACTACTGGATGTGGAGCAATTACATGTTGGTTTATAGCCCTTAAGTCTTGTACAAAGCGATACTCTGGATCACCATCAGCATCTTGCCTGTTCTTTTTAACTGGCAGAATTGGGGTGTTATATGGGGATTCACAGACTCTAAGGATACCCATTTTCAGATAATGATCAGTTTGTTTTTGGATACTCTTCTCTGCTTCCTTTGGGATAGGATATTGTTTAACTGCAGGAGGCAATCCCCCCTTTGTTTTTATCGAGACTGGACCGGCTGATTTCAGTAGTCCCACATCCATTCCTGAAGAGCTCCATAAATTTTTAGAAACTGATTCTAAACCTGTTGGAATTTGCAGATTAGTTGACTCTGGTTCTGGTGTCTTAGCCAGAACACATGAACCCATAATTATTAGCTTTATCCCTTCCGGCTGTAAGCAGATCTGAGTATCCAAGGCTTGCAGGAGATCTCTCCCCAAAAGGCATATAGGTGCGTCTGTGGAAATTATAAAATGTCCCCACACTGTTTTACCCTCAATAGTGAGTAATAAGGGCTTAGATAACATTCATTCGCCCTTTCCCATCACTCCTTGCATCACTATTTTATCTGATGATTTGCATCCTTTAGGCTCAAAATTTAAAAGGGAAAGGGTGGCTCCAGTATCCACTAGAAAGGGAACTTCTAAACCTTCAGTATTGCCATTACGTGACCCTCAAAATCCAAAACTACATCCCATAAATTTACTCCAATTTCCACAGTATTTTCTGAGTCTCCTGTTTCCTCTCATTGTGGATTGACTGGGAATCGCCTGGTCTCCTCCTTAGTGTTTGATTGTCTCATGCCGGTTCCTCTGTTCCTAACTACACGGGGCCTCACTGGGCACTCCTGCTGCCAGTGTCCTTGTTCCCCACAATAATAACAAACATCATTAACTCCTGACTGTACAGCACGTTCACTTTGGTTCCATCTGTCTCTCCTGGCTCTTTCACCTCCCCTCCCCCTGGGTCCTCTAAATCCATCTCTTAACACAGCTGCTAACACACTAACTTCCTCTTTTTTTTGCTGTCTCTTTTCTTTTGCCCTCTCCTCCTCTCGACTATTATACACAAATGTGGCTAAACGTATTATTTCATCCATTCGCTTTCCTGGCCAGTCAGGAACATGTTTGGAAAACTACTTTCTAATGTCCGGGGCTGCTTGGTCTACAAATGTGGAAATCATTAGCGGCCTGTTAGCCTCGGCTTCTGTGTCTAGTCCTCCCCCATACATTCTGACTTGCTTAATTAGCCTAGCAAAGAAAGCCGAGGGGTGTTCCTCTGCCTGTTGCTGACACTCCCTTACTTTAGACCAATTTGCAGTCTTTTGTCCTGCCAAACGTATAGCTTCTTCTAAGCCCTCTCTGGCTAATTGCAACTGCCTGTAATCTGCACCTACATTATGATTCCATCCGGGGTCCACAGCTGGCCAGGCTGTTTGAGCAGCCCCAACACACCCCTCTGCTGCCCAACGGCGGTTTGCATCCAAACTTGAGCACCTTTCATCTGGAGTGAACACAGATTCAAGGAGCATTTGTACATCTCCCCAGGTAGGGTCATACGCCCGCATAATTCCCCTTATGATTTGTAACACTCTTTCTGGATCATCCCTAAGTCTGGGGAGCCATTGACTCCATATAATTAAATCTTGGGGTCTCCAGGGTCGGTAAACTCGTGTAGTGGCGACCCGAGGTACCCCTTCCAGACCGGGTGGGGGCACTCCTGGCACAGGAAGGCCTTCCAGAGGAGCTTGAAAGGCGGGGGCGGAAGGCAAGCGGGGGTGTAGGGAAGCTGAAGCAGAGGGTAGCGCATAGGGTGGAATAGTTTCCACAAGCATTTCAGCAGCTGCAGTACTTACAGCATTCTGAGGAAAGAGTCTCTCTTTCCTAGGCGCCTCTTTTCATCTAGCAAATGCCCAGTTGTCCCATACATACCAGTAATCCATTTGTCTGGGGAACCTATTCTGCAAATGATGACGCAGGAAAGTTAGTTCCTGGTAACTGAAGGACCCCTGGGGTGGCCATCGCTCTGCCAGATTACCTTCCTTAGTCAGGAACGGCCAATCCTCCTGACATAGTTGGACTAACCTTTTTCTCCCTAAATTTTTGGTACCATCAATCTTACTCCAGTTTACCAAAATTTCGGCTAAGGGCATCCCCTTTTCTATGCCGAAATTATTTCCCATATTGAGTTCCTGAAAAGTGCGTCTTAAGCAAATCAGGCAGTGCACTTCCTTCCCGGTAACACCAGTCCCTGTAGCTGGTGTGATCACACACACTATTTCTCTCCCTCTCTTTCTCTCGCTCTCTGGGAACTGCACTCACACCACCCGCGTCTTTAACTGCTAGGACTGCTGTCCCTTCGCAGCAGGCGGCTTCTCAGCCGACGGGTGCCCCAATCGGTTCCCAGGCTACACGCACTCACACACACACACACACACACACACAAACACACAGTGCTGTTTACACTCACACCAGTCACGGTGACTCTAGATTTCGGTCTTACAGTTTTGCAGTGCGCCTTATGCTGATCAGGCTGCACAACCCTCCTCCGGCCGGACCGAGCTGGGACTTAAAACCCACTCTAACCCTGGGGATGGGACTCCTACCTGTCCCCCTGGTATGCCTTACAGTGGCCAGCCCGCGTACCCCCCCCACACACCTGGTACGCCTTACGGTGATCAGTCCGCGTACCCTTTCAGTGCACTGTTACCAGACCAGAATTTAGAATTTAGGCGGGAGTTTAAGACTCACCTTCTAGGTGCCTCTCGTTGCCAAAGATCCCAGGTGAACTCACCCGATGGCGCCAGATGATTGTTTGGAGATGAGAGGCCCCAACAGTGGTCGCCTAGGGTCCCATCTGGGGTGCCAAACTGTTATGGAAATTAGGCCTGTCGGCCACCATAACAGGGCTCGACCCTAGGTTCCCCCAAGTAAAGTTCAGAGCCAAATCAAAACAAATCAGATAATTTTAATCACGCGCGTACCGTAATTACAGCTCGAGCTGGGTGCCTCCGAAGAGGGACCCTAACATAAACAAATCCTGGGTAATTATAGTCTTTTCGACTTCCATTTCCCACCCCTCACGTGGTAGTTAGCCCAATAGTAATTTTTTGGTCTGGGGTCTCCTGCTCCTGATTGGGTCTCATCGTCTTTCTGAGGCAAGCTGGTTTTCTCCTTTTTTTTGTTTTTTTGCAGTCTCTGATGATGGTTGTACCTCTGTTTTTGTTGGGTCTGGCGGCTGTTTCCCAAGGTCTTATTTTCCCAATTGTTTTGGCGTCTTCCCTCTCGGAGTCGGTGACACAGGTGCGCAGACTGCGTGTGGCTTCCTTATTTTCCCAGCCTGAATGAGCTCTGAGGCACTATTTTTTATTAAACTAGGTAAAGATTCGTTACTTTTCCCACATGCAGCCTAAGGCTTCAGCAAAACTAGCCACTCATGCTAAGCAAGTTTTATGTAAGTTGTGCTAAGCAGCTATTTCTAGACAGTTTCAATTCAC